>NC_060121.1:141815849-142130849 GCF_021461395.2 Schistocerca americana
CCTATATGTGAGTTGAAAACTTGTAGAAAGACACTGGCAGAAGAAACACGCCTGGGGAAAGCACTGCACTGTTCCACTCTCAGTTTTGAATCTGGCCAGACGTGATGAAAAGTCACTGCGACAACAACCGGTCGTTTGGTGCAGTTCACTGGATTTGTGTCCATAGATTCCTGGTGGAAATGGGCTCCTGATGCCATATATGCAAATCAGCAACGATCTGGCACACGGTAAGGATTTAGTCTCAATCATTCATCAGGTTATAAAGCACTGTTTATTTATAAGTATCTAACGTACAAAGCTGGGTGATACATGAAAAAGATACACTCACCAAGTTTCAAACATTCACTGTTTGAGCCCAGTTCCGTCGATACGTTCACCAGCGTGTTTCCGCCAATCTTCGTCACAGCAGCAGTGATGCATTCCTGCAGTTCCTGCAGCGTTATTGGCATTGTGGGTACATAAACTTTTTCCTTAAGACCCCCACTACAGGAAGAAATCACATGACGTGAGATCTGGAGCCTGTCACTGGAGAAGAAGAGGCCATACACTGTTGCCTTGAATATGGCACAGAACATATCTATTTGTGGTGAATCCCTTTCCAGCTCCACATAGACGTACAGCAATTCAGGGCGCCCTACTCTCGCAGTGACGATACACGTTTCCCGACGAAGGGAAGGTCGTCTCTTCACTGAATATCAACGTCTCCATGAAGTCATCGTCTTCCACAGCTGCCGGCCGGAGTGGCCGAGCGGTTCTAGGCGCTACAGTCTGGAACCGCGCGACCGCTACGGTCGCTGGTTCGAATCCTGCCTCGGGCATGGATGTGCGTGATGTCCTTAGGTTAGTTAGGTTCAAGTAGTTCTAAGTTCTAGGGGACTGATAACCTCAGAAGTTAAGTCCCATAGTGCTCAGAGCGATTTGAACCGTTTTTTTCTTCAACAGCTGGCTGCATTCAGGCATGAAACTCCAATCATCAGGCATGAACATCTGGAGTTAGGCGTTGTAATAGTCGCAAACGCTAGGGTCTGAAGTACAAACAGTGCCGCAAAACATTCCATCCTCTTTCCTGCAGAAGCCCAATTCGATGTTGGCATAAATGGTTGGCTTCTGTCCGCTGCAAACAAAGATATGTCTCACACACTCCACTGAGAGAAGTGGTCACCCCATACTTTTGCGTTTACACAGACAAACAGTAAGCTGGGTGAAACCACCGGGAAGTGCTCTGGTGTCCAGGTGCAGCTTTTACGTATTTGCGTACGATTTCACGTTGATCGTTCGTAACCAATGAAGACTGCACATATTCTGACACACAAAAACTCCTGCATTGTCGCCTGATGAGTGCAATCACATGCCTGCCATCAAGAGTGTACACAAGCCACGAGACAGGCTTTTTAAACATGGTGAGGGTATCTTTCATATATGACCCGTCTTTACATGTCGTACAGGTGTCACCAAACAATGCTTTGAACCCTATGAATCATTTTGGCGATACATGTAGACTGACTCTGATGAAACAGTATGGCGTGCGTTCGTCAAAAAATCGCCCTGTGCGACGGTTTACGAATGTATTGAAACGCTGTCTGTCCTATACTGCAGATGTATCCTGGACACTGTTGACTTTGGGAACCTGAATATCTGTGTAATCTCCGATATGCTGCGACCCAATGTTTCTTCCACAGATTATTGGCCGGCCGCTGGGGCCGAGCGATTCTAGACGCTTCAGTCCGGAACCGCGAGACTGCTACGGTCCCTGGTTCGAATCCTGCCTCGGGCATGGATGTGTGTGATGGCCTTAGGTTAGTTAGATTTAAGTAGTTCTAAGTTTTAGGGGACTGATGACCTGAGATGTTAAGTCCCATAGTGCTTAGAGCCATTTGTACTATTTGAACCGATTACTATCGGATAACCAGCGAGGTTCTGCCGTATACACTACACATCAGCGTATAATAGATTGCTCAGACACCTTCTCTACACTCTCGCAATATCCAGCCGCAACATTCATGACACATACGTGGTAAATCTTCAAATGTGACAACGCCTCCCATGACTTTTGGTCATTCATATTACTTCCTTGCGCACACTTCATACTGAGAGTACAGTGGCTCAGTATGTTGATTGTAACATGTCTTTGTCACAACATAACCCACCATCGACTGACTGACTCAGTCTCACGCAACATTCCCTTCCAGCATAATGATATGCCATTAACAGACAAATATTTTATAACTTTAAGTTGTATGCAAATTTTGGACCTGCTGCTTGACGATGATTTGGCTTTCAGAAGGGTAAGGGTACCATGGAGGGAATCCAAATGTTGGAATTTATAATGAAAGGAAGACTTTAAGAAAAGTCAAGAACGTTGCCAGGAATTACCGACGTTACAAAAGGGTTCGACAGTGTAAAACGTTGGACGATATTCAAGATTCTAAGAAAAATAGAAGCAAGTTACTGAAAAGTCGGAAAATGTACAACATATACAAGAACAAAGAGGGAATAATAAGAAAACTCACAGATTAAGAAGGGCCTGGACAGGTATATAGCCTTTCGCCCCTACTCTTCAGTCTATACATGGAATCAATGACAGAAACAGAGGCTCTTGAGAGGGATTGACATTCAAGGTGACAGAATATAAACAATAACATTTGCTGTTGTCGCTGCTCTCTTTTGTGAAAGTAATGACGAATTGTAGGACCTGTTTGATGCAACTAACAATCTAATGGGAACAGAGTAGGAACTGAGAGTAAATTGAAGAAAGATGAAAGTAATGAAGAGTGGCAGAAATGAGACTAGCAATAAATCTAATATCAGAATTGGGGCCGCACGTGGTAGCTGCGCGGTCTGGAGCTCCTTGTCATGGTCCGCGCGGCCTTACCCGTCGGAGTTTCGAGTCCTGCCTCGGGCATGGGTGTGGTGGTTTGTCCTCAGCGTAAGTTAGCTTCTGTTAGTGTACGTAGTGTGAAAGTGTTGGGACCGATGACCTAAGTAGTTTGTTCCCGTAAGACCATACCACAATTATTTCAGAATTGGAAACTACGAAGGAGACGAAGTAAAATAATTCTGCTGCCTTGGAAGCAAAAGAACACATGACAGACGAAGCAAGGAGGACATAAAAAGCGTATTAGTAGAGGCAAAGAGGGCATTTGTGGCCATGAGAAGTCTAATAGTCTTAATTTAAGAAAGAAGTTTCTATCGACATGCATTTGGAGAACAACATTATAGGGTAATGAATTATGGACGTTGGGAAAACCGTAAAAGGGAGGAATTGAAGCAGTTGAGATGCACTGCTACAAAACGATGTTGAAAATTAGTTCAACATAAGCGATGAGGAGGTTCTCCAGAGAATCAGCCAAGAAAGGAACATATGGAAAACACTGGAAGAAGCGGCCGGCTGATGGGACATGTCTTAAGATGTCATTGCATAACTTCCATGGTGCTAACGGAGCAGTAGAATGTAAACGCTGCAGGGGAAGACAAACTGGAATGCTTTCAAAAATGATTGAGAACATAGGTTGCAAGTGCTACTGTAAGATGAAGAGGGTGTCACAATAGAGGAATTCATGGTGGACCACACAGGGTCAGTCACAAGAGTGCGGCGTAAGCTGTCACCAGCACACTTGTCGGCAAAGATGTGGCAAGAAAATCGATAGCAGGTGATGGATCAAGTGCGCCTATCAGGAGAGAGGCCAAAGACAGACACCCCAGTAACACACTGACAACGCTCTCTCGGCCGCCAGTATTAACATCTCCGCTGCTGACCAGAGGGTCTCAGTCAGTCACCAGCGCTGTCAAGTCTCCAATGCAGTCAGCCACCAGCGCGGACGCTGGTGCACTAACTCGCATCCTAGTTTGGCGTCTGTCATTCATCGCTAACCCAGACTTATACTTCGCCAGCAGTGAGGCTAGCGTGGACTATTAGCGAAGGGCTTGTACCATAACACATGGACTCTTAAAGTAGCTTCCTGTTTATATAAATAAAGAACCCGTTTTAATACATTTGTGCAATTTTGTTGTAGACAGAGGATACCAGTCGCCAAATAACATCCTCTCCCATGATTCCTATGGTACAAGACTCAGCAGTGGCAACAACTACACAGAAACCAGAGTAATGACTCAAAAAAATTAATGAAACATAGTTTATAATTAACATTAATATAACTCACACAACACATTTCAGTTCAATTACGAATGTTTAATGAGATATCTGAACAGTCTAGCATGTCGTTTTAATAATTTGCCAATTAATGGATGTCAAAATGGATTCAGTGTCACAATGTAATAAAATTAATCGTATTACAAAAATTCACGTTAACGGTTATTTAATTTAAAAT
Source organism: Schistocerca americana (assembly GCF_021461395.2). Taxonomy (NCBI): domain Eukaryota; kingdom Metazoa; phylum Arthropoda; class Insecta; order Orthoptera; family Acrididae; genus Schistocerca; species Schistocerca americana. The sequence goes on from NC_060121.1 coordinate 141,820,178, forward strand.
GTCAAAACGATTACCAACCGCTTGCGTGTTTGAATTTGTTTTAGTTACTTAACATTGTAAGATGGGTGATAAATTGAAAATTAAATACCTAGTATAATTTAAAACTGTGAATGGCAATCTAATAGCTTATTACCTCAGTACAAAACAATATGTCAGAATTTTGTCCAATATTAGCCCTCGTAAAAGTTTTTGTTCAATTAAACGTGTAACTTCACGAACATAAATTTTGCATTTAGCGGAGAACTGACAAAAATATTTGTTGTCTAGCATCAGTTTGATGAGTGATGATTTTGGCACAGTAGCTGAAAGTAAGGTTATGCTACAAATAGTTATTGTCGGAACTGAAAAATCACAAAAGATCTTGGAATACAAAGGTAATTCTATTGACTCAAGTTAGTACCCATGCATAGATCCTCAGCTCTTACATGTCGTTCACAATGTTACGACATAACAGGCCAAGAAGAAGTTGTGACATCATTACTCAGCGTCCCTCTGTGCAAATGACAGGCGTGGATAAACAAATCTGTTACCCGGTAAGCATTGAGTGTCCATTTTTTTTTTAATATTACGTGGCCGCGATAGAAATTCAAATCAACAGTCTGTGAACTTGCTAATAATAAATAAAAGTTTTCTTGTGATATCTAAGTTCAGTATCTCAGTACCTTCTCAACAGCGCCTGTTGAACAGTTGACGTGTGGATAGATCAGAGCGAGTGAAGAGCGCTTTATGTGAAGTCAAATGGTGCTACGTATTGTGTTCGCGTCGATAAAATTGAACGAGTATCTGCTTACATCATTGCTGTACCTTACAGGCTGAGTCGCTTTATTCCCTAAGTGTAGAATTCCTAGCGGTCTCTAAAGCACGCTAACAGCATGAAATAACTCAACAAAAAAGCCGTTAACGAACAATACCTATCGACTAATTTTGAGGAAAACTTGTCAGTTTTACAATTGACCAATATGGCTGGTAATTTTTTTTCCTTCCATGGAAGCTTGTTAGCGTAATAGATGAAAAGCTTCGTTTGAAAAAGATTACGCGACCACGTAACTGGCCTCAAATAAAGTCACGGGAAAAAATAGGAAGTTTCTGGTATGGCGAATATATGGTAAACAATTGGAGGACTGGGTTTACTTGACCAGCTCGGTGAAACTAAAGTCAGTTTCGCAGGAGAGCTTCTGTAAAGTTTGGAAGGTAGGAGACGAGGTACTGGCAGAAGTAAAGCTGTGAGTACCGGACGTGAGTCGTGCTTCGGTAGCTCAGTTGGTAGAGCACTTGCCCGCCAAAGGCAAAGGTCCCGAGTTCGAGTCTCGGTCGGGCACACAGTTTTAATCTGCCAGGAAGTTTCATATCAGCGCACACTCCGCTGCAGAGTGAAAATCTCATTCTGGATATTAACAAATGGCAAAAGTGCACACGCACTGTAAAACTCTTTAGCATTTTTACAACAAATAAACATAGTAAGTATAAATCATATTGACAAATGACAAAAGTGCACACGCACTGTAGTTCAGAACATATCAGCAAATCACAAAAATGTATATGCAATGAATACAAATCATGCTAACAAAATGACGAAAGTGCACACGCACTGCAGTACAGAACATATCTGGGAATCACAAAATGTATACGTAATGAGTACAAATGGCATAAAGTGCACACGCACTGTAAAACTCTTTAGCATTTTTACAACAAATAAAAATATAAAGGAGTGAAATAAAGTGCACACGCACTGTAGAAGTCTTTAGCATTCTTACATAACATATCATCGAGTGAGATAAAGTGCACACGCACTGTAGACGTCTTTAGCATTTTTAGGACAACTGATCTTGTTAACAAATGAAATGAAGTGCACACGCACTGTATATGTCTTTATCATTTTACAAGAATTAGGAAAGGAATGGGAAGGATTGCGTCATGGTTGTAGCACTTTAGGTTGCACGCAGCTGCACTGAAAGTCCACATCTTTCTATAGAAGCACAACACCAAGTGAGACAATCTGAAGTTCTTTTCCTTGAAGTATTAATCAGTGTAGCCAAGACACTGAAATGTCGTAATAATATTCCATGCTATCATTTTGGTAGTACACTAGGTACACCAAACAGTGGGACCATAATAACATCTCCATCGCTCAAGGTGGTGGACAGCATGTCGTGTCAACACCATGTTCTTGTAAAGTACACCAACGTAGAATTAATGCAAAAACCAAATATAGTGCTCCATGATCATGAGGATACACAGGACAAATGGATATTGCAGTAATTTCTGGTAATTAGGTCAGAAGGTGAAGGACATTAAGTCACATAGTAGTCTTCATTGAGAATTACACTAGTCTAACAACTGATTTCAGTAATTGGTGGCACTCATCGCCCAGTTACTGAACATTTCTGTACCATGTATGTAGTATTACAGAATATTGTTCATAAATAATCTGAATATAGTAATTATTGGCACTCATTGGCCAGATACAAAGCATTGTTTTATGCATTATTCAGAAGTCATCATTCAAAATAGGAGCTAATGAATGGCATAGTATTAACATAATTCACTTAGTTATAGTAGTCATTGGCCAGTTACAAAGCATTTTTTTTATGCATTATTCAGAAGTCATCATTCAAAATGAGTTAATTATTGGCATAGCATTTATACATAATTCATCTAATTATAGTAATCATTGGCATCATAGGTCATCTCATTACAGTAATCAGTGGCAGTCATTGGCCAGTTACAAAGCATTTTTTATGCATTATTCAGAAGTCATCATTCAAAATGAGAGTTAATTATTGGCATAGCAATTATACATAATTCATCTAATTATAGTAATCATTGGCATCATATGTCATCTTATTACAGTAATCAGTGGCATTCATTGGCCAGTTACAAAGCTTTTTTTTATGCATTATTCAAAAGGTGTAATTCAAAATCAGTTAATTATTGGCATAGCATTTATAGAGTATAACAAAAATATTATTTACAGAAATTATGTGCATAGTATTTATGCATTATTACAAAGCATCATTCAGTATTATTCAGAAGTCATTATTGAAGTGACATACTATTCAGAGCTGATCAGTATTACTCAGAACTCTCTTAAACTGGTAGCATTATTTGGGACTGGTAACCCTCTTTTTTTTTTTTTTTTGCTAGCAATGCATTGCGTTGGGATCGATAATTAATTACTGGGGGATAACAATATTTGCTTTTGAGTTATTGCTGCAAATGAAGTTGTGTAACGTCATTCGTCATGAATCAGTTGAAGCAAGGTTATGAAACAAGTAGAGTATATGTGATCACATTCATAAATGACATAGGTTTAATGAACAACTATTTATAGCACATTAATTTCATGAATAATTTCTCCTGCAAAATATACAAAATGGATAATTAAACTGAAAGAAGAAACGCATGTTATGCTGAAAAGTAGTGAACTTCGAATTAACAGATAGTGAAATGTGTATAAATATATATATATGTTCTCTAGCTGTCCTTTCCATGCGATATAAGACATACTGTCAAAACGAACTGCAACAAATACTTAAATAACTATGTATCATCTCTTAACTAACAGTAAATATATAAACTTCATCACTATTTTCATCTGCAAAGAAAAAACTTCATTATCCATATTATCATAACTCCATTATTATCATCACCTGTAAAGAAAAACTTCATTATCCATAGTAGCATATTCTTCATCATTATTCATCACCATTCATTATCATCTGCAAAAAAGTCACTTCATTATTCATTATACAACTATTCCTTATTTCTAGCATATTTCATCACTAAAACTAAGATGTGTAGTTCTGTCTGACAGCCTGCATCAATCGCCTCGTATTCTGAAAGAAAAAATTAGTTAAGACTGCTATCATACGATGTGTATAGTATATTCCTGTTAATGCTTGTTAATTCTGATCCATTTACTCTTCGTCACGAGGTATTGCATCTTCTTTCGTTCATTCCGAAGGTGAAATTCCCATTTCTGTTTAATTTATTTCGTTTACACGTTATTCCTTTCTGAAACTGATGAACAAAGATTAATGTCTTGCATTTAATTCATATACCCATTAAATAAAAACTGGTTTATAGTAACATAATTGAACATACAGCATAGCATGACAGAAATCGTAATATGTCAAAAACATCGACAGTGTTCATAAGCAAAAATGCACACAGTGCATCACAATGTAGCAGCAAAAGTAAAGCAGTCACGATGCTGAGACATCATAAGGCAAAAATGTTAAAGTCAACTGGTGTTTGTTATATCTTAACTATTTCATAGTGCATACAAACAAAACAGGAAAACAATCATACATACATAAAAAATGGAAAATATGCACGGCCTGATGTGTAACGACAAGAAAAGCGACCTGCTAACCTTACCTTGCCGGGCACTTGCCAAGAAAAAATACGATAATCATCAGTAAGTGTTCATGTGGATATAATTGCATAACTGGTCATAAAAAATTAGTAAATGGCATTACAGTGTGATAAATCATGAAGTATGTTCATTCAATAAAAGGTTTGATGTTCGACATGTGGTGGTTCCCTTTGGTTTTTCTGGTTCTCAAAGATTCGATGTGTGCTACATTGGGGTGAGGAATGCTGCGAATCCGATATGGACCTGCGTATAAAAGCTCAAATTTACTGCACCTACTCTTTCCTCTGTTGGATAAATAGTGTGTACGTACTAACATCTTCTGTCCAATGTGAAAGTCACGGCGTGTACAAACCTGTTTTTGCTGTCTTCTCCGGCGCTCTGCGGCATGTTTGATGTTGTTCAGCGCAATGTCAATTATTTCATGGTGTCGTAATCGGCGAGATGTAGGGAAGGTTACTAATTCTTTAATTTTGTTAGGTGGTTCAACATTTTTCAGTATAACAGACGGAGATAGCATAGTAGATTCATTTGGTATGGAATTAATTACATCCTGGAATGAGAGTATGTATGTGCCCCAATCAATGTGTTTTTTATGGCAGTATATTCTACACAGTTTACCAATTTCTTTCATTAATCGTTCACAAGGGTTCGGAGAAGCATGGTACCTGGATATATAGATCGGAGAAATGTTTCTAGCTCGTAACATACGTGTCCATATAGCAGATCGAAACTGTGATCCATTGTCGGAAATTACTTTCAACACATGCCCTACATGAAATAGAAAATGTTTTACAAATGCTTTCGAAACAGTTTTAGCAGTAGCTTTGCGTAACGGAGTGAAGGTAACAAATTTTGGAGTTCAACAGCGACAAAGATGTAGCAAAAACCTCTATTAGTTTTGGGAATCGGACCAAAAATGTCTACAGCGGCCATATGTCTCAATTTAACAGGTACAATGGGATGTAATGGAGGAATATGTGAAGTCGTGTCTGATTTAGTTTTCTGGCGGATTTTACATGACGCTAAAACTCGTCTTATATGTTTCTCCATGTTGGTAAAATAACAGTTCTGTCTCAGTATAAGAAAACATTTTCTGGCTCCGTAATGTGCATAACTTAAATGAGTATACCAGATTAATTTGTTAACAAATTCGTCAGGAATGCATAATAACCAATTGTTGCTGTCAGGATGAGAGTGGCGAAACAGAATGTCATTGCGTACAGTGTAATGGTTTCTAATGGTAACATTATTCCTATCTTGCCAAAGATGTTTGATTTCTTTCCATACGTTGTCTTTACTCTGCTCTTGTGCTATGTCTTGTAATGACGACGAAATGAAATTTTTAAATGCAACTTGTTGAATGCATATTACGCTGAAATTTGCTTTGCAGAAGTTGGTTGCGATGTCTTGCTGATTGTTGTTAAGAGAACGGGATAGTGCGTCTGCTACAATATTTTGTGTACCGGGAATGTGAACAATTGTAAAATTAGATTCCTGCAAATAAAGTTTCCATCTACTTAATCTGTCGTGTGTAAATTTGGCCGAAAGTAAAAACTGTATCGCTCTATGATCTGTGTAAACGGTGGTATGTCTTCCATAAAGAAAATGCCTAAATCTGGTAAAAGCCCATACAACACATAATGTTTCAAGTTCTGTAACAGAATAATTTCGTTCAGCAGGTGACAGAATGCGACTTGCAAAAGCGATGTTTTTAATTACTGTACAACCATCTTCTTCAATTTCCTGAAAAATATGTACGCCTAAAGCGGTGTTAGAACTGTCGGTGGCAATAGAAAAAATTTCTGGTAAGATCTGGGTGCGATAAAAGTGGTGCATTCAACAAAGCATGTCTCAAATAACATTCTCGTGAACAAGATTCTGCGTGTCAAAAGTATTGCTTGCGTTACTGGAATATGCAACCTGTACTGTATCTAGTGAAATTCCATCTGACGTGTCATTATTTTCGGGAGGATGCTATGGCATTTCCATTATTTGTACTGTTCTGTTATTTCTTCCTGGCGTCTTACGTTCTGGATGATACCTACTGTCTGGTTCATTCATGATAATATGTTGTTGCTGATGTTCTTGCTGCTGATAAGATAGACTGTTATTAAATGTACGCTGAAAATTGTGCTCATTATTTTTACGTCTGTCGTGATAGTCATTTCTGTACGGCGCATTGCGATAGGAATTGAAATAGTGTGTTTTCAGTACGTACTGATTCCCTTGTTGCTGTGCGTTACTATTTGTTGGAGCTGACGCTATATGCGTACGCGGCGAAACATTAAAGCTTGGTTGACCTTGTACATTACATTGCTGGTTAGGTATGCTAACCGACTGGTTTTGTTGCTATTGCGGTGAAAAACGTCTATTGTTACCAAAATGTGGTTCCTCTTGCTGATAATTTTTACGATAGCTGAAAATGCTGTACATACAGATGATTACAATTTTATCTGTTATTAAAATTACGGCGATAGTTGTCATTTCGGGAGTGTCTAAAGAGAACTGTCACTTTCGGTAAAATTTGTCATATCAGGTTTTCTTTACCCATTTCTTAATCCTAGATAGAGCGATAGTTGAAGAGCCGTTTTGATAGATATAAAGGATAGTAGAAGAGAAGGCAGCAGTGCAGAAAACTAAAGATGAGACAGCACTACTACGGCTCGGGGCCCTGTGCACGCTACGGCACATATTCATTAAAGCGTAATGAATCCCCTGAGGTCAATTACGCGCTGCAAATAAACTTTAGCTTCTGCGTTACAGGTAATGGCGGTGAAAATTCAAAAGCACATTGCTGTATCCATGCTAATTCTAGTTTCTGCATTACAGGTAATGGCGGAGAAAGTACAAAAATAAATCGACGTATCCAGTTCAAAGCGTGTACCTGTGTTCTGTCATTATTAAGTACCTCAGATTTTCTTACGGATAAAAATTGCTCGTAATCAACGTTATCGTCTCTGAATGTGTGAACAGGTTCAGGATTGCATAAGAATCTATTTATCTGTGTCTCTTCGGATTTTAAATCGCGTAGTCTCTGTAAATTACTTAAGTTATACTGGCTGTGTGAGTGTGACAAATGTTCGGAATGTGCCGTATGCTGTGACGTGTTAGTGACTGAAACATTTTTCATTTCTGTCGCTTTAATACGTTCGTCAATTTAGTTGTTCTGTTGTTCACATTTCTTATCGACTTCCGTATCCAAAGTTTGTGAAAGTTCTGATGACTTTAAATTAGACTCGTCGCGTATCTGTGTTGCGTTTTCTGAACATTGTTCAGTGACTGCATTAATTTCATCTCTAAGTGATTCTGTTGTCGCTGCATCTTTATTACTTAATTCTTGTGCAACAGATCTAATTTCTTCACTACTGTTACTAGCACAAGCCTTAATTTCGTCACGTAATTGTTCTTTAGTATCATGACGTTGCACGGTAACGGCTGTAATCTGTTCACTAAGTTGTTTGTTCTGTTCGTTAAGGTTGTCGTGTTTTTCCTTCGACAGTTTGAAGCTTTCATTAATTAGTTCGATCGACCTCTCATATTTTTCATTGAGTTGTTTGCACGATTCATTAAGTTTGTCGTAATTTTCATTAAGTTGTTTGAAATGGTTGTCGATTATTTCATTCAACTGTTTAGAATAGTTATCTAGCATTTCATTCCGCTGTAGCAATACTGCCATAACTTGATCCAAGCCAATATTACCTACTCTATTCTCTGTGCTGTTTGATGGCGTACGTGCAATTGTCGCGTTTTGTGTATCCATTTGGATATTCTGTGATTCTTGAAAATGTTTGCTAGTCGGATGTGCACTGTTAGATACTACCTCGGAATCAAATAAATCTGTCCTACTTTGAGTATACTGTTCATTTTCGTTGGAAACAATTATCTGTTCGCTACGTAAATTTTGCAAATCGGGCCTGTCGAACTGGGCAGCGTTCATTGTAACAGAACGTCCCGCGTCATCAATTGTCGTTAAATTAACAAAGGACACAATTGAATTCGTTTGTTCATTATTAGGATAAAAATCGTTACAAGTGGTCGGTACGCACTGATTGTCTGTAAATGGAGGATTGTCATCATTACACTGCGTGTCGCTAATAGTATCGGTCAAATTATTAGAATCGGCTATTTCACTCATTACACATCGCGATGTACTGTTAACAGTTTTTCGCGGCATTTTTCACAAATCAAAATTATTCACAAATGAAACAAAGACAATGCAAAATGCAACAAACACAAATACAACAAAGAGCAACAAACTGCCGATGATCTGTGAAAGAAAGAGTGACAAATTAGTAAATGCGTTGCGCCAGATGCAAACTACGTTTAAGTAAATAAGAGCAGATATATGACTACTTATCAGAAGATTCCCAAAGAAATACGATCTTGGCCGGATGTCGCCAAGTGTAACCTTCCCACAGAAAATATTTTAAATGAAAATGGAGCCAAGTGTAACCTCTCCACAGAAAATATTTTAAATGAAAATGAAAATGTGCCAAATGTAACCTCCCCACAAAAAAATGAAAAATGAAAATGAGCCGAGTGTAACCTACCCAAAGAATAATAATTAAATGAATTTTAAATATTTTGACCTCTGAACAAAATTGCCTCCCATTTATAGTCTGTGTGCAGAAATGCATTCACATTTAATGTTAACACAAAATTCTTTTCTCATTTAACGTCAAGTTCGAAATAGAAAAATTCCTAAACACCAAAATAATAAAAAAAGTTTTGTCACCTGATGAATTTTATGAGGACAGCAGCGCTGCCCTTCGGCCCTGTATTCTGATTAAAAAAAAAGCAAAAATTCTTACCTCAATAAAACTGCAATTATATCTGCTCTTAATTAGTCATTTTTCGACACAGCTTCGTGCAATGCTGGCGTATATTTTTTTTTGATCCTTAGATGCAATGATAATGAATTGGAAAAATTATTTAAATTGAAATGAATGCTTTTCTTTAAAAGAGTTACTTTATATTATAAAAATTATTATTGGGGCATTTTTTAACAAATTAAATTACAATTAACATACATTATTAAATATGCGCAAGGCTGCTTCTTTACCTTCTACAACAATACTCATCCTCCAAGAGTCCTTACCAGAGTCGCGAGCAGAGCACACAGCCGACGCATGCCGACTCCCGCAGACTACTACAGACTACTATTCGACTACTACTGTCGACTCGCGCAGACTAGCGACAAGCAACAACTAACGATAAACTACTCTCTGGTCAGAGATTCTGTCATGCCTCGCCCATCGCCGGCAAAGCATACGTCTTACAACTGTAGAAGTTGCACACCACATCACACTACGTCCCGACGAAACTGCCATTGCCGGCCCATGTCACGTCGTCAGCCCGGAGCGCTCACGTGGCAACATATATCCAGGTATTAAAAACTTCTGACTCAGAAATTTGCGAGCGTCTATGATAAGATGTGATGGTGTCTAAGGCCATCCCCAACCCCGACCTCCGTTGTAGACAGCCTCGTTGAGTGAAGGGGAGGGGAGGGAAGGGTGAAGCGTTCTGCTATTGTTCAACCTAGTCGTGTGTTTCCTATAACTGAAAGATTCCTCTCTCTTATAAAGAAACTGAAAAATCTAGGAACGGCAATCTTCACACTCTGTTCCATGATGGTGAACTGAATATTCACAGTTTGATTATTGAGCTTCTGGAGAAAATCTTTTAAATCTTGGTGCGACCCATTATATAAAAAGAAGGCGCCGTCAACAAAGCGACACCATAACAGGACATTCTAGGTCTGTCTGCAACAGCAAGAGAGCGGTAAGCCCATAGTCAAACCTTGTCATTGGACTAATATCTACCTCCAAACCTAAAATAATTAAACTGTAAAACTACTTTCAAAATGGCGAGAACGTCATCAATACCGTTCTGTGGTCTGTCACTGGATCTCCTGAGATTGATCTGTGGGGATGCTTGTTTACATATTTTGTACATCAAAGGAAGTCATACATGTGTTTGGGGAAGCTGACGCGTTGGAAAGTGTTGAAATAACCTTCACTCTATTTTAAATATTAAGCTAAACCTGATGTCAAAAATCCTATTTAAGTAATGTGCTAGCATTTTTTCAACCAAACAACCTGCTCCACTGTTTGAATTTATAATCAGATGAATCACAAACTTATTTTTGTGGATCTCTTGGCATCGTCAAAAGCAACGCTTCCTCCCCAGCCCGTCTACAACAGAGGTTGGGCATGGTCTTAGCCCCCAACACATTTTATCATAGACGCCCACTCATTCGTGAGTCAGAAGTTTGAAATACCTGGGTATAAATGTTGGGAATTGCTTTATTCGGTTTAAATAGAACTTTTAGTCTCTTGGCTTCGAGCACCTGAAAATCCAAATTTAATTTGCGAAACCAGTCATGTTCTCCAATAAAGAACTGTAACAGTAGCAGAGGTTTTGTTTATTTAGCTCACGGAATACTTCGGCTGTGATTGCCCAACATATAAAATAGTGTGTACTTTTTTTATGTGACACATGTATATTTTCTGTTGTGTGTGTACTATGTCCAGAGAATTTCTCTGTAAAATCAGAGGAACGGCTTGTTGAAGGAAAGTGGAACGAGAGGAGAAAGGAATAGAGTAAAGCGGTGAAAATATCTGGATGTCAAATGTGTGAAAAAAGGATATTTGAATGACTAAAGTCTAACAGCTAATAATAAAAGGTGTGTATAGTTACAGTAAAGAACGTGTGATTACTAATGATTACATTGTTTAGATTCTAAGCAAGTGATATGTGAGCTGTAGATTTTCCCGTACGACCTTTTCACGAGTGTACCGTGAATATCAGGAATCCGGCAAAACATCAAATCTCAGAAATAGCTGCGGCTGCAAAAACATCCTACAAGAACGGGACCAGCGACGACTGAAGAGAATCGTTCAACGTGACAGAAGTGCAGCCCTAGCTGCAGGTTTCAATGCTGGGCCGTCAACAAGTGCCAGCGTGTAAACCATTCAACGAAACGTTATAGATATGGGCTTTCGGAGCCGAATGCACACTCGTGTACCCTTGATCTCCGTAAGACACAAAGCTTTACGCATCGCCTGGGCCTCAAAATCGACATCGGAGTGTTGATGACTGGAAACATGTTGCCTGGTTGGACGAGTGTCGTTTCAAATTGTATCTAGCGTATAGACATGTACGGGCATGGAGACGACCTCATGCCTCCCTGGATCCTGCATGTCAGCAGGGAGTTTTGAAATTCGTGGAGATTCTGTAATAGTGTGGGGTGTGTGCAATTGGAACGATATGAGACCCCTGATACATATAGATACGACTCTGACAGCTGACACGTACGTAAGCACCCCATCTGGTCACCTGCATCCATTCGTGTCCGCTATGCATTCAGACCGACTTGGGCAACTCCAGCAGGACAATGCGACACCCCATAGTCCATAAAGGCTACAGAGTGGCTCCAGTAACACTGTTCTGAGTTTAAACACTTCCGCTGGCCACCAAACTACCCAGACATGATCATTATTTAGCATATCTGGGACGCCTTGCAACGTGCTGTTCAGAAGAGATCTCCACCCCCTCGTACTCTTACGGATTTATGGACAGCCCTGTAGGATTCATGGCGTCAGTTCCCTCCAGTAGCACTTCAAACATTAGGCGAGTCCATACCACGTCATGTTGCGGCACTTCTGCCTGAGATATTAGGCAGGTGTACCAGTTTCTTTGACTCTTCAGCTGAAACGTCCCCTTAGAACAATTAAACACGACTGTGCTTTTACTGACACACAATATTTTTAGCGCAACGCAATCTGACTTTCAAAACTCCCTACAAAAGAATGACCCTGACTAACATTAACCTACACGTTTCACAAATCACTTACCTCACAAAAATCTTGGTTACTCGAACTACTGCAATACAGCGAGCGCCACTACTGCCAGCTAAATAAAAGATTCAAACTACGGAAGGCACTAACTACTGATAGGGATAGTTAGCAAATGAAAGATATTAATAGAGAACAAACAATGTATTTACCTTAATATCATCAAAAGTCATAATATATATAGGAGTTCATAACATCCATTCTTACAAATATCAAAACTCCGCCATTTCTCTCTCCACATCCACCACTGCTGGCGGCTCACCTCCAACTGCGCAACGCTACGAGCTGTTCACATCCAGCTGCCGCTGACCAACACTACAATGGCAGGCAACAATGCAAACTAGCCACAGACTGCCCACAGCACAGCCAGTGATTTTCATACAGAGCGCTACGTAACATTGCCAATAAGAAAACATAAACAGCCTACTTACACAGCGTATAACGGGCGTTGCGAGCAAATATGACTGAAAATTGGCGATTATAATAAACTGAAAATATTAGTCACTCCGCATTGTTCCTTCGTATACTACTACGAGTTGATTTGTACTTTTCAACTGGCTCTGAGCACTATGGGACTTAACATCTATGGCCATCAGTCCCCTAGAACTTAGAACTACTTAAACCTAACTAACCTAAGGACAGCACACAACACCCAGCCATCACGAGGCAGAGAAAATCCCTGACCCCGCCGGGAATCGAACCCGGGAACCCGGGCGTGGGAAGCGAGAACGCTACCGCACGACCACGAGATGCGTGTACTTTTCAGAAAAGATCATTTATTCAAGCTAATTTGTCGCACAAGGGCGTGAATAATTATTTTGTCTCATAGTCGGATAAAATCAAGAAAGGCGACACGACATCTTATCATAATCAACAGAGGCGGAAACAGCAGCATCGTTCACCGTCACGAGATAGGAACTGGCAACAGCCTTCGCTCTCTGAATTGCTGAAGTTAAGCAAGTAATCATGTAGCCAATACTCGGGTGGGTAACTGCCATGTGCTGATAGCTGCTTTCCCTTTGCCTTTATGCGGAATGGTGGCTGTAAACTTCTTGATCAGCAGACCTCGTGCCAATGTCCTTCATTACATCCGAAACCTCTCCGCAGTGTCTCATAAAGTGAACACCCGTGAAACGGTTGATGGTGACACGTCCGTCGGATGTGAACGTTAAGCTCGGCGGTCATTTTGGTGGCACTGGGTTTCTCACTTTTCTTCCCTCATAATCATCCAACACAAAGGTGACACCACGCTACGCACACTCGTTACATTTACCTACACTTAACAGATTCAATTAAACAAACGTTAATGATACTTCACGAAGAAAATATGCCATTGTGCATGCCGTTCTTCCACCCGACCGTGTCATAAGACTACTATTTGAGAGGTGGGAGGCAATTGTTAGCTTACTTCTTTGGGCACGCCGGCCGGAGTGGCCGTGCTGTTCTAGGCGCTACAGTCTGGAACCGAGCGACCGCTACGGTCGCAGGTTCGAATCCTGCCTCGGGCATGGATGTATGTGATGTCCTTAGGTTAGTCAGGTTTAATTAGTTCTGAGTTCTAGGCGACTGATGACCTCTGAAGTTTAGTCGCATAGTGCTCAGAGCCATTTCTTTGGGCACCGAAAAACACCAGTATCAATTTGAACAAAATAGAGTCAAGGGTACGGAACAAACGCCAACATAGAATTGAAAGACTTCCTTCTCCTACGTAATAAAAATAAAATTCTTATTTAGAAGCAAACTCGCAGGTGAGATTAATTGTAGAGTTGATATATATATTTAGGTGCGGAAAATTCGTGTGTGTAGTGTATGTAGTACTATCACCGTCAAAGGGTGGTACGGGACTAGAAGTCCCACCGCCACACCTCCAAAGTGAATTGTAGTGACGCAGTCACTGCCCTGTGGAAACTTACTGCCTGACCAACACAGTTCCACCGCAATAGACCGGTGATGCTGTATTGTAACATATCACCCCGGACTACAAGTCAAGATGCGTGCTAATCACTCCTAAAGTGAATAGCACAGTATGAAATGTGACCCAACATAGCTCTGCAAGATATGACACTTAACAACAAAGGCTGTTTAGGACCGTGTCACTAACTCCTAAAATGAATAATCTATGATGATATGCAACACATCTCTGCAAGACCATGCCAATCAATCTCAAATTCAAAATTCCTGGAATCCATATCAAACACTGAAACTCTTGCCCTCCAGAACCGAGAGCAACATGCACAACGCCACTCCAAAAAGCCCTTCACCCACCACCCCACCCCCGGAGCGCCACCCCCACAACACCCCCAGACTCCTCCACGCCCTGTCACAGCTGACAAACCCTGTCTCACAGACAGAAATATCAGTCCTTTCCAAAGGCCTCACGTTTTGTCCCACTCCCAAATTCAATCACGAAGGACTTGTTAAACACCTTCTCCCGATCCTTACAGTGGAAACACCCTTTCGCCACCAACCGTACCAACAGACTCAACCAGCCTACCTGCGACTGAGCATCTCCACTATATTGTAACAATCCCATAACATAAGACGCACGATATCCTGCCGATACGTAAGCCGGCAATAAACCAATTAACAGCGTACTGCAGTCGTTAAGGTATTGGCAGCAAAAAAATTAATAAGTCGTCCTGGTAAGAATTTTAACAGGTAGAGCCTGGAAACCTAGGCGGAGACGTATAGTGCTTGACGCTTTCGCCAGACCAATATGAGGCAGCGAACACTAAGAAACTGCTTAATTCAAGATGCCTGATTGCTAATTGCGGGTAAAAGTTTGACGCAGTCACAGCACAGTGTACAGAGGCCAATAGTTGACAAGCAGTGCTGTGTTCAGCAGCTCGAGAGTTCCTGGTAGCAGACGAGCCTCGGGTATCCTTCAGACGACAGCAGAAAATTATGTGAAAGAATCTATTCAGTTGAGCTGGTTCACAAAGAAAGACTTGCATTCTTGCCTGTAAGCACCTCTGGACCGTGGGTAATCCTGACGGTTCGATTTGAGCAATACGAAACCGGCTCCTTTCCATGATTCGAGTCAAAGTGATAGGCGAATCAGGCTGTTTGTTCTAGAATCGATTATCTAGTAAGCCTTATCTAGTAAGCCTCATCTATGTTCTTCACTCACTGAAAGTATGAGCCAGTGCTTTCGCTCACTGACATTATGAGCGAAAGTCTGTGCTCTTTGACATATTCATGTGAACCAGGGAGGAAGCAATAAAATCAGATCAACGTACCAACTCACAAGCTCGTGTCTTCGTTTCTATCTCCACAGCCTGATACCCGAGTCTCTCTGTATTTTGCCGGCCGAAGTGGCCGTGCGGTTAAAGGCGCTGCAGTCTGGAACCGCAAGACCGCTACGGTCGCAGGTTCGAATCCTGCCTCGGGCATGGATGTTTGTGCTGTCCTTAGGTTAGTTAGGTTTAACTAGTTCTAGGGGACTAATGACCTCAGCAGTTGAGTCCCATAGTGCTCAGAGCCAGCCAGCCTCTCTGTATTTTCTCCAACCACAGAAACTTGATAAACCTCAACTAGACACTATCGCCAACTTATTCGCTTGTACGAAGCCGTTCGCGTGTCAAAGAGTCGCTAGACCTGTAAAAACCCAACATCGCTTACTGTTCAACTGAGGGATTCACTTAAGTATGTTGCGACCCCTGTGGGGTTCAACAGATATAATATAATAAATTTATACACGCCGGAGAAGTGTGGACACGAAGATGAGCGGACAGCAGCGTTTACCCGATATTTGCGGACATCGCCTCTGTCAGGTACTTTGGGCACCGATTCTGACGAGGGAAGACCTTCGTGTAGCTGGCTGCGTCCGCAAATATCCGCATTTAAGCCGTCATGTTCACATGTTTCCCGACACCGCCAGTGCATAAAGAGCCTCCACACGTTCAGAAATTTCTAACAATACCATATTGTCACTCCTTCCATAAACGGAAGCTACCATCATACTATCACTACTTACGTCAGTAATTTCATTTGGTAACGGGAACTAGAGAAGCCAAAATGTAAAAGAGCTAAGTGTTTGTTGCTGTTTTACTAACTACGACTGACGAAGAAAAAATAACAAAAGAAAAAGATGGTGTATGAAAAGTTTGGAAAAAAACGACGGACTCCGGTTTTAATTTGAATATAGGAAACAGAGTCTCTTGTGGCTTTTGGGAGATTGCCAAATGGCTCTGGTCACTATGGGACTTAACATCTGAGGTCAACAGTCCCATAGATCTTAGAACTACTTATACCTAAGTAACCTAAGGACATCACACACATCCATGAACGAGGCAGAATTCGAACCTGCGACCGTAGCGGTCTCGCGGTTCCAGACTGAAGTGCCTAGAACCGGTCGGCCGCTCAGCCAGGCGAGAGATCATCTTTTTAACGTCCCGTCGACAACGAGATGGAGCACAAGTTCGGATTAGGGAAGGATGGAGAGGGAAATTGGCCGTGCCCTTTCAGAGGAACTATCCCGGCATTTGCCTGAAGCAATTTAGGGAAATAACGGAAAAATCTGAATGGCCGGACGCGGGTTTAAACAGTCGTCCTCCCGAATGCGACTCGAGTGTGCTAACCACTGCTCCACCTCTCTCGGTCTTGTGGCTTACGAAAAATAATTAATGATGCCACGGATGAGAACTGAGAATGAAAACATGGCAGTTTGATAAAAAATTGCAGCTGAGAAAAGGTTTGGAATAACTGATATATCTGGCGACAGGAAGTCATTTCGTGATGTTTGGTGTTGCAATATCAGCAAACACTAGCGCTACACTTGCTATGAAAACCTGCAACGTAATTATATTTGTCAAGCAATAATGTTTTTAGTCAATTCAAAACAAGTAAAGGAACAATTTTTGGTATTTTGTGTTTTTTCGTGTGGTATGAAGCCGGCCGCGGTGGTCTCGCGGTTCTAGGCGCGCAGTCCGGAACCGTGCGACTGCTACGGTCGCAGGTTCGAATCCTGCCTCGGGCATGGATGTGTGTGATGTCCTTAGGTTAGTTAGGTTTAAGTAGTTCTAAGTTCTAGAGGACTGATGACCACAGCTGTTAAGTCCCATAGTGCTCAGAGCCATTTGAACCATTTTTTTTTTTTTTTGTGGTATGAAGATTAGTGATACTGTAGATTAATATGCAAATATAAACAAACAGCGGTAAAATCTTGTACGTACGTGTAGAGTTTGATAAGCACATAATTTTTGCCAGAGCTGGGTGTACTGATTCCAGTACCATTTGGAATAATTTCTGAGACAGGCGTATATTTTACAGATTGCCGTTTATTGCATGAACGCGATGTAGTGTTCGAAGAGAAAGCAGTTTTCCATTGCTGCAATGTGCGATACCGCTGCCATTTAATTCGACTAGCTAATACTGCGTTTCCGTATCTGAAATGAAAGCAGTATCGTAGAGATTTATTTAATAACGACATTATGAAGTGTCAGTATAATTATTACTACACATACTTTCGCTACCTAATTATCTTGTATTAAAATACTACTCAAAACTTCAAGCTGAGAGATTAGGTTTTCGTTTTGTTTTAAACGGGCAGTAAGAGAATATGCATGAATGCATCTATTGATAGTTCAGGAATATACTTGGTCCAGAAAATGCTTTCTTTTTATTTAGAGATTTCAACACATGGACTGTTGGGTGAACAGTTTGTCTTTTTTATATTAAAACAGCATCATGTCATTTTTGGTGGCAACTTCGTGGTAGTAATGACACACTTGACTTCTCTGACACAGTAGATAATAATGCAGCTTCAGAAAATTGCTCATAAGTTCTTATATGATTTAAGTTAAACACAGACCAACAAACTGTTCACACTCATGCAAATATGGACAACAAAAAATATGAAAAGCAAACTTTTCAAAATGGTTAAAGGACACAGCACCTCAAGGACATATTTAAAATAAATAGGAAACAAACACAATTGATGTAAATTGTATCACATTTTCGGGAATGCAGTCTTTCTCAGCGAATTTCGATGATGATGTCTTCTCGGGTTATCAGCCGAGTCAAGGCGTCATTTTGTGGCAACATTTCTACAAGTTTTACTTCTTGTCATTTTAAGGCGAAGAACGACGCCTTGGCTTATAAGCGAAGAAGTGTCTAAGTATCACATTTGTTTCCAAACCACTTGACTCTCTCCAGGAAATTACTGATACTAGTAGCTAAAAATCGTGTTGTTGTTAGATCTTTCATTTCCTCCCATGATGATGTATCAAAATTGTTGTCCTCAATAAATTGAGGCCTTATTTCGCGGTTTCTATTACAAAACGAGACATGTAAATTAAATACACGATGCAGCAACAGCAATATAAGAAGTGCCCACAGAAATAGAAATCCAGGAGGAGCAAGCAGATTCGCGAAACTCACCAGTGAATGACGTACACCTAGCACGAACTGAAAATATTTCCTGGGAACTGTTGCTGTCCAGGTCGAGAGGCGTTGGAAGAGGGTACCCACTCTTTCGGACCAAGTAAATCCTTCCCAGAATCGGTTGCGTCCTCAAATCCTCGGTGACCGTAATTCTCCATGTCCGCATACTTCTGGATACCTAAATTTATATGCCCGTATCTCGTGGTCGTGCGGTAGCGTTCTCGCTTCCCACGCCCGGGTTCCCGGGTTCGATTCCCGGCGGGGTCAGGGATTTTCTCTGCCTCGTGATGGCTGGGTGTTGTGTGCTGTCCTTAGGTTAGTTAGGTTTAAGTAGTTCTAAGTTCTAGGGGACTTATGACCACAGCAGTTGAGTCCCATAGTGCTCAGAGCCATTTTGAACCTAAATTTATCTAGTAGAAATTACCATACGTTGCCAAATATACAGGTCCTCAACGTTGTTCGTACGGAAATAGAGCGAGTAATGCAACACATTGCTTTCCCTTCAGCCCGTAGACTTTCATTAAGTTAGACAGATGGCGGCGCTGTATGTAGTCTTCAGAATGGGCGCTTTAGCGGAGGTGCTTCCAAGCAGAGAACTGTCATTGAATTTCTTTTCGCGGAAAGCCAGAGCGCAGATACTGATAGGCGCTCGCAGAATGTAGACGGAGACCTGGCAGTGAACAAAAGCACGGCGAGTCGTTGGGCAAGGCGTCTGTCATCAACAAGGTCGGGCAAATCTGCCTGATCTCCCGCGTGCCGGCCGGCCGCACACAGCTGAGACTCCTGCAATGTTGGAACGTGCGGACACTCTAATTCGAGGTGATCGACAGATGACAAACACCTCGCTGCTCAGCAGGACGTCTCTGTTAGCTGTGCTGACACACTCGTACGGCAAGGTGTGTGACCGCTAGGTTCCTTTCCGCCTAACAGAAGACGGTAAAGAGCAGCCAAAGACTGTCTGCGGAACTGCCTGCGCGTCACGTAGCAGCTCGTGGTCATTTTATGCCGAACTTTGTCGCAGCTTATGAAACATGTGTTCAGCCCACTGAATTGGAAAGAAAACGGCATCTATAAAGTGGTGCCACACCATCTCTCCTCTGAAGAACAAGTTCAAAAAGCTGAACCCCCAACCAGTTGAGTCATGGGACTGAATGGGTTATTCCGTATGATGTCCTCCCTCGTGGTACAATGATCAACTCTTATATTTATCGTGCTACCCTCAGGAAACTGAAGAAAATATTTCATCGTGTTATTCGCCATAAAAATGCTAACGAAATTTACCGTCTCCATGTCAATGCGAGGTCTCACACGGGTTTGCGCATCCGAGACGAGCTCACAACACTTCACTGGACTGGTGTACCCCATCCACCCTACAACCCAGATGTCGCACCTTCCGAGTTCAATCCGTTTAACCGAAGAAGGACGCACTCTGATGGAAGCAGTACACGGGTAATGGGGAGGTTATTTATGAAGCAGGATTTTGACTCCGATTCGACTAGTAGAGTGGTTCCATATCGAAATTCACTACCGGCCATTAAAATTGCTACACCACGAAGATGTGCTAAAGCCGCGAAATTTAACCGACAGGAAGAAGATGCTCCAACATGGAAATGGTTAGCTTTTCAGAACATTCACACAAGGTTGGCGTCGGTGGCAATGCCTACAACGTGCTGACATGAGGGAAGTTTCTAACCGATTTCTCATACACAAACAGGAGTTGACCGGCGTTGCCTGGTGAAACGCTGTTGTCATGACTCGTGTAAGGAGGAGAAATGCGTACCATCACGTTGATAATGGTCGGATTGTAGCCTATCGCGATTGCGGTTTATCGTATCGCCCATTGCTGCTCGCGTTGGTCGAGATCCAATGACTGTTAGCAGAATATGGAATCGGTGGGTTCAGGAGGGTAATACGGAACGCCGTGCTGCATCCCAACGGCCTCGTATCACTGGCAGTCGAGATGACAGGCATCATATCCGCATGGCTGTAACGGATCGTGCAGCTACGCCTCGATCCCTCAGTCAACAGATGGGGACGTTTGCAAGACAACAACCATCTGTACGAACAGTTCGACGACGTTTGCAGCAGCATGGACTATCAGCTCGGAGACCGTGGCTGCGGTTACCCTTAACACTGCATCACAGACAGGAGCGCCTGCGATGGCGTACTCAACGACGAACCTGGGTGCATGAATAGCAAAACATTTTTTCAGATGAATCCAGGTTCTGTTTACAGCATCATGATGGTAGCATCCGTGTTTGGCGACATCGCGGTGAACGCACATTGGAAGCGTGTATACGTCATTGCCATACTGGCGTATCACCTGGGATGATGGTATGGGGTGCCATTGGTTACACGTCTCGGTCACCTCTTGTTCGCATTGACGGCACTTTGAACAGTGGTCGTTACATTTCAGATGTCCGTGGCTCTACTCTTCATTCAATCCATGCAAAACCCTACATTTCAGCAGGATAATGCACCACCGCCACCACCGCATGTTGCAGGTCCTGTACAGGCCTTTCTGGATACAAAAAATGTTCACATTCTCCAGATCTCTCACCAATGGAAAACATTTGGTCAATGGTGGCCGAGCAACTGGATCGTCACAATACGCCAGTCACTACTCTTGATGAACTGTGATATCGTGTTGAAGCATGGGCAGCTGTACCTGTACACGCCATCCAAGCTCTGTTTGACTCAATGCCCAGGCGTATCAAGGCCGTTATTACGGCCAGAGGTGGTTGTTCTGGATACAGACTTCTCAGGATCTATGCACAGAAATTGCGTGAAAATGTAATCACGTGTCAGTTCTAGTATAATATATTTGTCCAATGAATACCCGTTATCATCTGCATTTCTTCTTGGTGTAGCAATTTTAATGGCCGGTAGTGTACATGCCCTCCCACTAAGGTGGCGTAAGGCTGTCGACAGAAAAGTTATTATGTTGGAAAATAGAGTTTTGTAACAAAAGCGAGTGGGCAATATGGTGTATTGAAGTTCTGAATGAAGCCAACCTGATATCAGAAGAAAACATGTGCTGCATTACTTATTGGACGCCCCTCGTAATGAGGAAATAATGAACTACACTAAAAAAAGTATAAACGTCAATATAGTTATAAGGCACCAGCAGAATTTAAATGTCTGAACACGGATGGACTATTTCGAAGTCATAATAAGATCATATTGTCAGAGATTATACATACCGTCTAATTTATTTGTAAAAGAACTGGCAAAACATAAAAGGCTGAACGGATATTTTAGGAGCAGCAACATACGCCACACATGCAGCCTTGTCATGACATCGCGAGGAAACCAGTCAGGTGAACGAAGTACGTTGGAGTCGCACATCCCGCCGGCGATGAGACTGTTAGAGCGCTGATTCGACAAGGATATGGAAGTAAATCAGCTATGTCCTTCTCAAAGTAACCATCCCTTTATTTGACTAAGTCGATTTAGAAAAACCATTGAAAATATACGTCCAGTGGCTGGTCGAGGTTCCGAACCGGTGCCCTACCGAATGAGAGTCTACTTCTTACCACAGGGCTACCTCGCCCCATTCCAATGAATAGACTATAGCAGTGTCAGTACTTTTCAAGTGTGGCAGTTTCCAACACCAATCTGCTATTTATTATCTGAGATACCTAACGTCCTGTCAGTTGCACACAGATTTTTCAGCCGATTTCTATTTTCACCAATTTATATTCATAAGTCGTGCCCAGGAGAGTGTATTGGGATTCTTGCTGTTAACATTGTGTTTTAAAATGTGACGGTCACTGTTAACTCCATGCCGAGAGTTTTTGTAGTTGAACAAACAGTCAGACGGTGATAAATTTCAAAATGGTGTAAAGATTGCCATCTAGATCTGTATATACAAAAAGGCACAACTGTGCACTTCACAGAACAAAACAAAACATTGTATGCTATGGTTACAATGCCTAAAAGTCACGACTCGAATCAGTCACTTCATACAAACCCCAGACTGTAAACATTTATTGGGGTGCCACCTATGTGTTCATTAGTAAGATATTGAAAAAATGCAGTCATTCTAAAGAGGACATGCCTGCATGTTCCGTGTTAGAGGATTACTCAAGTGCTTGGGACTAATCCAAAATAGGACTAACTAGAAATACTGAATGTATGTGGTAAAGGGCACTGTGATCGGTACGGGAGTACTTGACTGGCTATAGAGTGTCACTGAAATTCTGAAAACCTTGAAACGGATGTCGCTTTACAGCGTTGAAATAGTTAAAGCTTACGTGGATAATGTCAACAACCAGTGAAGTATCAGCGAATATACTTCTCCTCCCGACGCACACCTGTTGTGGGGACCGTGAAGACAAATTGGATTAATTCGGTGCCTACAGAATCATTTAAGTAGTCATTCTTCCAGTGCCCCATACACTAATCGAACTGGAAGAAACCCAAACGTGTGGGACAACGGCAGGTACTGTCTGCCATGCACTTCACAGTAGTCTGCAGATCATATGTATGTACATACAAAATATACAACACGTTATGTAAAACAAGTTTCGAACCCGTGGAACGATGAAGTCGCAATGTTGTTCCTACTATTCGTGCCACGAAATTTCCACATTTCGCATGATTTTATCAGCTGCGATATTACGGTGCATCCCCCACCTTTTTCAGAGTGACTTGTAACTAATTAATCGGAGGCGCACGGTCTGTTGGGCGCAGTCGTTTACATATTCTCATGTCGTACTTTAACCGATATTATTTTTCACTTCCTGTTTTCAAAATTAATTTGCTGTATTTTTGCCCTTTTTGCTGCATCGTGTTGGTTTGTTTTGTCGTTTAATTCAGCATTAGCTTCATTGTACCCTCTGATATATATTTTAGCACTGCAGTGGCCGCCCAGTGGTCGTTTTCAAATTGCAGCCATGCATTAGCAGAATGGAAGTTATTCTTTTAGTATGAAGTATACGACGGGGAAATATACCCAATTACGCCGCGTTCGTCGTGTATAATAAAATGTCGACAGTTAGCAGCGAATGCTCACATATTTCCTTGCTCTGAATTAGACTTATGAACATGGAACTATTCAGTGCGGAGTGCATTAAATGAAAAATCCTATACACTGCCAGATGATACCAATGCATCTGAAGGGGTAGTTAGGCAACAGCGTTCAAGCAGAATGCCTTGGCTGCACGACATAACGGAAACGTGCTTACTAATAAATTTATTACACACTTACATAGGAGCACAACGCGTTTCCTAGGAACGTGCCAGGCGCGAATCAAGCTGAATGTATTAAAAGAGACAATACTTCGTTGAAAAGTAAGTAGTCAGATAATGGCTGCTTCAAAATAGAGATTAATTCTTACAGTAAAATAAAAATGGTAACCGTGCACTGTCAATAATGCTACTTATTAAGAACAAGTAGCGCTGTTACCAGATCACGTTTAAAACTACACACACATTACGCAGTACATGTGATGCTGACGGATTTTAGTTGTGGCGGAAGTCCCGTGGGGTGTAATCTCCCTGCAGCTAAATCGAAGTGAGAAACGCCCTACTTTAATAGGGGGTAACACTGAGTTAAAACAACACAAACAACTTCCTAAAGTGACAACTGAGTTATATTTGTGTTACTTACACCGAATGTGAACCACGTTAACATGCAGAGCTTTTTTTGTTGAGTGATTGGGCTTAAGGCTAACAATGGAAACTAACAATGGAAACTCCCCATCGCATCCCCCCTCCCCCCCCCCCACGCCCACCCCCGCCACAGACTTAGTAGTAAAATGTCTCAGTGAATAGGCCGTCAAAAACTGAACACAGATCAAGCATGAAAACAGGAAGAAGTTGCACTGAACTCTGAAAAACGTAGCAAAAAAGAAACAGTGAACGGTTCAAGCTCAAGATGTGCAACATTGAGCGAACTGGAAGAAACTCGAAGTCGTGGTCGTGTTTCCATGATATTGGAGTGCAAAGCTCGTGATTGGTATTCACACCTCACTAGTGCCCCATACATTTTTTCACAAAATTGTGAACTTTCCGTGCGGACAGTAACGTGTCTTTTCTCATTCCGTAGTCTTGCCAGTTGCCAATCTATACTTCGGTTACCCCTCTCCCCCCCCCCCCCCCCCCCCCCCACTATGAACCAGGGACCTTGCCGTTGGTGGGGAGGCTTGCGTGCCTCAGCGATGCAGATAACCGTACCATAGGTGCAACCACAACGGAAGGGTATCTGTTGAGAGGCCAGACAAACGTGTGGTTCCTGAAGAGGGGCAGCAGTATTTTCAGTAGTTGCAGCGGCAGTCTGGATGATTGACTGATCTGGCTTTGTAACACTAAGCAAAACGGCCTTGCTGTGCTGGTACTGCGAACGGCCTGAAAGCAAGGGGAAACTACGGCCGTAATTTTTCCCGAGGGCATGCAGCTTTACTGTACGGTTAAATGATGATGGCGTCCTCTTGGGTAAAATAGTTCCCCATTCCGATCTCCGGGCGGGGACTACTCAGGAGGACGTTGTTATCAGGAGAAAGAAAACTGGCGTTCTACGGATCGGAGCGTGGAATGTCAGATCCCTTAATCGGGCAGGTAGGTTAGAAAATTTAAAAAGAGAAATGGATAGGTTAAAGTTAGATATATTGGGTATTAGTGAAGTTCGGTGGCAGGAGGAACAAGACTTCTGGTCAGGTTAATACAGGGTTATAAATACAAAATCAAATAGGGGTAATTCAAGAGTAGGTTCAATAATGAATAGGAAAATAGGAATACGGGTAGGCTACTACAAACAGCATAGTGAACGCATTATTGTGGCCAAGATAGATACGAAGCCCACGCCTACCACCGTTGTACAAGTTTATATGCCAACTAGCTCAGCTGCTGAAGGAGCGATTGATGAAATGTATGATGAGATAAAAGAAGTTATTCAGCTAGTGAAGGGAGACGAAAATTTAATAGTCATGGGTAGGAAAAGGAAGAGAAGGAAACGTAGTAGGTGAATATGGAATGGGAGTAAGTAATGAAAGAGGAAGCTGTCTGGTAGAATTTTGCAGAGAGCATAATTTAATCATAGCAAACACGGTTCAAGAATCATAAACGAATGAAATTTTCACACTACAGCGGAATGTGCGCTGATATGAAACCTCCTGGCAGATTAAAACTGTGTGCCGGACCGAGACTCGAAGTCTGGACCTTTGCCTTTCGCGGGAAAGTGCTCTACCAACTGAGCTACCCAAGTACCGAGGCATCAAGTTGTCACCAATTTAGTATTGGAGGGCAGCGTCGAGGGTAAAAATCGTAGAGGGAGACCAAGAGATGAATACACTAAACAAATTCAGAAGTATGTAGGTTGCAGTAGGTACTGAGAGATGGAGAACCTTGCACAGGATAGAGTTGCATGGAGAGCTTCATCAAACGAGTATCTGGACTGAAGACCGCAACAACAACAACAACAACAACATCGGTTACTGGTTATAAGTCACGTGGCAAGAGTATATTAACGTCGCAAGTAAATGCGATGAGTAGTGAGAGCAGGCGAGATGCCTCATACAAGTCTCACAGAAATGAAATCTACAAGCAAACGGGTGTGAAATATGTTACAGCAACATAATTCAACAGTGAAAACTTCCAGAACGGAACGCAAGAGCCATAACATGTGGTGCTTGTGTAGAACAAATAGGATATACGGTCGTCTGGAGGTCCCTTCCTCGCTGTTGCAAACGTACTTTACACCACGGCATAGATACGGGTTTGAATACAGTGAACAGGAGCAGACATGTCAAGGACCGGAAACTGTAATTTTTTGAATATATATTCAAAATCTGAGAGGGGTGCGGTGGGGAGTTTAGCTAGTGAGTTCAGCACGATAGAATCACTTCATCTCTCATCTGTATTTACATCCATCGCCCTCAATTATTTTACATGGGAAATGTTGTAACTACAAAAAATTCCGATTTTGATGTTTTGTATCGAGATGGTAGTATGTGGCAATGCCAGTGGCACAGAGAAGTTAGTATATCCAGATATAAGAAAACTTAGCTGAAGACGTAGTCGCTAGATAGCGGAAACAATACGTGCAGAATTGTTGATGCCGACAAGGTAGCGTTTGTTTTTAGTGTCACGACAACGGACATGCCTAAACGTGTTGTTAACAAATTGTAGTGCTTGTTATGATACAGATCTGTGCTTATAAATGAGTATGCCGGCAAAACCTCCACCATTTATGATGCTAAGTTTGAATTACTGCGTCTTCACTCTTGCTTTACATATTCGAGTGAGTTTAACCAAACTCGCATGTACACAAAGTTCTTTCCTAGCATACAGGTAAGCGCCGTTATGAGTGTCGTGAATTCACTTAAGAGGACCTAACGAAGTTCACACAAAATTTTGGAAACCAACAGCTGACGAACAGGGAACATTCTGATGGGTCTCGTTAATATCTTGAATATTCAGAGTAATCGTGATGGAAAATACACACACCAAAAAAAGTTTTGCATTACCTCGGTTCTGCGAGTTCCGGAACCTGTACATAAAATTGGAATCGAGATCAATATGAACATCATTTCCGCCCTTTCACTGCTCATGAAAACCACACATTTGCATGTTGTACCACCATACAGCGAGACCTTCAGAGGTGGTGGTCCAGATTTCTGTACACACCGGTACCTCTAATACTCAGCAGCACGTCCCCTTACATTGATGCACGCCTGTATTCGTCGTGGCACACTATCCACAAGTTCATCAAGGCACTGTTGGTCCAGATCGTCCCACTCCACGACGGCGATTCGGTATAGATCCCTCAGAATGGTTGGCGGGTCACGTCGTCCATAAACAGCCCTTTTCAATCTATTCCAGGTATGCTCGATAGGGTTCATGTCTGGAGAACATGCTGGCCACCCTAGTCGAGCGATGTCGTTGTCCTGAAGGAAATCATTCACAAGATGTGCATGATGGGGTCGCGAATTGTCATCTATGAAGACGAATGCTTCGCCAGTATGCTGCCGATATGGTTGCTTTATCGGTCGGAGGATAGCATTCACGTATCGTACAGCCGTTACGGCGCCTTCCATGACCACCAGCGGCGTGCGTCGGCCCCATGAAAGTCACTCGCTGGAGAGTGTGTCTATGTCGTTCAGCCTGACTGGGTTGTATGGTTGAAGGTAGATGCGACACTCGCCGGCGAAGAGAACGTGATGCCAACCCTCAGCGGTCCATTCGGCATGTTGTTGGGCCCATCTGTACTCCGCTGCACTGTGTCGTGGTTGCAAAGATGGATCTCGCCATGGACGTCGGGAGTGAAGTTCCACATCATGAAGCCTATTACACACAGTATGAGTCGTAACACGACGTCTTGTGGCTGCACGTAAAGCATTATTCCACATGGTGGAGTTGCTGTCAGGGTTCCTCCGAGCCATAATCCGTAGGCCTACGTAGCGGTGATCCACAGCAGTGGCAGCCCTTGGGCGGCCTGAGCGAGGCATGTCATCGACAGTTCCTGTCTGTCTGTATCTCCTCCATGTCCGAAAAACATCGCTTTGGTTCCCTCCGAGACGCCTGGACACTTCTTCCCTTGTTGAGAGCTCTTCCTGGCACAAAGTAACAATGCGGACGTGATCGAACGGCGGTACTGACCGTCTAGGCATGGTTGTACAACAGGCAACACGAGTCGTGTACCTCCTTCTTGGCGGAATGATTGGAACTGATCGGCTGTCGGACTCCCTCCGTCTAACAGCCGCTGCTCATGCATGGCTGTTTACATCTTTGGGAGGGTTTAGTGAGGACTGTGTCTATGACAACAGTTTCCACAGTCAACATTTATCTTAAGGAGTTCGGCGTGATGCGAAATTATTATTATTTTTTTATGCTTCTATTATGATCCAGCATTAAGTAAGCAGCAAGTTTCTGACATATATTGCTTACCCTGCAACAGTGGTCATTTGCACGTTTCCAGCAGATATTTTAAAAATATGTTGGGGCTGACAGAGAAACGTCTGTATTCTGTAGAAGCAACAGGGGACGAAAATATTTGATTACTAGGGGGAAAATCCTTAGTATCTATGTTTAATGTCCTAGATGTGAACCGTCATGCATTTTACAGCAGAATTTACACACAAAACGCAAAATAGTAATTCCGACTTTGAATAAGGAGTGATTTTACATGTTTAACGCACAGTAATTGGGACTCGATAGACAAAAATATGCCAAATTTTTCAAATGTCATATGTAATGCAAAGCATGAGTGTATGCCTTCCTGTTTCCGTAATAACGTTAGCGGAAACAAATTCTTAAATTTGTTATTTTGTTCGGCAAATAGTTTTCTTTGTGTGAGTTACAATCATTCCTATGTCAGTGTCTCATTCGTTGCCGATTACAGCAGCTCTCTCTTCCCCAATCGATTTTGTTCCTCCAGCGGCACCCATTTCCACAGAATTCATTCACAGATATCTCGACACATATCCTATTATCCAGTCCCTATTTCTAGAAAGCGTGTGGCATACATTCTTTTCCCAACAGATACATCTACGCTCCACAAGGAGTGAGATGGGTGGTATCTCTGATAGGAGTATCTGTCCTTCCTCCTCGTTATCCTGTTCTACTCACGAATGGCTCATCGGAATTACGGCCGTCGGTAAAGCTACATGTGATATGATATTCCTCTGCTTTAATCGTAATGAACTTTTCGTATACACTACTGGCCATAAAAATTGCTACACCCCGAAAATGACGTGCTACAGACGCGAAATTTAACCGACAGGAAGACGATGCTGTGATATGCAAACGATTAGCTTCTCAGAGCATTCACACAAGGTTGGCGCCGGTGAGAACACCTACAACATGCTGACATGAGCAAAGTTTCCAACCGATTTCTCATACACAAACAGAAGTTAACCGGCGTTTCCAGGTGAAACATTATTGTGATGCCTCGTGTAAGGAAGAGAAATGCGTACCATCACGGTTCCGACTTTGATAAAGGTCGAATTGCAGCCTATCGCGATTGCGCTTAATCGTATCGCGACATTGCTGCTCGTATTGGTCGAGATCCAATGACTGTTAACAGAATATGGAATCGGTGGGTTCAGGAGGGTAATACGGAACGCCGTACTGCATCCCAACGGCCTCGTATCACTAGCAGTCGAGATGACAGGCATCTTATCCGCATGGCTGTAACGGATCGTGCAGCCACGTCTCGATCCCTGAGTCAACACATGGGTACGTTTGCAAGACAAAAACCATCTGCACGAACAGTGCGATGACGTTTGCAGCAGCATGGACTATCAGCTCGGAGACCACGGCTGCGCCGGCCGGGGTGGACAAGCGATTCTAGGCGCTACATCCTGGAACCGCGTGACCGCTACGATCGCAGGTTCGAATCCTGCCTCGGGCATAGATGTGTTTGTTGTCCTTAGGGGACTAATGACCTCAGAAGTTAAGTCCCATAGTGCTCAGAGCCATTTGAACCATTGAAGACCATGGCTGCGGTTACCCTTGACGCTGCATCACAGACACGAGCGCCTGCGATGGTGTACTCAATGACGAATGTGGGTGCACGAATGGCACAACGACATTTTTTCGGATGAATCCAGGTTCTGTTTACAGCATCATGATGGTCGCATCCGTGTTTGGCGACATCGCGGTGAACGCACAATCGAAGCGTCTATTCGTCATCGCCATACTGGTGTATCACCCGGCCTGATGGTATGGGGTGACATTGGCCACACGTCTTTGTCACCTCTTGTTCGCATTGACGGTACTTCGAACAGTGAACGTTACATTTCAGATGTGTTACGATCCGTGGCTCTACCCTTCATCCGATCCCTACGAAACCCCACATTTCAGCAGGATAATGCACGACCGCATGCTGCAGGTCCTGTGCCGGCCTTTTTGGATGCAGAAAATGTTCGACTGCTGCCCTGGCCAGCACATTCTCCGGATCTCTCACCAATTGAAAACGTTTGGTCAATGGTGGCCGAGCAACTGGCTCGTCACAATACGCCAGTCACTCTTGATGGTGGTATCGTGTTGAAGCTGCTTGGGCACCTGTACCTGTACACGCCATCCAAGTTCTGTTTGACTCAATGCCCAGGCGTATCAAGGCCGTTATTACCGCCAGAGGTGGTAGTTCTGGGTACTGGTTTCTCAGGATCTATGCACCCAAATTGAGTGAAAAGGTAATCACATGTCAGTTCTAGTATAAAATATGTTTGTCCAATGAATACCCGTTTATCATCTGCATTTCTTCTTGGTGTAGCAATTTTAATGGTCAGTAGTGTATGTTGTCCGGCTCTTCTTGGATCGCAAGGTCTTGAAATTTCAACAGTAAACCTCTCAGTGATGCACGATGCCTCATTTGCAGCATCTGTCACTGGAGGTTGTTGAGCTATTCCGTAACTCTCTCTCATGGAGTAATCGATCTTGTGACGTAACGCTCACTTCTCGATTGATCTTCTCTACCTCTTGTATTAATCCTACTTGGTAACGAACTATGCTCGAGAACCGGTCAAACGAGAGTTTCTGTTTTAAGTGATTCGCCGCTAAAAGTTGAGAATGACACCATTAACTAGCGTGCTGGGCACGCTGGCTGTCGAGTGAGTGTTGGTGACTGGCTATGGGGCCTAGGGCAAACACTGCTAACAGCTACAAAGAACTGGTCTCGATTCGTTGCCTAGTGATACAGGCACACCACCCCTCGTTGACTCTGACTGGGTCCGATGAATGGGCGGCGGCTTCCGCCTACTGCTGCTGAACTGACACGTAGCACTACTGACTTCAGGCAGCGTGTTGTGTTGTGATGCGAAGGTGTCCCACTCGGAAGACGTGCTCTCAGCTCCAAATGCGGCCACTGAGGTGGTGAGGTCAGCGTCGGTGGCAGCAGACACGATGGAGAATCGGTAGAGCGGTGAGCGTAGACGGCAGTAGCCTCCAGGTTTCGGACACATGGCTGGAACTGGTGGTGCCCAGTCACTTCGCGATTCAGTAGTGCCCCGGCGTCATGGCGATGATGACTAATCTCTGTTTTAAAATCTAAATTTATTCACACCGATGAGCCAAAACCTTATGACCACTGTCCAACGCGAGCTTGAAGGCCGCCCGGTGGCGTTGGGGACACGTGACGCGATACGCAATAGGAAAAATATGTAAGCGGAACAGACACGGACGAG
This sequence comes from Schistocerca americana, assembly GCF_021461395.2. Taxonomy (NCBI): domain Eukaryota; kingdom Metazoa; phylum Arthropoda; class Insecta; order Orthoptera; family Acrididae; genus Schistocerca; species Schistocerca americana. The sequence continues at coordinate 141,851,923 of NC_060121.1, forward strand.
GGATTACCCTAGCGAAGATATGGGTTGCAAATGGGGAAGTCCATTGAGTTAAGTGACTTTAAATATATGTCGTGTGACTAGGGCCTCCCATCGGGTAGACCGCTCGCCGGATGCAAGTCTTTCGATTTGACGCCACTTCGGCCGGGAATCGAACCCGGGCCCTTAGGATTGACATTCTGTCGCGCTGACCACTTTTTTTTTTTTTTTCAAACGTATTGTATATTCCCATTTGCTTCTGACGTATTAAAAAGGTTGCGTTCAGTCGCTTTGAAATTGGTGGGTAGCTCCTGGTAATGAACAGGAAAGTTCGCCAGCTTCCACTGACATAACTGTCTAAGAAAAAGAGACTTACAACTGAAGGAGGTTAAAGTTTAACGGCGAATCGACATTAAGAATGAAACTCTTGTTCGATTTACAGTAAGGGGAAAGGTATCAGCCAAGACCTGATTATACCATCTATCGTGATCAACATTCACCTGAAACGAGCTAGGAAAATCACAGAAAATCGTATATCCCAGTTCCCGTACATTGTGTGACATGAAGGAAGCGTTTCAGAATGGACCCAAAAGTGGTTACCGATACATGAAAGAAAAATTTATTGTCAGAAGTGGGATTCGAACTCACGCCCACAGAAGTGGACTGCGACCTGAACACAGCGCCTTTTTTTTTTTTTTTTTACATGATTACATTCAGGGAACGTGTACAAATGAGAATTCTAGTAACTAAGTGTTACAAGTAAGTGTTACAACAACAAAGGTGGCATAAAAGAGTAATCAAAAAATAAAAACATAAATCACTGATGTAATTCCAACTAAAAGGTTCTTCAATAATGTAACTGGTTACACCTGGAGACTCACCATCGTTATCTGATATCTCCAATAGCGCCTTTGAAGGGCATCTGCAACGGAGGCATTCTGCTTAGCTAGTGCCTCAAGGAAAACAGCATCCTTGCAGCAGCTTTCCACTCAGCTACCGGGGGCGGACAGTGACTTTGACAAAAGACACATTATTACGCAGAGCCAGTGAACGATGACCTGGACAACGGCGAAGCTAGTACAATGTTCACCCCCTGCCGTTGTGAGTGTCTACGGAAAGAGGTAGATGGGCAGTGAATCTACCACTAGGCCAAATGATTGGACGTCCACGATTGTCAACAGAACGTTGGGCCCGGAGACTTATCTGCTGTGTAAAGTAGGACAGATGACGGTGGCACCTCTGTCGAAAGAGCACAACGCTGGTGAACGCAGAACTGTTTCGGAGCATACCATTCATCGTCAATTGTTGAACGTGGAGCTGCGCAGCGGACCACCCCTACATGTTCACATGTTGACCCAACGACATCGTCAGTTAGGACTGTAGTGCGCACGGCACCATCGGGATTCGATCGTCGATCAATGGAAACGTAACGGCTCTTCGAGTGAATCACATTTTTGCTACACTAGGTCGATGATCTTCTCCACAAACGCCGTCATCGAAATGAACGGCGACTCGAAACGTAAAGCGCGCCATAGGCGCAGGTTGGTGGGAGCAGTACTATGATGTGAGATATACAGGGTGATTCAAAAAGAATACCACAACTTTAAAAATGTGTATTTAATGAAAGAAACATAACCTTCTGTTATACATCATTACAAAGAGTATCTAAAAAGGTATTTTTTTCACTCAAAAACAAATTCAGAGATGTTCAATATGGCCCCCTCCAGACACTCGAGCAATATCAACCCGATACTCCAACTCGTTCCACACTCTCTGTAGCATATCAGGCGTAACAGTTTGGATAGCTGCTGTTATTTCTCGTTTCAAATCATCAATGGTGGCTGGGAGAGGTGGCCGAAACACCATATCCTTGACATACCCCCATAAGAAAAAATCGCAGGGGTAAGATCAGGGCTTCTTGGAGGCCAGTGATGAAGTGCTCTGTCTGGGGCTGCCTGGCGGCCGATCCATCGCCTCGGGTAGTTGACGTTCAGGTCGTTACGGACAGATAAGTGCCAATGTGGTGGCGCTCCATCCTGCTGAAATATGAATTGTTGTGCTTCTTGTTCGAGCTGAGGGAACAGTCAATTCTCTAACATCTCCAGATACTGTAGTCCAGTTACAGTAGCACCTTCGAAGAAAAAGGGACCAAAAACTCTATTGGCTGAAATTGCACAGAAAACGTTCACCTTAGGCGAGTCACGTTCATACTGAGTTGTTTCCCGCGGATTCTCAGTGCCCCATATACAGACATTGTGACGGTTGACTTTCCCGTTAGTGTGGAAAGTTGCTTCATCACTAAACACAATCTTTGAAACGAAAGATTCATCTATTTCCATTTGAGCAAGGATAAAATCACAAAAATCGATTCTTTTAATCTTATCAGCTGCAGACAGTGCTTGAACCAATTTCAGACGATAAGGTTTCATAACTAACCTTTTTCGTAGGACTCTCCATACAGTTGATTGTGGAATTTTTAGCTCTCTGCTAGCTCTGCGAGTCGATTTTCCTGGGCTGCGAACAAATGCTTGCTGCATGCGTGCCACATTTTCATCACTCGTTCTCGGCCGTCCAGAACTTTTCCCTTTGCACAAACACCCATTCTCTGTAAACTGTTTATACCAACGTTTAATACACCACCTATCAGGAGGTTTAACACCATACTTCGTTCGATATGCACGCTGAACAACTGTCGTCGATTCACTTCTGCCGTACTCAATAACACAAAAAGCTTTCTGTTGAGCGGTCGCCATCTTAGCATCAACTGACGCTGACGCCTAGTGAACAGCGCCTCAAGCGAACAAATGTACAACTAAATGAAACTTTATAGCTCCCTTAATTCGCCAACAGATAATGCTTAGCTCTGCCTTTTGTCGTTGCAGAGTTTTAAATTCCTAAAGTTGTGGTATTCTTTTTGAATCACCCTGTATTCTCCAGCGCTCGCATGGGACCTGTGGTTATAATCGTAGACGCACTGACAACTGACAACCACATGCGTCCCTTCAAGCTTGATGTCTTCCCAGACGGCGATGTCATTTTTCAGCAGTATAACCGTCCGTGTGTCGGAACAAGAGCCGCGCTACGGTGATATAAAGAGCATTATAGTGAACTCACGTTTCGCCTGATGCAAATCCTATGGAACATATCTGCGTAGATATCGGGCACCATCATCACGGCGAGCGCAAATCAGCAGCCCATTACTTACCCGATTTACGTGACCTGTACGTAGATATGTAATCCTACATACCTCCACAAACCTACCAACAAACTGTCGTATCGCTAATACTCAGAATCAGTGATGTATTTCGTTCCAAAGGCGGACAAACGAGCTATTAAGCAGATGAACAAAATATTTTGCCTTATTAGTGTATATGAGTCTGGTGCCCATTTGTTTCACTAAAATCCGGCACCTAATTGTGTTGCCGCAATAAGAGACTCTGCCTTGTGTGGCGACACCTCTCTCCTTCCTACATGGTTACTACAGTGTGGCGCTATTTACCGCTGAGTTTGGATGTGCTCACCTCGCAAACCACTGTCGTGTTTGTTACTGCGACCCACATGTCACAACTCTGGCGGCTGACTACCCTCGGTTGCTAACACAAAGCCCTATGACACTTCACCGAGCGAGGTGGCGAAGTGGTTAGCACACCGGACTCGCATTCGGGACGACGACGGTTCAATCCCGCGTCCGGCCATCCTGATTTAGGTTTTCCGTGATTTCCCTAAATCGCTCCAGGTAAATGCCCGGATGGTTCCTTCGAAAGGGCACGGCCGACTTCCTTCCCCGTCCTTCTCTAATCCGATGACCTCGCTGTTTGGTCTCTTCTCCAAACAATCCAACTCCCAACCCCCCTATGACTCTTCATGCTACTTCTCTTTACATTCATTAAAGACTAATAATTTTCTTGCCCAAAGACTGGCTCGCGGCACTGCATTATCTTATGACACAGTAGTGCATCTCTTCGTCCATTTGCATGCAATGCAGTATGTTACATTTACATAACTTCAGGATCAACAGCCAATCCCTGTGGCAGTTTCTCTGCAGATCTTCATGCATTTCACTGGTGTTCTGGCCTTGTTCTCTTCCTAAAGAGAACGGGATCGTCTGCGGATAGTCTCACGGAGCTTCTAACATCAGCCACTACATGAATGATCTGAATGCTAAGCAGGAGCTGCGCTATGACTCTAAGGGTACTCCCGAAATTATTTTTACGTTTTTTGATTTTGTTCCGTCAAAAGCTATGTGTTTACTTACATCAGCAAGGAAGTCCGGCATCCAGTCACAAATCTGGCCTGATACTTGGTAAGCTCGTATTTTGTTCATTAAATGATAGTGTAGAGCTTCGTCGATTGCCTCCGAGAATTCAAGGGACACGGCATCAGCGAGCAGCGATGTCTGTGCCACCATGGATCTCATTCCTAAAGAGCAAATTTTTTTCTCAAAGATCGTGATAACGCGTGAATATAACTCTGCAACAGACTGATGTCAGCAATATAATTACGCTTCTCTGTCTGACGAACAAGATTCTTCACTTCTTAATTTGGCATTAGAAGTTTTATTCTTCGTATCATTCTTCTGAGCTTTTTTTCAGTAGAAGACTAGCACCAACAGTTTCATTCTGTAACACCGCATCGGAAACTCCTCCACTTCCACAGTCCGTGATTCACTTCCAGAAATATTAAACTCCTGTTGACGAGGAATTTTCTCTTCCCCTATGCGGCACTGCTTCTTATATCCTCTTTCCTTAGCCCATTATGCGATATTTTACTCACAAGATAGCAGAATTCCTTCTCTACGTGCATTATATGTACTCAAAGTCTCACGATGATTTTCTCGGTAGTTTCATTTCTGCTACTTTACAGTTCTTTCATCTTTCTTTACTTCTGTTGTTTGCCCTATTTTATTTATTATTTATTTGCTTTACCCTCAATTCATATTCTGTCGTCAGTAGACTGTTCATACTGTTCATCGGCTTCTGGACTTCTTTCTCACTTTCACAGGTTAGCAATGTCGATTCGTACCGTTGATGTCATTTCACACTGGATTTTAATACCAGTATAAGTTTCTCTTTATTTGTCTTCACTGTTTCTTTGATATATAGGTTGAACGGTAGAGGATAGAAATCTGCTTTGCGGCTACACTATTGTTCAATCATAGATCACGTGCGATGTGTATTGGGGAATTCTGAATGATTTTAGAAATTAAAAATGGCGCCAGCTATTTAATTCGTTTGCGACACTTCGTTAAGATTTACAGAGAAAGTGAAAGAATGTTAAACTTTTATTTTGTATAATTATCTCATTCCTTGGCCACATGCACAACATGTAATCGATAATACGTATTACGCCACACATTCTGAAATACATGTCGAGACACCGACGCGAGAACATTAGCTATGGTCGAGTTCTCGAGTTGTTTGTGGCATAGGAGGCTCATAGAAAAGGCTTTTCACGTAATCCAATTAAAAGAAATCCATGTGTTATATGTACCATCACCACGCCTGGAGGTTCGGCAACCCTTCGGGCGAAGACATATCGCATATACATTCCTCGAAGGCGTCACCACACAGGACATCGCCCACCGGTAGATGGCAGTGCAAGCGCTACGAAAGGTCCTCATCGCTGAAGAACTACTTCCCTACGCCGAGTGTAGTGCGTGGAAATAGATCAGCAGGTGTACACCCGCACACCGGCTATTAATAGCGGCGTAGTTTCTGTCATTGGAACTTCTTCGACGATGCTCTGGGCCAAGACATGTGTCGGCTTATCCTAGCCCTTCCATCAGAATGTGGTGTCACCGCCAGACACCACACTTGCTAGGTGGTAGCCTTTAAATCGGCCGCGGTCCATTAGTATACGTCGGACCCGCGTGTCGCCACTGTCAGTGATTGCAGACCGAGCGCCACCACACGGCAGGTCTAGTGAGACGTCCTAGCACTCTCCCCAGTTGTACAGCCGACGTTGATAGGAATGGTTCACTGACAAATTACGCTCATTTGCCGAGACGATAGTTGGCATAGCCTTCAGCTACGTCATTTGCTACGACCTAGCAAGGCGCCATTACCAGTTTATATTGAGATTATAATTCATGTATCAACAAGAGCGATGTTCTCCAATTGTGGATTAAAGTTAAGTATTCAAAGAGCTTCGTACTTTATTTATTAGACTCAACTCCTTTAACTGTTCCAGACCTCACGCCAGTCTGCGTGAGCTTAAACGCGTGCATTTCGGCCTCCTCTAGCCACACGATGTTGGCTCTTCTGCCAACACATCACAGAACACCGAAGGAGCCGCCATACCGAGACTTCCTCTTCTTCCTTCCCGTGGGAAACATCGTTTGATTAGTACCTAAGTCATCTTCACTGACTTTGTTGTTTGAAGGTGCAGGCCGCTACGGTCGCAGGTTCGAATCCTGCCTCGGGCACGGATGTGTGTGATGACCTTAGGTTAGTTAGGTTTAAGTAGTTCTAAGTTCTAGGGGACTGATGACCTCAGATGTTAAGTCCCATATTGCTCAGAGCCATTTGAACCATTTGAACTTATAAGTGACTGACTGCATCTCTTACAAAATCTTCTCTGCACTGTACTAACAGAACCACAACTGTTAATTTATAACATCCAGACCGCCACTTTTACTTCTCATACGGACTTCTCATTTACGCACCACTGCGCATGCGCGCCGTCTATTTCACTACTCTTGCGTAACGACAAAAGTGGGAACTGTCTTTCATATTCTCTATAATTTTTGTCTACGAATCGTTGTTGTTGTTGTTGTGGTCTTCAGTCCAGAGACTGATTTGATGCAGCTCTCCATGCTACTTTATCCTGTGCAAGGTTCTTCATCTCCGAGTACCTACTGCAGCCTACATCCTTCTGAATCTCCCAGTACCTACTGCAACCAACATCCTTCTAAATCTGCGTAGTATATTCATCTCTTGGTCTCCCTCTACGACTTTTACCCTCCACGCTGCCCTCCAGTACTAACTTGGTGATCCCTTGATACCTAATAATATGCCCTGCCAACCGTTCCCGTCAAGTTGTGCCACAAATTTCAAAAATGGTTGAAATGGCTCTGAGCACTATGTGACTTAACATCTGTGGTCATCAGTCCCCTAGAACTTAGAACTACTTAAACCTAACTAACCTAAGGACATCACACACATCCATGCCCCAGGCAGGATTCGAACCTGCGACCGTAGCGGTCACGCGGTTCCAGACTGAAGCGCCACAAATTTCTCTTCAATTCTATTCAATACCTCCTCATTAGTTATGTCATCTAACCATCTAATCTTCAGCATTCTTCTGTAGCACCACATTTCGAAAGCTTCTACACTCTTCTTGTCTAAACTGTTTATCGTCCACGTTTCACCTCCATACAACCCCGTCTCACTCCCTTGCCATCCACTGCTTCCCTTTCATGACCCTCGACTCTTATAACTGCCATCTGGTTTCTGTACAAATCGTAGCCTTTCGTTCCCTGTATTTTAGCCCTGCCATCTTCAGAATTTGAAAGAGAATATTCCAGTCAACATTGTCAAAAGCTTTCTCTAAGTCTACAAATGCTAGAAAGGTAGGTTTGCCTTCCCTTAATCTATTTTCTAAGATAGTTCGTAGGGTCAGTATTGCCTCACATATTCCAACATTTCTACGGAATCCAAACTGATCTTCGCCGAGGACAGCTTCTACCACTTTTTCCATTCGAATGTAAAGAATTCGTGTTAGTATTTTGCAGGCGTGGCTTATTAAACTGATAGTTCGGTAATTTTCACATCTGCCAACACCTTCTCTCTTGTTATGCGTTAAATATAGTGATGTGAAGAACTTAAGGACGAAAGTAACTCCCAACTAAGATAGTTCGATGGAACTTGGACCACACATAGAAATTAGATGATAAGAAATGAAAGTTTTATGATAATATGTTTCTGATAAGTAACAGCGTGATGAAACTTATACCATATATAGAAAGCAGTTCTACAGAATATTACAGAAGTTATCTGAAAGCAGTACACAATGAGACGAACAGAAAAGACACTCATTCAAAGAAAATAATTGCACTGGAGTCATCACGATTCCTGATGACCCCTGGACAATACAAAAGGCGGGACATGTTTCTTAATATGGTGCATATTCACCATGAATGGCTGTGAATGTGTTTCCACGTTCTCCCATGCTGGCCACAATGATGGTAAGGAGTTCTTGTGTTTGGACGTTCCATTCTTCCTCCTGTGCGGTTGGCAGCTGCTGCATTGTGGTTCAGAAACGTCGAACGAGATAGTTGTGGTGCTCCAGAAGTTATTCTGTGGGGAAGCATAATGTTCTATGGGCGTACTAACCTCCAAATCTTTTCAGCACAGTACACTCACCTATCAGTGTCACTGTGACTCTGTGCCCCTTTCTCATGTGCGTCTCTTCAGGTGTGCATTCGCCCTGACTTCAGTTCTGTGGACGACAGTGCGCGGCAGAATCAAACTGCGCTGGTGGGGGAGCTCACGGAACGAAAGTAAATTCGGTGAATGGACTGGTCCGCTCGTTTCTCCGACTCAAATCCCATAGGGCACGTATGGGTTGCCTTTGCAGTACGTCCATATGCACCAACGAATATCCAGCGTGCCGGCCGAAGTGGCCGTGCGGTTAAAGGCGCTGCAGTCTGGAACCGCAAGACCGCTACGGTCGCAGGTTCGAATCCTGCCTCGAGCATGGATGTTTGTGACGTCCTTAGGTTAGTTAGGTTTAACTAATTCTAAGTTCTAGGGGACTAATTACCTCAGTAGTTGAGTCCCACAAAAAAAAAAAAAAATAATAATAATAATAATCCAGCACGTGTTAACTGCGCTGCTGGTGGAATGGAACACCCTACCATAAGAACTCCTTACCAACACTATAGCCAGGACAGGAGTATGTTGCTAAGCATTCGTTTTGATCACATATTCTGTAAAGGACAATGCTCCACCTTTTGTGATGTCCTGGCGAGCATTATGCTATGTTTGAATGCATGGTTTCGCGGCGATATGAATTTATAAAATTTTCTCGGGCTTCCAGCCGCGTCAGGTCGTTAAAATCCCACGAGCTTTCGTCCGAACTCTCCCCGGTCATTGTCAAGTGCTAAGACTGACTGCTGTGTCACCGTGGCCGAGTCGTTATATAGCCTCACTGCTGGCTGTGACGTCACTGGTACTTTCTTCCTCACCATAGACTGACCAGAACTGAGCCACCTCCGAAAAGTCTTCCGGGAAAACGGGTACAGCGACGGACAGGTGTCACAGGCTATATCTGGTGTGAAACGCAAGAAACACATCAACAGAGAAGAGAACACTACCGAAGAAGAAAGCAAGAAACTTGTGTTTTTGCCTTTCTGTGGTACAGGGTCGGGAAAGATTAGCCGACTCCTGAAATATAACATTTCATCGGTGTTCAAGACCCCTGCAAAAATTCGTCAGCTCATGAGGCCTGTGAAGGACGATCCAGGGCTTAGAACGCCTGGAGTGTAGAAGATACCATGTCAGTGTGGCTGTTACTACGTCGGCCAAACAGTACGCACTGTGGAGTAACGGAATACGAGAGGTGCTTACGCCTGCGCAAACCAGGAAAATCAGCAGTGGCAGAACACGCCTTAGAAAATGGACACCGAATTCTATACGACGAAACATCTGTCGTTACGAAGACAAGGGATTTTGGGTTAGTGTCATAAAAGAAGCTATTGAAATAAAACCCTCTGAAAACACTATCAGCAAGGATGGCAGTTTGCACCTCAGCACAGCCTGGAACCCGGCTATCGCGAAGTTAAAACGGGCGGGATGAAAACATTACTGTATATGGTAAGGAAGCGAGCACCAGTGACGTCACAGCCAGCAGTGCGGCTATATAACGACGCGGGCACAGCGATACAACAGTCATTCTTACCACTTGACAATGACTGGGGAGATGTCAGCCGAAAGCTCGTCGGATTTTAACCACCTGACGCGGCTGGAAGCCCGAGAAAATTTTATTAATTATGCTATGTTCCACCTAATTATTGTCATTTGGTTCGTCTCCTCCGTATTTGTTTCAGTAACCTTCTGTACTATACCGTAGCAGTTCTTTGAATATAAGGTCCAAGTTCCATCGAGCTACGCAACTTTCGCCCTTACGCTTAGCGCGCGAATGCAGTTACAGGTGTTTGTAACCACTATCCTCAAGTTGTATAGGTTAGTACCGTTTTTTACGAGTGCAAAGAAAGGTATTCGGTAAGGATCCTGCCTTTCCCGAATACTCTTCCACAAATACTTCGACGCTGGAATAAATTAATGTAAAGATACCAGAGGAAAAGAATAATGCTTAGATTTGTAAATGATGTGGTAATGTTAGGCAAATCTTAAAACATTCTCCGAAATGGCACTGAAAATATGAACAAGAAGTCTTTCGAAAGAGACGGCCGGGGTGGCCGAGCGGTTCTAGGCGCTACAGCCTGGAACCGCGCGACCACTACTGTCGCAGGTTCTAAACCTGCCTCGGGCATGGCTGCGCGTGATGTCCCTAGGTTAGTTAGGTTTAAGTAGTACTAAGATCTAGGGGACTGATGACCTCAGAAGTTACGTTCCATACTGCTCAGAGCCATTTGAACCAATCTTTCGAAAGATGTAATATGAAAATAAATAAGAAGAAAATCGAAATCCCAGTATCGAATAAAGCTCCAGTAGTAGTGAACCTACTTCTGGACGGTCAGAATCTCAAGAAAGTCACCAGCTTTAATCAGCTGGTTATTAGAATAAAAGAAGACGGTAGATTATGACAGCAGGTGAAACTCAGTAGTAATATAAGCTACATGCAGTAGCATTCAACAAGTAGAAGAAGTTTAAAGATGAGGAAACAGTAGGTGGAAACTTTTGTTTGGAAGATATGGACAGTAGGACAGCCATATCGTAAAAGACTACAGGCTTTTGGTACATGCTATTAAAGAAGACCCCTAAAGATTCCGTGGATAGAAAAAATAACGAAGAAGGTTTTAACAACGCAGGGGAGATGAGATACTTGTGAAACTCCTGGGCTGTGTGGTCGTAGTCCAAGACGTTTCTTACAGACCTGCAATGGAAACTTTCGAAGTTGCCCTCTTTCCACTGAGTCTTGTCGACTGAAGCGTCGGATGCCGGAGAATACGAATGTACTACGAAAATTAGACATGGTACAAGGGGAGAAGTTTGGTTTATTATGTCTTCATACTCGTCGTCAAATATGTGGTGTCTAGGAATCCTGCGTATTCTGTCCGCTAGACAAACATTACGAGTTTTATTACAATAAGCAAATGACAAAACTTAAGTTTTGCAATTTCACAGACGTGTCGCAAGCAAAGAGCGACATACGAAATAATCAAACTTCTTCAGTATAAACAATTCCAAGTCTGTGCTGCAAAGAGTGTACAAGCGCAATAACTGGCGTCGATGTTTCTATCCAAGTTGCTAATCTTGAAGCTACTATTAAACTAGGGCGCCAACTGTCGGCCGCGGCGCTTATGTCCCCTTCACATAGGGGCCGCTGCTGTCGCGTTGTCGTCCTGGAGAGGGGTCGATCAGCGTGCGATTCGCTGACGTCTTGACTCAAATGGTTCAAATGGCTCTGAGTTCTATGCGACTTAACTTCTGAGGTCATCAGTTCCCTAGAACTTAGAACTACTTAAACCTAACTAACCTAAGGATATCACACACATCCGTGCCCGAGGCAGGACTCGAACCTGCGACCGTAGCGGCCGCGCGGTTCCAGACTGTAGCGCCTAGAACCGCTCGGCCAAACCGGACGGCCGCTGACGTCTTCTCACAGCCCATCCCTTCTCTATCGTTCCCGATTGTCGTGCCGCGTTTGACTTTACGCCGTAACAGGTTCATGATAGGCTTAGTGGGACATGATTTAAAATAAAAATGTCGCACAGAATGACAGATACAGTATTGATTTCCTCGTATTTTGCTGTTTTTATATTGTTACTTGCAGTGTGCTGTTCGAAGACAACAGCACATTGAAGATTTATCACGAGCTCGTCACTCTTGTACGGTCTCCTATAATTAAATGCCAATTACTGGCACATCGGCAGGAAAAGCGTTCAGGGGTTAGTAAGGGAAACAACATTGAAAATTTGCTTGGCTAAGGAGTAGTGTAGTTGTTAGGGATGTGAATTACGGAGTCGAAGGAAATAGTTTCATGTTTTGCTATATTTTAATATATTTGTCCTTTTTACCTTAGCGTTTTAACACATTCTGAGGCTTTCTTAAGAATGTAATACAAGAATATTATGCAATATTCGGTGGTATTTACTTGCAAGAGCGCACTGTCTAAGGAATTCTTCGCTTTTGTGAGCTATGTGGTTAGAAAACAAAGGATGACATTGTTATGAGCGAAACGAACAGCAATGATGCAAATATTCCCTATTTCTCACAAATATTTCGCTGCTTTTTTTTCTTTTTTTTTCAAATAGGTCGCGATTTCTGATGATATAGTTAGGGAGCTTAAATTCATATTCTTCCTGGTATCAAATATTTTGCTCTTTAGTTCGGATTATTTTGCGATGGTTTGGTTAAGAAGCAGCCTAAGAGGACAGCTTAAATTCTGTATTACGCTATTATTTCTACGGCTTCCGAGAGTCCATTCACACACCGGAGAACCTGCTGTCACCTGCCACCCTCTTGGACACGTACATGTCATTCTGACGTCACTTCCGAGCAGAGCGAGTGTGTGAATAGCTTCCCCCTGGTAGAAGTTTGTCACGTGATCAGCAGAGATAAACCTTGTTAATGATTAAACTTAACTGTCGAACAGTCGTCTGATAGCAATAAAATTTATCTATCGATTCGGTAGACCTACTCGTAGAGTATCGCTAAGCCTCTAGGCTCCTTCTTACTTACTAAAATTGTTCGCATGTTCATACATTTATTTGGCCTCTCCAAATTTGTTTCAAAACTTTTGTGGTTTCCTGGCTGAAAAGCATGCGCTGCAACAGCTGATGTTTTACTTTCCCTAGTGAGCAAACTCTCTTGTGTTCATTGAGAGGTGTATTTACTCCTCTATCTGTAGCTTCAATGTAGACCTCTCCACACGTAGACGGAATCTCATAGAACATACTTCTCTAATGAGGATGCCGTTTAGAGATCTGAGAGATTGACATACTTTCTCCGTTGATTTAAAAATTGGTCTCGTGTTATGTTCCCGTAACATTTTACCAATGAGTTTTTAAAGATGAGGAGAGAGACTGTTCTTCCATCGATGTTCCTCATAACTGTGAAAGACCACCAAAGACTTTTCCTAGTCAGAAAAAACGTTTTAGTTTCTTCAAATTCATATGCAGGATGGTCCATTGATAGTGACCGGGCCAAATATCTCACGAAATAAGCATCAAACGAAAAAAACTAGAAAGAACGAAACTCGTCTGGGAAACCAGATGCCGCTATGGTTGGCCCGCTAGATGGCGCTGCCATTGGTCAAACGGATATCAACTGCATTTTTTTAAATAGGCACAAGAGAAATTACTGGACGATGACAGATTTTTTGCACGCGTTCTAATTAGCGACGGAGCGTCATGCACCAACAGCGGTAACGTAATCCGGCACAACATGCAGTATTGGGCAACGGAAAATCAACGATGGCTACGAGAAGTGCAACATCAGCGACCTTGGCGGGTTAATGAATGGTGCGGAATTATGGGAGGAAGGATAATTGGCCCTCATTTTATCGATGGCAACCTAAATGGTGCAACGTATGATGACTTCCTACGTAATGTTCTACCGATGTTACTACAAGATGTTTCACTGCGTAACAGAAAGGTGATGTACTTCCAACATGATGGATGTCCGGCACATAGCTAGCGTGAGGTTGAAGCGGTATTGAATAGCATATTTCATGACAGGTGGATTGGTCGTTGAAGCACCATACCACGGCCCGCACGTTCACCAGATTTGACGTCCCCGGATTTCTTTCTGTGGGAAAGTTGAAGGATATTTGCTATCGTGATCCACCGACAACGCCTGAGAACATGCGTCAGCGCACTGTCAGTGCATGTGCGAACATTACGGAAGGCGAGCTACTCGCTGTTGAGAGGAATGTCGTTACACGCATTGCCAAATGCATTGAGGTCATCATTTTGAGCATTTGAGCATTTATTGTATTATTTACAGGTAATAACGCTGTAACAGCATGCGTTCTCAGAAATGGTAAGTTGACAAAAGTACATGTATCACATTGGAACAACCGAAATAAAATGCTCAAACGTACCTACATTCTGTATTCTAATTTAAAAAACCTTCCTGTTACGAACTGTTTGTCAAAAATTGGGAACCATATGTTTGTGACTACTACAGCGCCATTTATCACAAAGCGAAAAAAGTGGTCCAACTAAAGCATTCATATTTCTTTACATGCTATACGAATATGTAATAAAAAATCGGGGTTTCTATTTTAAAGAACGCAGTTGATATCCATTGGACCTATGCAGCGCCATCTAGCGCGCCATCTGGTTTCCCCCTTCAAGCTAGACAAGTCTTGTTCTTTGTAGTTTTTTCGTCTGACGCTTATTTTGTGAGATATTTGGCCCGGTCACGATGAATGGACCACCCTGTATATATACGTCTTTTTGTAGTAAACCTTACCACACGTGCATGCAATGCAAAGAGGGGGGCGCTTTCTCTTTAGAGATCTGAGGGTGTATCATATTTTTTGTTGACTTTTGCCAATCAGTTTCATTTTTAAACAAAAAGGGGGAGACTTTATTCTTCCATTGGTGTTTTTTATGGTTGTGAAGGACCATCGAGGAACAGAGAGACCGATGTATTGGACTCCAGTACAAATACTGTTCATCGTGCAATTGATGGACGGAAGGTGTGGTGTCACCGCCAGACACCACACTTGCTACGTGGTAGCCTTTAAATCGGCCGCGGTCCGTTAGTATACGTCGGACCCGCGTGTCGCCACTATCAGTGATTGCAGACCGACCGCCGCCATACGGCAGGTCTAGTCTAGAGAGACTCCCTAGCACTCGTCCGGTTGTACTTTTGCGAGAGAGGGTTCACTGTCTACATACGCTCTCATTTGCAGAGACGATAGTTTAGCATAGCCTTCAGCTACGTCACTTGCTACGACCTAGCAAGGCGCCATATTCAGTTACTATAATTACTTCAAGAATGTATTCTGAACAGATAATATTGTGAATCATGTACCGTCAAGAGCGACGTTCATCATTAATGGATTAAAGTTAAGTATCAAACTAATTATGTCCGTTTTCTGAATTCTCATTCCTTGTCATGTTCCAGACCTCACGTCAGTACAGTTCTTCCCTCCTCACGCCAGCCTGCGTGAGCTAAAACGCGTGCATTTCGGCCTCCACTCGTAACACGGTGTTGGCTCTTCTGCTAACACAAAAGAAGGAAAGCGTGAGAGGCCGGCACAAGGGAGACTAAGACTTAAGTCCATCAGACAGATGAAACAAGATCTGAAGTACACAACATACTCTGAACTGGAGAGACTAGTAGAACCAGATTGCCGCCACCAAATCTACGGATTGAGAACATGAGAAGAAGAAGAAGAAGAAGAAGACGTGAGGTTCTACGAAGTCACTTAAGATGGTGTCCTAAGTCACCGCGCTGTGACGATGGAGCACATCCACCTCACCAGATGTTGGCAGTTGCTCGTGCAAGATACGAGTGGTAAAACTGTCACCTGAAGATGACGTCATGGGCTCCATCGCAATACCGCCAATTCGTGTGACATTAACCGACATTCCGCACGAGTGCCGCAGCGATATTTGTTACGCCAAGAAAACTTCAAATAGCAGAATTTTGAAGAGTTTCGGGACAGGAGAGAGCAATTTCGGGTCTGGGTGATGACGGGTGGCCGGCGGGCGGGCGGTGTTTATCTGCGCAGCGGCGCTCCGGCCGGGCAGCCAGCTAAGCTATCGCACAGTAATTAAACAATGAATCAGGCTGGCCGCAGCTGGGAGCGGCGCGCTGCGGCGCACTGCGCACGCGCAGTAATCGCCCGTGAATCAAAATATTAACGTGAAAAACAGCGGCCCCGTTATCGCCTCGTAACCGGCGCGTGACGCGCGCGGAATCACACACGTCACACTGCGCATTGCTGGTGTGACGCGCGTGCAACGTATCGGGGCGAGGACACCGAACGTGTGAGGGATGTGTTGGTCCGGTGTGAGGGAGGGGGTGGGGGAGGTGGGGCAGGGGGGGGGGGAGACTGCGAGGCTTGCGGGAGGCGCCCGTTGCGATCGTGTTCCCGCCTGTCCGCTGCAATTGAGCCCTTCAATGTCCCGACGCAGAGCGGTGAATTGGTTGTTTTCGCTGATGCGAAATGCGCCTCTGCCGGCTACACGCGGCTATTTCGGCTTTATTTGCATGTTTACTATTCATTGGTACCTCCGACGGTCAGCCGCAGTTACAGTTCCATATTGCGGTAGCACTGACAATCCGCTGTTGAAAAGGCTGACAGAGGTAGGAAATTTCCCTCGTTTCCCTTCACATTCAGTACTCTTCATGTACGCTACTGGCCATTAAAATTGCTACACCACGGAGATGACGTGCTACAGACGCGAAATTTAACCGACAGCAAGAAGATGCTGTGATATGCAAATGATTAGCTTTTCAGAGCATTCACACAAGGATGGCGCCGGTGGCGACACCTGCAACGAGCTGACGTGAGGAAAGTTTCCAACCGATTTCTCATACGCTAACAGCAGTTGACCGGCGTTACTCGGTGAAACGTTGTTGTGATATGCATCGTGTAAGGAGGATAAATGAGTACCATAACGTTTCCGACTTTTATAAAGGTCGGATTGTAGCCTATCGTGATTGCGGTTTATCGTATCGCGACATTGCTGCTCGCGTTGGTCGAGATCCAATGATTGTTAGTAGAATATAGAATCGGTGGGTTCAGGACGGTAATACGGGACGCCGTGCTTGATCCCAACGGCCTCGTATCACTAGCAGTCGAGATGACAGACATCTTATCCGCATGACTGTAACAGATCGTGCAGCCACGTCTCGATTCCTGACGTTTGCAGGACAACAACCATCTGTACGAATAGTTCGACGACGTTTGCAGTAGCATGGACTATCAGCTCGGAGACCGTGGCTGCGGTTACACTTGACGCTGCATCACAGACGAGCGCCTGCGGTGGTGTACTCAACGACGAACCTGGGTGCACGAATGGTAAAACGTCATTTTATCGGATGAATCCAGGTTCTGTTTACAGCATCATCATGGTCGCATCCGTGATTGGCGACATCGCGGTGAACGCACATTGGAAGCGTGTATTTGTCATCGCCATACTGGCGTATCACCCGGCGTGATGGTATGGGGTGCCATTGGTTACACGTCTCGGTCACCTCTTGTTTGCATTGACGGCACTTTGAACAGTGGACGCTACATTTAAAATGTGTTACGACCCGTGGCTCTACCCTTCACTTGATCCCTGCAAAACCCTACACTTCAGCAGGATAATGCACGACAGCATGTTGCAGGTCCCGTACGGGCCTTTCTGGACACAGAAAATGTTCGACTGCTGCCCTGGCCAGCACATTCTCCAGATGTTTCACCAATTGAAAACGTGTGGTCAATGGTGGCCGAGCAACTGTTTCGTCACAATACGCCAGTCACTACTCTTGATGAACTGTGGTATCGTGTTGAAGCTGTATGGGCAGCTGTACCTGCACACGCCATCCATGCTCTGTTTGACTCAATGCCCAGGCGTATGAAGGCTGTTATTACGGCTGGAGGTGGTTATTGTGGGTAATGATTTCTCAGGATCTATGCACCCAAATTACGTGAAAATGTAATCACATGTCAGTTCTAGTATAATATATTTGTCCAATGAATACCCGTTTATCATCTGCATTTCTTCTTGGAGTAGCAATTTTAATGGCCAGTAGAGTATTATACAGGGTGGTTCAGCTGCTCATACCGCTGGGTTTTATGCAACCCAGAATATCTTCAAACACCAAATGCAAAATTATCGTGCTCTCTCGCTCGCTGAGCGCAAACTATTACACCTACAAACAAGAACGAACAGGATGTTTTTGTAGGAAATGTCATGTAGCCGAACTTTGTACTGAGATGTGTTTCCACCATAGGCCATAGTTTTTGAATTATTCAACAATAACGTACGAAAGTGACAAACGCCTTTTTCTTCCATAAAAGCTGTGCCCTCCAGCGGAAACGTATCCAAGTACAAAATTTTACTACATCAAGGAACTAATAGTTTGCACGTAGCGAGGGAGAGAACGTGAAAATCTAGCAAATGCTGTTAAAAGGGTTGCGGACAGTCTAAAACCCCGCGCTGGGGTCACCTGTACCACACTGTGTTCAGCTGACCAGATCAGTGGTCACATTGCACTCGTTATGTTGGGAAGGTTTCACTTTAACCTCTCGTCAACAACAGATTTCTTAGTAATAGAACACTAGCCGAGAAAGAGAGAATAGCAGGCATGCAAGTGAAGTGTGTAACACTTCTCCAAAATATGGGTTCAGCTGTCGCGCGACCCTGCGTAGTACTTGCTCGTAGGAGGGTATGAAGGAGTTGATACAAGAGGGAGACGACTTCTTTTTCTGTTGGAAAGTGACGGGTTTGATTTAAATGTGCTCTGTATTCTTACAACTATCAAAAATCCTAAATTGGGGATAGATGAGTCGTAAAACCTTGGCTTCATATGGGTGTGTGTTAATGTTCGTTAATTATAAGTTAGAAAGGCCCCTGAGTGTCGGAATATATTTACGAATCGCTCGTCATCCGCGTATAAAAATAGTTCACCCTACAGAAACGCTACATCTTCTTTTTCATATGTTTTGCCATTTTCTCGTGTTGTCAAGAAGAGATTTCATCGATATTTTAAGTCTCATGTACAAGGTGCTCGCATCAGTCTTTCCACCAGACGTCAATGGCATTATGCCATTGGAGGTAACTTTTGTTTCGACGAAGTGTTTGCTGACGGTTTTCGGCGACGATAGGCGTCTGTTTGTATTGGTTATGCATCTGAGAGTTGGCTGGCTAGGAGCACTGTGGGCAGTGCATATGTGTTGTGTGTTACTTATAACCCAGTCATGTGCACGTTCCTTATTCGCTTCAAAGAGATCTTTCTCCCCTTATAGCCCCTCATTTTTATGCTTTTCTTGTTGAACACTTCTCTATCAATTTAATGGGATTGGTAGTATGCAGCACACATGGTTAGTAGACGCTTCTAGCTCAGTGAAATCTCACTATCAAAGAGCTGGCAAATAGTGTAAGTGTGTTTTATCTCTTTCTTCCGTCGCTTTTTGGTAGAACAACTTCAAAACTACAAATTAAAAGTCCATTTTTGTGTATGTTCTATGGTATTAATTTATTTTGTTATCCGTTTTTCAGCTTAAAAATTCAACATCAGATTAATTGTGTATCATCGTCAAAGACGTTGAAAAAGATGCTACAGATGAAGAGCGAAGTACGAACACAGAGTAAAGGTCATATTGAAACTGCTAGAGTAATAGCATTAAAATGTTAAAAAGTGCGCAAATGTAAACTGATCAAACCATAAAATCATTAACAATCAACAGCAAACTAAAGAAAAGAAGAAAAAGAGTACCTGCATAACAGTTCAAATTAAATTGCTAATAATAATAAAGTAGAATTAATACATGTCAAAGCACTGAAGAATAGTTTAAAGGTTACTACATACAGAAGATACTACGGAAATAGAGAGCAACAGAATACATGGAGTATATACTCTATCACAACAAAATAAATGAATACAGGGAAAAGGAGGATTAGAATGAAGACAGTATGGGAAGCAATGGAAAACTATTAGAGTTAACTGAGGTTTAGAAGAGGGAAGGTATTGAGCTCTTTGGTCGTTTAGTGCTAAAGCAGAACTATAGGGCAGATGTTCACTGACTTCCAGGCCTTCCAACAGATTGGTTTTAGTTACTAAGTGAACAACATGCCATTGTGGCTCGTAGCTGTGCACCTCATTCACTACATAACAGATATACAGGCCTAATTCTACATTATGCAACTGCGTTCACGTTGAGCCAAGCCAGCTGCTATGTCTCTGCTTGACTGACCAACATAAAACTTATCACAATACCTCAATGTTGGCTAGTAGTCTGGTCTTACCTTTACTGTGTACATTGGCATGTGGTGTTCCCCGCACAGTAGGAAATCCAATAGTTACAGAATCTCTGTGTTTTGGCTATACTTTGTGATACTGATCGTAGGTATTGAATTATACACAACCTCCTGTAAACTTTGCTATATCCTCACAGGCTAGCAATGCCTCCCACACTGCCTGTTTCATTCGGTTCCTCCATTTCTCCTGTATTTATTTTATTTTGATTGTCTATGTACGTATATTCTGTTGCTGTAATTCTCCTCTCTTTTGTTCTGCATCGCCATCCATATGTAATACCTCTTTCAGCTTTCTTCGGTACTCTTGTCATGTACTAATTTCAATTTATTGGTATAGTTGATTTAGTTTAAATTGTTATATAGGCACTCTTTATTAGAGTTTAGTGTTAATGTTTTTCTGATTTGTTCCCATTATATTTATTTAATGATTAACTTTCACATTTTAATTGCACTATACTGCACTGTAAAATATGACATTTACTCTGTGTTCGTATGTCACTCTTTTGAGTGACATCTTGTTGAATGTTACGTAATTTCTACCTCCTTTGACGACGGTAGTCAGTTAAAGTCTGATGATGCCACTGTAAGCCAAAAATCGGTTAACAAAATAAAGTTATTATTTAGAATAAACGTAATGTTGTTATTTTAATTTGGATCATTGAGTGTGGGGAAACCAGAAAATTAGGGAATCGAACCGTTTGAAATTTGATGGTGTTGAATGATTTTGAAAATTAGAGAGAGCTGTAAATAGTAGAAATTGTAGGGAAAGACAGATGTTGGAATGTTATCACCATTAGTCGCCTTACCCATTACTGGTTATTGTGACCAAATCCCTTCGTTCATTTCTTATGTAACTGAACATTCGACGAGAGTTTTCCATCTACAACTATCTTCACTCTTCTTAATGAAATGTGAACAGGCAGGCCGGCCATCTTCTCTACTTGAGGCAACAAAATACTTTCCTGGTGGTCTTATATCTTCAATTTTGTCTTTGAAGATGGTCTTCTCTTCTCAAAATGTGGCCAAGCAACTGTAAGTAAGTTTGATTGGCACAGGAAGATAAACATCTGAAGGTGCTAAGTTCTCCTTTGATGAAAGCATCCCTTTTTCATTCCTTCCAATGAACGCGTAACATCTTACTCGAATAACACTTCTCAAACGCATTAATTCGACTCTCGCAACTATCTTTCACGCCACAGTTATCGCAGCCGTACAAGAACACACGCAACACCAATGACTGCACCAAGAGCATCTTTGTTGTTTGGAATATTGTCCGATTCTACCGGATTTTAGTGATCTTAAGTGGAATGTATCTGACACCATCCAGTCATAATACTGCTGCCCTTCTCCCTCAAATGTACAGTGCGTCTCTCCTACGAGTCTGAAACTAAACTTCGTCCGAACAGGCCTTGATAGGCCCAACGGTTCCGACCGGCCGCCGTGTCATCCTCACCCACTAGCGTCAATGAATGCGGAGATGAAGGGGCATGTGGTCAACAGACCGCTCTCCCGACCATATGTCAGTTTACGTGATCGGAGCCGCTACTGCTGATTCAAGTAGCTCCTCAGTAAGTTTTACAGTGTGTAGATACATCCTTTAGGAACAATATCTTCATTTCGCCACATAATTTCCATCCCTCTCAACTGCCTTACGCCATCTTGGAACCAGCGCCCGTATACCTGCACAGTAAAATTCTGCACCAACCTGTTGGAGCGACTGTTTGGCAGCGTGCACAAAGGAGTCAACATCTTCAAACCTTGTTCCACGAAGAGAGTATTTCAGTTTCCCAAAGAGATGATAGTCCCATGGAGCCAGGTCAGGACTGTAAGGCGGGTGTTTCAGTGTTGTCCATCCGAGTTTTGTGATCGCTTCCATGGTTTTTTGACTAACACGTGGCCGTGCATTGTCGTGCAACAGCAAAACATCCTGCTTTTGCCACTGTGGTCGAATACGACTCAGTCGAGATTGAAGTTTCTTCAGTGTCGTCACAAATGCATCAGAATTTATGGTGGTTCCACTTGGCATGATGTCCACAAGCAAGAGACCTTCGGAATCGAAAAACACCGCAGACATAACTTTTCCAGCAGAAGGTGTGGTTTTGAATTCTTTTTTCTTGGGTGAATTTGCATGATTGTCTCTTCGTCTCTGGTGAAAAATGATGAAGCCATGTTTCATCACCTGTCACAATTCTCCCAAGAAATTCATCTCCATCATTCTCGTACTGTTCCAAAAGTTCTTTGCATACCGTTTTCTTGTTTCTTTGTGAGCCACTGTCAACGTCTTGGGAACCCTCCTGGCACAAACCTTTTTTAACGCCAAAACTCCCAGTATTTGGAAACACTTCCTTCCCATATCCCACCACAGCGAGACAATTCGTTCACTGTGACGCGTCTGTCAGCAGTCACCCATTCGTTAACTCTCTGCACATTGTCTGGAGTGTGTGCAGTACGAGGCCTGCCGCGGCGAGGACAATCCTCAACATTGCCGCTCCCGCTTTCATCACGTAACCTGCTTGCCCACCGACTAACTGCACTGCGATCGACAGCAGTATCTCCATACACCTTTTTCAATCTCTTGTGGATGTTTCCCACCGTCTCGTTTTCACAGCATAGGAATTCTATAACAGCACGTTGCTTCTGACGAACGTCAAGTGTAGCAAAAATGGTTCAAATGGCTCTGAGCACTATGGGACTTAACATCTTAGGTCATCAGTCCCCTAGAACTTAGAACTAGTTAAACTTAACTAACCTAAGGACATCACACACATCCATGCCCGAGGCAGGATTCGAACCTGCGACCGTAGCAGTCGCGCGGTTCCGGACTGCGCGCCTAGAACCGCGAGACCACCGCGGCCGGCGTCAAGTGTAGCAGCCACTTTGAAGACATGTTGTAACGGCGTCAGTCACGGGAACAGGTTGATCTAAGTTTGAAAACAAGCGGGAAGGATCTATCTATACACTGTAAAACTTTAACACATGCAGAATGATATCTGTATTTTTACAAAAATGGTGTTCATTTCTTTTGGAGTGACCCTCGTAAATAAGTATTGCCCAACACGTTTTACATGCGAGACCCAGTGCCAACAAAAAGTGTTGATTTGTTTCCAGTTACAACCAAAATGATTTTTAAAGCGGAATTTTACGTGCCCATTCGACGGAGCGGTCCATATTATGAAGCTGGTATCTGTACAGATTCCATTGGTGATCTTGCAGCTCTGGAAGAATGAAACTACAATGAAATCCAGACCTTCAGCTGCTTGCAGGTGTTGATAAATATCAACGGGCACCGTTGAAAAATGTGTGCCCCGAACGGGAGTCGAACCCGGTACCTTCTGCTTACAGAGTAGACGCTCTATCCGAATGAGCCACCGAGAGGACACAGACGGTTATGCGACTGCACGGACTTGTCTTTGGCATGCTCCCCGTGAGACCCACACTTTCAAACTTTCTGTCCACACACTACATTTGTAGTGCTACATTACATTTGTAGTACTCATTACTTGCGGCAGTCAATCTACCGATTCCCGTAACAGTTTAAACAATGTGAGTGCATCTGCACTGACGAAGATAATTGGCCGGTAAGCCTTATCTACATGAAGATTTATCAACGCCTGTAAGCAGCAAAAGGCCTGGATTTCATTATACACTCCTGGAAATTGAAATAAGAACACCGTGAATTCATTGTCCCAGGAAGGGGAAACTTTATTGACACATTCCTGGGGTCAGATACATCACATGATCACACTGACAGAACCACGGGCACATCGACACAGGCAACAGAGCTTACACAATGTTGGCACTAGTACAGTGTATATCCACCTTTCGCAGCAATGCAGGCTGCTATTCTCCCATGGAGACGATCGTAGAGATGCTGGATGTAGTCCTGTGGAACGGCTTGCCATGCCATTTCCACCTGGCGCCTCAGTTGGACCAGCGTTCGTGCTGGACGTGCAGACCGCGTGAGACGACGCTTCATCCAGTCTCAAACATGCTCAATGGGGGACAGATCCGGAGATCTTGCTGGCCAGGGTAGTTGACTTACACCTTCTAGAGCTCGTTGGGTGGCACGGGATACATGCGGACGTGCATTGTCCTGTTGGAACAGCAAGTTCCCTTGCCGGTCTAGGAATGGTAGAACGATGGGTTCGATGACGGTTTGGATGTACCGTGCACTATTCAGTGTCCCCTCGACGATCACCAGTGGTGTACGGCCAGTGTAGGAGATCGCTCCCCACACCATGATGCCGGGTGTTGGCCCTGTGTGCCTCGGTCGTATGCAGTGCTGATTGTGGCGCTCACCTGCACGGCGCCAAACACGCATACGACCATCATTGGCACCAAGGCAGAAGCGACTCTCATCGCTGAAGACGACACGTCTCCATTCGTCCCTCCATTCACGCCTGTCACGACACCACTGGAGGCGGGCTGCACGATGTTGGGGCGTGAGCGGAAGACGGCCTAACGGTGTGCGGGACCGTAGCCCAGCTTCATGGAGACGGTTGCGAATGGTCCTCGCCGATACCCCAGGAGCAACAGTGTCCCTAATTTGCTGGGAAGTGGCGGTGCGGTCCCCTACGGCACTGCGTAGGATCCTACGGTCTTGGCGTGCATCCGTGCGTCGCTGCGGTCCGGTCCCAGGTCGACGGGCACGTGCACCTTCCGCCGACCCCTGGCGACAACATCGATGTACTGTGGAGACCTCACGCCCCACGTGTTGAGCAATTCGGCGGTACGTCCACCCGGCCTCCCGCATGCCCACTATACGCCCTCGCTCAAAGTCCGTCAACTGCACATACGGTTCACGTCCACGCTGTCGCGGCATGCTACCAGTGTTAAAGACTGCGATGGAGCTCCGTATGCCACGGCAAACTGGCTGACACTGACGGCGGCGGTGCACAAATGCTGCGCAGCTAGCGCCATTCGACGGCCAACACCGAGGTTCCTAGTGTGTCCGCTGTGCCGTGCGTGTGATCATTGCTTGTACAGCCCTCTCGCAGTGTCCGGAGCAAGTATGGTGGGTCTGACACACCGGTGTCAATGTGTTCTTTTTTCCATTTCCAGGAGTGTAATTTCGATCCATATAAGTCTAGTTTGACATTTTTTATCGATTAGTGTTAGGAGGGACAGCAAAACACGTAGATTAAACAGCAGTGCAGGAGCGACTCATAAGGGAAATTCCCCATCGCACGCTCCGCAGATTTAGTGGTAAGATCGTCCAGTGGATAAACCGTCAAAAACAGAACACAGATCGAGCATGAAAACAGGAAGGAGGTGTACTGAACTATGAAGAAAGAAACAAAACAGAAATAGTGAACTGTCGAAGCTCAACATACGCCACATCGAGCGAACTGCAAGAACCATGGTGTCGTGGTTGGTGGTCACGCTGCTGGACTATAAACTGGGGGATCCGTGTTTGAATCTCCCTCGTGGCCTACGTTTTTTCCACAAAATTATGAGCTTTCCGTCCCATTATTGACGTATCTCTTCTCCTGTAGTCGGGCAATTGTGTATTATACGTTGGTTAAAGAATATGAGACATGTAAGAGTATACCGTCGCAAGTAAATGTGATGAATAGTTAGCGCAGGCGAGATGCTACATAGACCTCTAACAGAAATGAAAACAACAAATAAACGGGTGTGAACTATATCACAACAAAGCAATTCAAGAGGCAAAACTTACAAAATGGAATGCAAGAGCCATTGCATGTAGTACTTGCGTAGAAAGAATAGGAGATACGTACGTCCAGCAGTCCCTTTCTTACACCTCGCTGTTGCAACCGGACGTTACACCACGACACAGACACAAATATAGCGATCAGACGCGTCATTGAGCGGACAGACAGTTCACAATTTTGCGGAAAAAAGAAAGATGCACGAGGGAGATTACAAGACGGATGTGCCCCTTCGCAGTTCATCACAGTGACCACGTAATGACGACGGATTTTCTCGTCACATTCACTCTACGTCGTACATCTTAAGCTTGGACCGTTCACTATTTCTGTTTGGGTTCTTTTTTCACAATTCAGTACGCCGTCTTCCTGTTTTCATGTTTGATCAGTTTTTAGCGGGCTATCCACTCGGTCATCTTACCAGTAAATCTGAGTGGGTCGCGATGGGGAGTTTCCCTTATCAATAGCGCTGAATGTTTGGCTTTAGCAATCAGTTTCGGCCAGGTCACTACAGTCACTGCTGGAGTACTCGTTGTTCGTACAGTTTCACTGTCTCTGTTAATACATTTTGATAAAACAAGTATCCCATTATATTAATCTGGGACCGGAGTATCGAAAGGGCACATAAAACTCCGATTTTACGTGGGCTCTGAGTGTCGCATGAATGACACGATGAGCATTATTTATTTCGCTGACTCCAGCTACACAAAGCAAAAACGAAACTGCAAATATCTGCTGAAACGCCAGAGAAAATGCGCTGACGACTGTTAACAGAGATGTGTGTGCGTTGCAACGTAAACTTCCAGTACTGGTGGTGGTAAAACTCTACCTAAGTAAGAAGATTACCGTCGCTTTGTTGTGTCCTACAGCTCCTGCAACCTACGCGTCTGTAGTAAATGGTTTCTAAAATTCGTGTGGTCCAGGAAATTACTGCTTCCTGCGAGTTATTGCCGGGTATTAATAATTTTTAGCGGAAGGTTTTAACCAACCGGTAAATGTTTGATCGCAACGGATAACGCAACATTTTTTTGAACCACTATAGAAGGCACCTATACAGGGCTTAATAGGCAGTATATAGCTTTTATTTGCTTTCATGACCCAGGCTTCCATTGTGGAACTTATTTTCACTTATTCTTCATGATGGAGGGAGCAAATAAACAGTCGAGGGTAGACAGTAATTGATATTTATTCAGTGCCGCTGGCATTTCAGTAACTATCAGTGTTTCTGTTGCAATATACATCATCCCAACTGGTCTCTCTAGTTAACATGGTACAGTTTCGCCACGTAATTATGGAATGGGAGAGAGGAGCGCAGACCTGGATTCAATGTAATTGTATACAAACACACAATTTTACCTAAACCCATGCTTATTACGCCCATTTGCTATAGGTAACTCAGAACAAGTTCCGCAAATACACTACAAGCAAGCTAGGTCAGGGCGGAAGAGTGTTTCGCAAGTCTTTATCAAATCAACGGGGCATAAAAATCTGATACTTTTCCTAGTGGCTCGAGCTTAAAACATGTAGTTTACGTAACGGACAACACTGACAGCAAATCTAATAGTTATGGGGAGCACACTTCAATGCTATTCAACACGTGTGGCCTAGTTTCGGTAGCCAACACAAATCCAGAAAATATACGGACACACAAGATTATTCATTCTCATTTTACACTCGCCCACTATCGTATGATTATTCACCGTTTACAATACATTTTCAGACCGAAACTACAATTTATCAATGTGGCGATTGCTCCAACAGACCACGTGATGCGAAGACAAGTCGCAAAGAAAACATATGGAAAATAAATAAAAATACCCAAAAATATTACTGTAAATGAATGAGAAGATTAAAATACATTGAATTAGTGAATTTCCGTTAAGCACAGAGCAATAATATGACAGTGAGCTTAAGGCCCATGGTGCGTGGCCTGACCAAGGCACATACGCAAAGTTCTACTGAAATTCGAATAAGTTATGAAAATAAATTCCCTTGTGGGGTTTAGTGGTAATCTCGCACCTGATTTCAACATCTGGACTTCATTACCGAGCAGCTTTCAGAGAGTGCAATACCTTTGTTAACATTACCGAAACGAGAGCTGCGTCTCCACATCTGTCCAGCGCCGCGTCGCAGGAACAAGTGTTCGACCGGACACCTCGTCTCACCGTTCAAAAGGTGGTGGAGGGGATGGTTCACCAACCTAACGAAGCCAATACTCGTGCCTTCGCGACCTCTCTGACCTGACACGCCCACCATCTTTGCCAAACTTGTTCACGTTTAGGGATTGGGACTATCCTACCACAGAACGACTCTACACACGCAATGCCACGACCTCTGACCAGAGCTTTCGCCTACATCACATACTATCCCATTCATACAGTCCAAGGTCGCATACAGGAAAGGATACAAGGAAACATCGTACACATGAAATAAAATAAATAAATAAGTAAATAAATGAACACCGCTTGGGCCACTCTCTTCTGTTTGCCATACACGGAATTCACTTCTGCAGAGTCAAAACACTCTGGCTATAGTTCTCCTGTACCGGAATTTGTTGGAAAAATATGGAACGGGACAACATGTTCCGTTTCAGTGTGTGTGTGTGTGTGTGTGTGTGTGTGTGTGTGTGTGTGTGTGTGTGTTATGCGGCGTGAGTTAGCATGCCATGACTTTGGCATTAGGTTTTTGCCACGTTCACTTGCGTGAATTCAAATGTCGTTGCTGTGGTCGCTTCTCGATCGTGTACCTCGTAAATGATTAGGAATTCGTTACATGGAAATATGTGGTATTGTCCTAACATTCTCGAGAGTAATATGTCTTTGTAAATCTCTGGTTTCACGTATCACGTGCAGTCTAGTGATTTCTAAACGCTTTGTCTGACCAAGTTGTGGTTACTGAGGCTTTAATCCGCCCAGTTTTTCCGAAAGGGGGATGTTCTCTCACATTGCACAGGAATTTAGAGCTGTCAGAGTCAATGCCTATATATGTCATCTGGTTAACTATGGACGTCGAACTCTTGTCACACATGTGCGTAGTGTATGATGTAGCGCCTTGGTGCTCGTTTGATACAATTAACTTTGTGCCTTATGTCATTATAATATCTTCTGTTATTCATTACACTTCAGAACGTATATGAATGAAGGTAAACTACGAGAGTTCGTTTCAAGCATGTGATTTCCGCAATTCCCAACTGCTTTAATCCTGGTGCGCAGCATATGTGACATTTAGCTCAGAGTAACTCGAGTCAGCAGCGTGAGTATAACGTATTCGTGTTGTCCTTTTCTTCGACGATATTAATCAGTATCTAAATATATATGTCTCGCAACTATTCATCAAATGCCGTCTATGTCCGCAATTTCAATTTTTTTATTAACATGGAATTTCTGTCTTAAGACTAATGTATTATTTTGGAAAGAGAATTTTTACGAGAGTATTACGATTAAACGATACAAAATCTTAGGAACCACCTGATTCGGCATAAGCGTTTTCATTGCATGGTTACTTGCTCAATCTACTTTTTTCAGTTTTCTTTTCCGATATGAAGCACCGCACAAATATGGTTAGAGATACTTGCCAAATTGTCCTATGACTCCACAGTGCTATCAGAACCGTTATCAGGAGTGTGTTTCCGTTTCTTTCTTTTTTCTTTTTCGTGATCTGTCTGACGCGGTCTGCCACGAATTTCTCTCCGTGTTCCAACCTTTTCATCTCAGATTATAAATCGCAGCGTACGTCCTCAATTATTTGTTGGATGCTTTCCAATCTCAGCCTACCTCTACAGTTTTTACCCTCTACATTTCCCTCCAGTACCACAGAAGTTACTCCCTGAAGTCTTAATAGATGTCCTATCATCCTAACTCTTCTCCCTTTCTGTGTTTTCCATACTTTTCCTCGCCGATTCTGTGGATAACCTAATTCCTAACCTTACCAGCTCACCTATTTTTCAACACTCTTCTGTAGCACATCTCAAATGCTTGGATTCTCTTCTGTTCCGGTTTTCCCACAGTTCATGCATCACTAACATACAATGTTGCGCCCCAAACAAACATTCTCAGAAATTTCTTCCACAGATTAAGACCTATGTTTGATACCAAGCAGACTTCTCTTGGCCAGAAAATCCCTTTTTGCCAATGCTAATGTTATTTTTAAGTCCTCCTCGCTCCGTCCACCATCGGTTGTTTTGTTGTCTACGTAGCAGGACTCCTTAACTCCGTCTACTTCATGACCCCAAATTCTGATGTTAAGTTTCTCGCTGTTTTCAGTAGTGCTACTTCTTCTTCTTTCGTCCTTCATCGATTTGTTCTCATTCCATATGTGTACCTGTTAGACTGTTGATTACATTAAGCACATCCTGTAATACTTCATTTTCATTCAGAATAGCAATGTCATCAACGAATCTTTTCACTGATATCGTTTCACCCTGGTTGCGAATCCTGATTCTATATACTGAGCATCCTTAATAGGGCCTTACGGACTAATCTTTTGGTGGGCAGAATAGTTATTCGTTGCACTTTAAATAATCAATATTAAGTGAGATGCTTATTCAATATTAGTCATACACAGAATAAATTATCTGTCTCGTCAGCTTATACAGGGTGGTCCATAGGTCATAACCGGGCCAAATATCTCACGAAATAAGCCTCAAAATAAAGAACGAAACTTGTCTATCTTCAAGGGGAAACCAGATGGCGCTTTGGTTAACCCGCGAGATGGCGCTGCCATAGGTCAAACGGATATCTACTTCGTTTTTTTTTTAATAGGAACCCCCATTTTTATTACATATTCGTGTAGTATGTAAAGAAATATTTTTTAAATAGGAACCCTCATTTTTATTACATATTCGTGTAGTACGTAAAGAAATAAGAATGTCTTAGTTGGACCACTTTTTCCCCTTTGTGATAGATGGCGCTGTAATAGTCACAAACATATGGCTCACAATTTTATACGAACGGTTGGAAACAGGTAGGTTTTTTTAAAATTCAGACCGTAGATACGTTTGAACATTTTATTTCGGTTGTTCCAATGTGATAAATGTACCTTTGTGAACATATCATTTCTGAGAACGCATCTTTTACAGCGTGATTACCTGTAAATACCACATTAATGCAATAAATGCTCAAAATTATGTCCGCCAACCTTAATGGATTTGGCAATACGTGTAATGACATTCCTCTCAACAGCGAGTAGTTCGCCTTCCGTAATGTTCGCACATGCATTGACAATGCGCTGACGCATGTTGTCAGGCGTTGTCGGTGGATCACCATAGCAAATATCCTTCAACTTTTCCCACAGAAGGAAATCCGGGGACGTCAGATCCGTTGAACGTGCGTGCTATGGTATGATGCTTCGACGAGCAATCCACCTGTCATGAAATATGCTATTTAATACCGCTTCAACTGCACGTGAGCTATGTGTCAGACATCCATCATGTTGGAAGTACGTCGCCATTCTCTCATGCAGTAAAAACATCTTGTAATAACATCAGTAGAACATTACGTAGGAAATCAGCATACATTGCACCATTTAGATTGCCATCGATAAAATGGGGCAAATTATCCTTCCTCCCATAATGCCGTACCATATATTAACCCGCCAAGAACGCTGATGTTCCACTTATCGCAGCCATCGTGGATTTTCCGTTGCCCAATAATGCATAATATGCCGGTTTACGTTACCGCTGTTGATGAATGACGCTTCGTCGCTAAATAGAACGCGTACAAAAAATCTGTCATCGTCCCGTAATTTCTCTTGTGCCCAGTGGCAGAACTGTACTCGACGTCAAAGTTGTCGCCGTGCAATTCTTGGTGCACAGAAATATGGTACGGGTGCAATCGATGTTGATGTAGCATTCTCAACACCGAGGTTTTTGATATTCCCGATTCTCACGCAATTTGTCTGCTACTGATGTGCGGATTAGCCGCGACAGCAGCTAAAACACCTACTTGGGCATCATCATTTGCTGCAGGTCGTGGTTGACGTTTCACATGTGGCTGAACACTTCCTGTTTCCTTAAATAACGTAACCATCCGGCGCACGTTCCAGACTCTTGTATGATGTCGTCCAGGATACCGAGCAGCATACATAGCACACGCCCGTTGGGCATTTTGATCACAATAACCATACATCAACACGATATCGACCTTTTCCGCAATTGGTAAATGGTCCATTTTAAGACGGGTAATTTATCAGGAAGGAAATGCCGTCCGCGCTGGTGGAATGTTACGTGATACTACGTACTTATACGTTTGTGACTATTACAGCGCCATGTATCACAGAGCGAAAAAAGTGGTTCAACTAAAACATTAATATTTCTTTATGTACTACACGAATATGTAATAAAATGGGGGTTCCTATTTTAAATAACGCAGCTGATACCCGTTTGACCTATGGCAGCGCTATCTAGCGGGCCAACCATAGCGGAATCTGGTTTCCCCCTTCAAGCTACACGAGTTTCGTTCTTTGTACTTTTTTCGTTTGATGCTTATTTCGTGAGATACTTGGCCCGGTCAGTATCAATGGACCACCTTGTATAGTCAAGTTCACTCAGAATGCAGTTGTCCAGTGAAATTAGTAAAATGTACTTAAATATTACATATTAATTAAGACAACTTTCAAAAATACAGTCAACATTAAATTACATAGCTTTCATCTTCCACGTTAAAATGCAAGTTTAAGCGAGGAAACTTTTAATCACCCCTCTGGATCACCCAGTCACTCATGTTGTGCCACTTTGCTTTTGGATATTTGCAGATACACAAAACAGATGCGACCCATTTCAAGCGAATGTAATATCGACGATATTTTACGTAACACAACGGCAGCTGATTCGTATTCGCATTAACTATAATATTTGCTTAGCAGCCAGTGGTGCTGGACTCTGGGTTTTTTCATCGCACAGTGCGTGGTTCGCTTCGCCCCTGCGAGCACTCGCGTCCCCAGTCGGGTTGGGTCGGCCGCCATTGGCGCGTTGGTGGCGGTTCGCTCTAATTGATGGCAGTCGGCCTGCTCTTATTAATTGCTAGCCGTAAATTGGGGCAGTCGATACCCGCGCGGTTATAGCGTGAAAATGCGAGCTGCCGGGGCCGCGGCCGGAGCGGATTACGAGGATCCAATATCGGGCGCCGCAGTCGGCGACACGCGTGGTGTAGCGCGGGCCAGCGGTCAGCCGGACGAGGTCTCCCCCATGTAAGAGCGAACAGTCCGATAAGCGGTGCGGAATGGTTCTTCAGGATTCAAGGAAGTTCGGACAAAGTTTACTCGTCCGAGGTCCAGCCTACATGTGCATCTCCACCTGCGTCTTCCGCAATACGGCGTGTCGCGGAGGGTTCTTTGTGTACTAATATCACCTCCACACTATCTTACTCCAGCTTGCTAAAAGGACGATTGCTGGCAAGCCTTCGCGTGAGTTCGAATTTCTCTAATTTTACGGTCGTAGCCTTTACGTAGCGATGTTACGCATACTCTCCCTTGTTTTCTGCTTGTACTACGTGATCTGGATCGTCTAAATCCAGTAGCAGATCTCTGCTCAGTGTCCAGTGGTAAGTTACACGACGGATTTTGGATTACGCTATTTGGTGTAACGTGCCGTAAGTCCCGAACGAGGTCTCTTTGAGTAATTTCTAAAGGACCTGGCCTTCTGCAGAAAGACGTCGTATATTTACCCAACAATACAAAGTTATCGCTACACTTTAAGGCAAATCAGTAAATGTGCAAACTTATATGGAATGTAACACCAACATTATTTAACGTACCAAATAAGCCGCCACACATGTAGGTTAAGGGAAAACCACATATACATGATAATAAATCGTCTAAAGCAATAGAGCTTTTCCTCAACACAAAACAAAACTAAATGTGAACCACGAAAGGCAAGAATCTTCAACAAATTTGCTTGTGAAGGAGAGGTAACTACTTTTACAAGAATATTCATATATTAGAAAGACCAGTGAAGTGTAAGAATGGGCGAATCATTAGACCCCATATTTTTTTTTTTTTTTTTTTTTTTTTGTGTGTCTTGGAAAGTGTCCATGATAATAACAACAGAAATATATGCTTCTGATGCGTGAAATACATGTTTGCACTCCTATGCTATCAGCGAAGTAAGCTGAAAACACACATATTCGAAAGAATTGCTTCATGAATAAATTGTCGCTTTTGTCATTGAATCAGTGTGTTTCGGCTGTTTCCAAATGTATTGCTGGCCACGGTGGTCTAGCGGTTAAGTCGCTCAGTCCGGAACCGCGCGACTGCTATGGTCGCAGGTTCGAATCCTGCCTCGGGCATGGATGTGTGTGATGTCCTTAGGTTAGTCAGGTTTAAGTAGTTCTAAGTTCTAGGGGACTGATGACCACAGATGTTAAGTCCCATAGTGCTCAGAGCCATTTGAACCATTTGAACCAAACGTATTTTTAATGATACTTCAGGACTCTTGATGAAATACTAACACATGGAAAACAAAAATGTAACTGTTCCGTTAATTAAGTAGAAAATAACTAAAGACAAACGTTATCCTTACGATGCATATGTATGTTCCCTTTCTCACCACTTGCAGCGCTAGTGTCGCTCCAGCTGTCAAACAGTAACAACGTTTGCGTCAGAGAGTGTCGTGATTGTATGCATTGGACTATGGCATTACTCCATTCTACCTCTGATCAAGGCACAGATATGGCTAATCAAAATGGCTATCCACCTCTCGATGTATTCGTTGACTCTTCTAGGAACAAACGCTCTCTAAACTTTCTCAGTAAACCACACTTTGACGCAGATTGCCTGTCTTATATTGTCTACCACTGGAGTTGTCTGAGCATTTTCTCGCTTACTGAATGAAAAAAACACGCCATTCTTCTTTGGATCTTCTCTGTTTTCTCTATCAGTCCTGTCTGGAACAGATCCCCCCCTGAATAGCAATGTGCTCAACTACTGGTGGAATGAGGGCTTTTCAAGCGACCTCCTTTGTGGGCACACTTCCACTGAATCTCAGTCCCGCATCTGCCTCACCTCGGATTACTTTTATGTGGTCGTTCCACATTAAATCGCTCCCGATACATACTCAAAGATGATTTACGGATGTGAGTTCTTCCAGCGGTTATTATGTAGTCGTGCAGCCATATATTATCGTATATTTCTGTCTATTTATTCATTATATTTGTTTACTGCCATCACTGAAACAAGTGACCATCCTCTGAGGGTCTTCCTGCACTTGGTTACAACTTTCTAGAAGGTCTCTGCATACAACAGTATCATTCACGAAAGGCTCATGGAATTTTGACATGTGCTAGGTAACTTGCCAGTTACATATAACTTTATTTAGTTCCCTAAACATTACAGAGCAAATTTACGACCGTAACTATCGACTGAATATGTCACACAATCTTATGGCTTAAGGGCACAACCTCTTTAATTTTTAAATCGGCAAAAGAGCCATGATTTAAAACACAATAAATCTTCATTAGGCAGAAAGCCCAAAGCTTTATCCCGAAAAAAATATTTTAAATGAGGCTGAAGGCCCAAACAATCTAAGACTTGACAAGTACGGAACTTTCAATTTTAAAACTGCTGAATGCCCATTATTTAAAGCCCAACTAAAAGCTTGCAAATTCAGATCATCGGCTATGAGGCATTAAAATACACAATCAAATACCAATAAGAAAAAGCAGTACAGCCAGCGGAGCTCAGAAGTTTCGGGGGGTCGGCCTGCACTAGAAACATTAACGTTCGCTTTAGGGAGACAGGCAGTTGACCCAACTATATCTGATCCGCCGGCAAACAACCAAGAGGCAGTCAACGGTCCCACCGACAAGACGACATGCTTTCCACCCGACCAATACACAAGGAACTCCTATGCCAAAATGTAAAAGGCGTCAGCCGCCCACAGCCAAGTATGCATAAGCTGTCAAAACTACACACACGTGTTGGACAGCGACAACACGGTGAGGAAAGGACACTGCCTGAATTTTTCGCCAGCGGCCAGGGCAGGAAACCGGAACGCTAACGGCCACTAGGCATAAATTCCGCTGGTGAATTTGGACTTCAAACAACGAAAATACAGTTCAACTCCACCGGATTGTGGCCAAACTTTCGCCAACTCGAACACTCGCTGTTGCACAGGGGAATACCCCCAACAGCCAACCATGAAAACCAAAGGCACACTGTGAACAGTCTGGCTTCAGTAATTAAATCGCTTCTTAACTTTGATGTCCTGCGTCGGTGAGCCACGAACCTCGTGGCAATCGGAACAGCTCCCACACAGTACGACAATGCGTAGAGACCGCCAGCGGGCCATGCTCACTACGCCGCGCGCTGATTTCCTGACTGATCCACACCAACCGACTGACTGCCACACATCAGCACGGAGACAGCACTAAAATAACTGAGCAGTCGACATCACAAGCTATACACAGTTTCACGAACACTTGCACGAAGGACTAGACAATACTAACGGCAGCGACTGTCCAATAACAAGGACGAATCACGAGTCGCCACACGCAGGCAACCCATAAGCGATCGCGAATCAACATACACGTCGTACGACAACACGACCGACCGACGACCAACCTAGGTGGTCGACACTCAAGTGATATGTATCGGCAACCGTCGGACGAGTGATAGCTGTCCGGACCTCACTGCAGCCGCGCCCCTACTGAACTTCCACCGCGTCCTAAGTCAAACACGGTCAAGTCCGAACTGCACTGCTAGCGCCTCCCAACTCTCTGGCAGATCCGAATTCACTACGAACACACGACAACCGCGAAGTAAGAACTGTCAGCAAAGATAATACGCCAGTGCTTATATCGATGAGCGCCGCTGCTGCCGCTCACGCGAAGGCAAGGCGGCAACTCAGTGAGACCAGTAATTGAAATTAACATAACGAGGTGGTAGTACCGTAAAAACAGGATGTCAAATGAGATATGGCACGAACACGAGCCAGGCATGGCTCAGTTCATACGTATGACGGGAATGCTCATTTCCAGCAAAAAAATTCCATATCGACATATGTCCTATTCTGAAAAGATTCCTATGCTCGTACCTTCCTTAATAAGCAGCAATGGGGCACTGTGTCAGATGCTTTGCGTATATCTAGAAACATACAAAATGGCTCTGAGCACTATAACTGCTGAGGTCATCAGTCGCCTAGAACTTAGAACTACTTAAACCTAACTAACCTAAGGACGTCACACACATCTATGCCCGAGGCAGGATTCGAACCTGCGACCATAGCGGTCACGCGGTTCCAGACTGAAGCGCCTAGAATCGCACGGCCACACCGACCGGAAGTATCCTGCAGGTGGCAGTGACAAAGCCGACCGCAGAGCTAACGCAGGCACTGCTGCCTGCAATCGGCGCCACTTTCTCCGTGTTGTCCTACCCACCCGACGGCCACCGAACTGCCCCTCTGCTCGCTCGGCCTCTCGATTCGCCGGCAGCCGCCTTGGGTCTTCCCCGTGCCGCACCCCACAACCTTACTCTTCTCGCTGCCCAGGTGTCAGGCTGGTTCCGCTGCCCCCTGAAGCACTTTGCCCTGCCGCTGCTAGCTGCCGCCCCTTCCTTCCAATGCGTCCGATGCCGTCTCGCCCATGGCGAGAAAACTAGCTGCTTTTTTAGAGGCGGGCCGCGACCCACATTGTGCTGCGATTATTTTTTTTCTTTATTGAATTTCGATTCCCCCCCAAGAGGGCGGGCTGGCAGCAGCTTAGTATACCGCTCTTCAGTCTACAGACTTTGATTTAAAAAGATGAAGAGAATAAATAATAAAAACAGGCGGTAAAATCGGGGACTTAAATAGTAATATGGCGAAAAAATCGTGGAACTTAAAACATAGAACAAAGGGATGATGATGCTAATAAAATACATACGAAGCAGAGAGGTAAAATATTAGACAGACAATTAAAAAACACGGTGTCAATAGTTCCATCACTGTTTTTGCTAAAGGCTGTCCAGCGCCGGAATATATCTTGAGTGAGGAAATGTATCCCGTACGCGAATCACACGGCATCCGAATCACGTATTTCGTAATTTTCGACGGATTGTAAAATTTAAAATTTAACCGTTCACGCCACGGTATCATTCCTTCATCAGTTGTGATGTTTTGACTTAAATTAAACGTTTCTTTAAACTTTTGGAACAATTGTCAGTTACGAATTGCACTTTGACGAGCTGGTCGGCATTATCCGATTTATTTTTGTAGTCATAAAAATATAAAAATTATAATATTTGTCTGAATCGGTAGCGGAACATCGTTTAGCGAAATATCGAAGTGTCTGTCAACATATTCGTTGACCAACAATCATCGATCCTTGCTTTTTGTATAATTCCCTTAAGGACAGCAAGCCCAAACCGTTTTATAAGTTCGGGTCACGTGTTTTTGTTGTGGTCTTCAGTCCAGAGACTGGTTTGAATCAGCTCTCCATGCTACTATATAATCTGTGCAAGCTTCTTCATCTCCCAGTACTTACTGCAACCTAAATCCTTCTGAATCTGTTTAGTGTATTCATCTATTGGTCTTCCTCTACGATTTTTACCCTCCACGCTGCCCTCCAATACTAAATTGGTGATCCCCTGATGCCTCAGAATATGTCCTACCAAGCGATCTCTTCTTCTAGTCAAGTTGTGCCACAAATTTATCTTCTCTCCAATTCTATTCAGTACCTCATCTTTAGTTATGTGATAGATAATCTAATCTTCAGCACTCTTCTGTAGCACCACACTTCGAAAGCTTCTATTCTCGTTGGGACTTAACATCTGTGGTCATCAGTCCCCTAGAACTTAGAACTGCTCAAACCTAACTAACCTAAGGACATCCATCACACACATCCATGCCGGAGGCAGGACTCGAACCTGCGACCGTAGTGGCCACGCGGTTCCAGACCGAAGCGCTTAGAACCGCACGGCCACGCCGGCCGGATTACTTCTCGTGAAGACGCTGTTAAAATACAGTCGATACTGCATGACCAGTTATCAGCACCGATATTTAAGGAAATGCTGCGTTATGTGTGGTTCACTTCCAAATTATCGTCTGAAATACAGGTTTTTGAAAATGTTAACGAGGCTTGTTTTTCCACGTAAAACATCAAAGACCTTGCTTATGGAGAAACATAGCATTTATTCAATGCAGCTGGCGCCGTTTAACTTTATGTTTTCCATGTTTTTACGAAAAATACCATCCTGCAACTTGTAATGTCGAAAGTGACGATTAATTGCACATCATCCGAAAGCCGTCTGTGGCGGTCAAAACTTGAAGGAAACAAGTACTTTCGGGCTCCTTCCAGGTATAAGGGATTTCTCAAATCACGGACAAGCATACATTTACAGTATCACTTATGCGTTTGGTCGTTTACTAGTCGTTGGTTATGAATATTACATTATTTGTGATAGTAAAAATTTGTAGACTGCCCAACAACATTCTAAATTTAATAAAAGTTCATCCGACTACACGTATTTTTGCATTATATCAACTGTAATATAAGTAGTAAAGAAAATGACTGTGTTGAAAATAAGAAAAAACTGACGAAAGGGATTCGATCCAGCGATTATGGGGCTTGACCGCTAACCACCCGGCTGCCACCTCTTCATGGTAAGAATGGCCACTCACGGGTATATATATCTGACGACCGAAATTTTCTTGCTATTTTCTCAATAACGCTTGAGAAGTACGCGCTACTGCTTACACATTTTCTTGTCCTCGTGGAATACTATGAGTGTACGACGTTTACAGTAAATCCACGTTCCAAACGTCGTGCCCTCCCCTTGTAAGTTTAACGGGCGCCTAATGCACTACCCGAATGATGCTTCGTTAGTAATTCTAGGAATATGCCCACTGGACTTGGAAGATTAGGAAAAGTAGAGCCTTTTACTGGTTAAAGAAAGGCAGGCAAAGGGAATTACGAAGGGTGCTGGGAACTGAGGCCAATTCGAAAGAGGCAATAAAATGTCTCATATTATAACTGTGGGAAAAAGAATGGGACACTTCAGGCACTGGCAGAAGAGCATACAAATTTCTCCTTAACATCGGGAACACTCGTCACTAACAGGCTGCCTAAGAGATGCAGTGTTCTCAGAATGCTATGCACAAGTCAAACAAAGATCATTAGTAGTTTTATTTCTATAGAGCAAATGACAATACTTTAGCGATCTGAGTACTTGGTGTGGAAGGTTGTTTACACGGCTTGGCTAGCGCAAGCTGCCGGTGTGCAATGGAGCAATCGCAAGCAAGGGACTCAACCCGATAAATAGCTTGCTGCTCAAATGTATGAGCCGACAAGGAACCGGAATCGTACAGATCTAATATTTGCACTGCCTGGTGATCTGATGGATCGGACTGTTTTAAAATCTGTTTTCAGATTTTGACATCAGGTACACTGTACAGGATCGCATCACGGAAAATTACATCTGAATATAAAGCACTGCATACGCATTTGAAGTTACATTTCTTGGTCATACCTTGCGAATCTGTTACACACATGCGATACGTTTGTTCTGACCATTTTTTCCAGTTAAATAATGGATACCTAGCTGCTACCATATTCATTCGTTGGTCATAATAGTTTGTTAGTGAATCTGTCACTGCGTCGTAAGTAAGTTCACTCAGAGTGGCGTTAGGAAATAAATTTTTGAATTAGTCTTAACACTGCACTTCCTACCGTGGATAATTGATAGGGAAGTTTCACAGTACCTGGGACGTTGTGGGCGAGTAAATGTGCCTCAAACTGTTGCAACCACTCACACCATTCTTCTTCTTGTTCACAAATTTGTCGAAAAGGTGAATTAGGCGGTGCTTCTTCCGTAGGTGCGCAGCGTTGGCGACTAGCTCTTGCACCGTCTTGAGCAGCGTAGAAATCTGCTGCGTCTGTAACTGAAACATCTGCATTAGCCGTATGGCACTAACGCTTGAAGTTGCGAAGCCTCAGCAGCGGGCGCGACTGGTGGTCATGTTGGAAGACACGAATGCAGCAAATGGAAAAAAATAATAACAAAATCAAAGTAATGTTCTGCAATGCCCACGTGAACACACTGATTTCCATAAACGACAAAAAACTGGTAAAGCAAAGCGAGTGCCCTGCAAAGTAAAGACAAGAGAGAATCAAGGTGCCGGCACAATATACACAAAAATGTCGGTGGCCGTCAGGCACGGGGATTGTTCCTGACACCTCGTCGCCAGTTGTGGGGTCTCGCCCACTCGTCGCTAATGGGGTGCCTAAGGGATGCAGTGTCCCCAGAATGATATACAACGATTCAAATAAATAACATAAGTACTTTTATTTCTATAAAGCAGTTGACAATATTTAACTTTTAAGATACAACGGTGTCACAAGTACCATGCAAACACTGTATGGAGTGCGACCACGGCGGGGGATGCAGGAGGGTAGGCGCCTCGACTGGCCGGAAGTTGTGGCTGCAAGGGACGTCAATCTTCCGGCCGTACCTCGCCATCCGGCCTGCGCTCTGGCGGAAACGTACCCCAGAAAGCGACCAGAAGGGTACACGTCCAACTCCTGCTGCCAGGAACGGGAAAAGCAGCGACTGCTGCGGTGTGGGCGGGCCCAGCTCCATCGGTAGGACGAGAGGATGTGGAGGAGGCGAAGGCTCCATGGGGTCGATCCAGCGGCGTGGTGATGACACCCTCTGGCAACTGCCGCGGCCGCGCTGTCCTCTGGACCCGTGAACCTGGGGGAAGAGAGACTGAAAGATAATCATGTACGTGACAAAGTTGATCCTGAAGGCAACGCTGCTTACCATCTGGACCTGTAAGAAGATACACGCAAGCGCCAAGTCGATGGACGATCTCGTCTCGCGCCCACTGTCTGCTGCCGCTAAAAATCCTGTAAGACAATATCATGCGGCGCGAAGCGATACTTCCGGCCTTCCTTCGGTGCCGGATGTTAAGGAGGGTGGAGCAGGTGGAGCAGTGTCCGATGGCGGCGGCCGTGAAGCAATTCCGCCACCGATGGTCCATCTCGTGCGTGCGAACGATACAAGGCGGGAAACAGTTGTAATGCTTGATCCCTGGTGTGTACGAAGCGAAGTTTGGCCATCTGCCGCTTGAATGTTCTGACAAAACGTTCCGCTTCGCTGCTTGACTGTGGATGGAACGGTGCACTAGTTAGATGCAGTATCCCACTGCGTTTACAAAATGTTTCGAACTCATGGGTCGTGAACTGAGGTCTGTTGTCTGACACTATTGCTTCAGGTAAAAATTCTAGGCGAGAGATCTATGACAACGCCTGAATTGTGCTAAGTGACGTTGTCAGGTTCATAGGCGCAGCAAAAGGAAACTTGCTATACGATTCTACCGCAATCAACCAGCGAGTGTTCCAAAAAGGTCCCGTAAAGTCTATGTACACACGTTGCAATAGCGATTGCAACTTAGGCCAAGAAGAGAATTTTTGTGGCGGAGCGGAATACTTTCCTGCACGTACGTGATACTGTGACGGCATCTGTTCAGTTTGGGCGTCCATGACCTGCCAAGTACAGTGTCGTTGCTCTAACTGCTTCGTACGAACAATCCCCCAGTGTCTTTGGTGAAGTAATGCAACACTTTTTTTGCAAAGCTTGAGCGATCAACTCACGGGCAGGCCACTGTCATTTTGTACAAGAATCACACCTTTCTGTACAGCGAGGCCATGCTGACGTGCAAAGTATCGGCGCACTACAGAGTAAAATATGGCGTTTCAGTCTTCGATCGCTATTCTTTATTTTCAATTACCGGTTTCGGGCTAGCTGCCCATCCTCAGATCATATGTTGTAGTTACAGAGTAACTTGTCCGTACAGAACACACAGTTCACTGTCATACTTTACTTATGACAGTGAACTGTGTGTTCTGTACGGACAAGTTACTCTGTAACTACAACATATGATCTGAAGATGGGCAGCTAGCCAGAAACCGGTAATTGAAAATAAAAAATAGCGATCGAAGACTGAAACGCCATATTTTATTTAATGAACGATCGCGGAATACCCAGTGAGACAACCATGTCTAGTTTTGATGCACTACAGAGTTCTTTATGCTGTTCAGTGAGTGAGGCCAAGACGTGCGAACGTATTTGAGCAAAGCAATCAATTCTGGATCAGCGTCTGTGGCCTGTGCAATTTTTTTATAGTTATGCGCAAAAGACTAAAGCAATTCAGAATCCTGAGCAACGATGTGACAACAAGATACAGCAGAAGCGTCAAAGTCTGTGCCAGTGTCAAACTGAAGACGTGAAAGTGCGTCCCCATTACCACGTTGAGCTGTTGGTCAATACACAACCTCGTACTGGTATTGAGACAACAACAAAGACCATTTTCGCAATTTTTGGGCAGTTCGTACAGGAACAGATTTCGTCGGATGAAATAAGGACTGCAAATGCTTCTGATTCGCTACTAAGTAGAATTTTCTGACATACAAATTCAAATAAATAACATCAGTAGTTTTATTTCTATAAATCAATACACAGTGTCACAAGTAATATGCAAACAGTAATAGTCCTAGCTATTGCCAAAGTTCAGACAAGTAACTACACTGCTGGCCATTAAAATTGCTACACCAAGAAGATAATGTGATACAGACGCGAAATTTAACCGACAGGAAGAAGATGCTGTGATATGCAAAGGACTAGCTTGTCAGAGCATTCACACAAGGTTGGCGCCGGTGGCGACACCTACAACGTGCTGACATAAAGAAAGTTTCCAACCGATTTCTCATACATAAACAGCAGTTGACCGGCGTTGCCTGGTTGAAACGTTGTTGTGATGCCTCGTGTAAGGAGGAGAAATGCGTACCATCACGTTTCCGACTTTGATAAAAATCGGATTGTAGCCTATCGCGATTGCGGTTTATCGTATCGCGACATTGCTGCTCGCGTTGGTCGAGATCCAATGACTGTTAGCAGAATATGGAGTCGGTGAGTTCAGGAGGGTAATACGGAACGCCGTGCTGGATCCCAATGGCCTCGTATCACTAGTAGTCGAGATGACAGGCATCTTATCCGCATGGCTGTAACGGATCGTGCAGCCACGTCTCGATCCCTGAGTCAACGTATGGGGACGTTTGCAAGACAACAACCATCTGCACGAACAGTTCGACGACATTTGCAGCAGCGTGGACTATTAGCTCGGAGACCATGGCTGCAGTTACCCTTGACGCTGCATCACAGACAGGAGCGCCTGCGATGGCGTACTCAACGACGAACCTGGATGCACGAATGGCAAAACGTCATTTTTTCGAATGACTTCAGGTTCTGTTTACAGCAT
Organism: Schistocerca americana; assembly: GCF_021461395.2. NCBI lineage: Eukaryota > Metazoa > Arthropoda > Insecta > Orthoptera > Acrididae > Schistocerca > Schistocerca americana. Next base: position 141,895,910 of record NC_060121.1, read on the forward strand.
CATGATGTTCGCATGCGTGTATGGCGACATCGCAGTGAACGCACATTGGAAGCGTGTATTCGTCATCGCCATACTGGGGTAACGCCCGGCGTGATGTTATGGGGTACCATTGGTTATACGTCTCGGACACCTCTTGTTCGCATTGACGGCACTTTGAGCGGTGGACGTTACATTTCAGGTGTGTTACTACCCGTGGCTCTACCCTTCATTCGATTCCAGCGAAACCCTACATTTCAGCGGGATAATGCACGATTGCATGTTGCAGGTCCTGTGCGGGCCTTTCTGCATACAGAAAATGTTCGACTGCTGCCCTGGCCAGCACATTCTCCAGATTTCTCACCAATTGAGAACGTCTGGTGAATGGTGGCCGAACAACTGGCTCGTCACAATACGCCAGTCAATACTCTTGATGAACTGTGGTATCGTGTTGAAGCTGCATGGGCAGCTGTACCTGTACACGCCATCTACGCTTTGTTTGACTCAATGCCCAGGTGTATCAAGGCCGTTATTACGGCCAGAGATGGCCAGTAGTGTATAAGGATCACAGCTAGTTGTAGCACTCTCCGAAAAATACGTTCCATTGAAGTCAGTACGCTCTTGGCGCGGTGTGGTCCAATTCCGCGCACGATTGGCCGACGTTTCCTGATCACCTTCTCTGGTTTTCTATTAGTGTTAGTTTCGGCACTTCTGGTTACGCCAGAACAAGGGAGAGATTAAAACTGAACTTTGTTAACCCTTCGTGTGAATTGATACATTACCTGACTGGACATGGCCCTTAAGCGACGTATCTATACTAAATCAGAAGACAGATGAATGACATTTGCTCCTACGGTAGTGAGGGCACACAAGAATACTCATTGTCGGACTGCACGCTCTATGAAGACGCAGCAGGTGATGGATCTCAGGTATTAAGGATATGGGATCCAAAAGCAGCACTAAGCAGCGAGTCTACTAGGCTCGTCATGGACGGTATTGCAGCCGCAATGTCCAAGAAGGCCAAGGAAGTCTTCACGAGGCTTTCAACCGCAAGTCATCATAGTGCCATCCAGGGTACACGATAACCGAGGTGGGCAACCACAGAATGAAATACTATCCGATTGCGTTCGTTCAAAATAATGTCCAAATTTGTGTGAAATCTTATGGGACTTAACTGTTAAGGTCATCAGTCAATAAGCACTACTTAACCTAAATTACCCTAAGGACAAACACACACACCCATGCCCGAGGGAGGACTCGAAACTCCGCCCGGGACCAGCCGCACAGTCCATGACTTTAGTGCTCGACTAATCCCGCGCGGCCCATTGCGTTCGTGCAAGTGGTCATGGAAGTGTTATGCATGGACTTACTGTCTGTAGTGGAAACGCCGCTGACTATGGCTGTTGACCGAGGTAGTATGAGGGCTGATCCAGTAGCGGAAACAACCACCTACAAGTTAAATGTACGAAATAAATGAACAAACAGAGAACAAATTATGTAGTTTTTGTAGGAGATTAGTAGCTGGGTAATTGGTTAAGGGTATATGTAGTTTTGTAGTACGTAGTTGTACTTATTATCTCTTTTTTTTTTTAATTAGGCATCAGAAACAAATTATTAATAAATAAGATATTACTATCAGAGGAAAAGTGATTTTTATTACCTAGTTTGGCTTTTCAGATAATACGCTGTAATTATGAAGAATAAATAAATAAAAGTAAAATAAAAAATTACTACATTGTCTGGTTTCTGCTCTTGAGGGAGAATGGGTTACCATTCCTTCACAGAAAAGCAACTGAAATCACTCAACAGAGGAAAGTCCACTGGACCTGACGGGATACCAGTTCGAGTCTACATAGAGCACACAAGAGAACTTGGCCCCCTTCTAACTGCCGTGTACCGCAAGTCTCTAGACGAACATAAGGTTCCAAATGATTGGAAAAGAGCACAGGTAGTTCCAGTTTCCAAGAAGGGTCGCCGAGCAGATGCGCAAAACTATAGGCCTATATCTCTGACATCGATCTGTTGTAGAATTTTAGAACATGTTTTCTGCTCGCGTATCATGTCATTTCTGGAAACCCAGAATCTACTCTGTAGGAATCAACACGGATTCCGGAAACAGCGATCGCGTGGGACCCAACTCGCTTTATTTGTTCATGAGACCCAGAAAATATTAGATACAGGGTATCAGGTAGATGCCATTTTCCTTTACTTCTGGAAGGCGTTCGATACAGTTCCGCACTGTCGCCTGATAAACAAAGTAGAAGCCTCCGGAATATCAGACCAGCTGTGTGGCTGGATTCAAGAGTTTTTAGCAAATAGAACACAGCATGTTGTTCTCAATGGAGAGACGTCTAAAGACGTTAAAGTAACCTCTGGCGTACCACAGGGGAGTGTTATGGGTTGGTTCAAATGGCTCTGAGCACTATGGGACTCAACTGCTGAGGTCATTAGTCCCCTAGAACTTAGAACTAGTTAAACCTAACTAACCTAAGGACATCACACACATCCATGCCCGAGGCAGGATTCGAACCTGCGACCGTAGCGGTCTCGCGGTTCCAGACTGCAGCGCCAGAACCGCGCGGCCACTTCGGCCGGCGGAGTGTTATGGGACCATTGCTTTTCACAATATATATAAATGACGTAGTAGATGGAAGTTCCATGAGGCTTTTCGCGGATGATGCTGTAGTATACAGAGATGTTGCAGCATTAGAAAATTGCAGTGAAATGCAGGAAGATCCGCAGCGGATAGGCACTTGGTGAAGGGAGTGGCAACTGACCCTTAACATAGACAAATGTACTGCGAATACATAGAATGAAGGATCGTTTATTGTATGATTATTGTGGTGTCACCGCCAGACACCACACTTGCTAGGTGGTAGTTTTAAATCGGCCGCGGTCCATTAGTACATGTCGGACCCGCGTGTCGCCACTGTGTGATCGCAGACCGAGCGCCACCACAAGGCAGGTCTCGAGATACGGACTAGCACTCGCCCCAGTTGTACGGACGACGTAGCTAGCGATGCACACTGACGAAGCCTCGCTCATTTGCAGAGCAGATAGTTAGAATAGCCTTCAGCTAAGTCAATGGCTACGACCTAGCAAGACGCCATTAGTAACATTGCATGTATCTAAAGAGTCTCACTTGTATCGCCACAATCTCCAGATGTACCAAAAGGATGGATTAAAGTTAAGTATTCCAGAAGCTACGTACTTTTCTTTATAGCATTCATTACGTATCCTGTTTCAGACCTCACGCCATCCTCCTTTAGCTTAGCGCGTGCCTTTCGGCTTCCTCTCATTGTGTCTAGGCTGTCTTGTCTAGACACAACAATTATATGATAGCGGAGCAAACACTGGTAGCAATTACTTCTGTAAAATATCTAAGAGTATGCGTACGGAACGATTTGACGTGGAATAACCATATAAAATTATTGGTAAGGTGGGTGCAAGGTTGAGATTCATTGGGAGAGTCCTTAGAAAGTGTAGTCCATCAACAAAGGTGGTGGCTTACAAAACACTCGTTCGACCTATACTTCAGTATTGCTCATCAGTGTGGGATCCGTACCAGGTCGGATTGACACAGAAGATACAGAAGATCCAAAGAAGAGCGGCGCGTTTCGTCACAGCATTATTTGGTAAGCGTGATAGCGTTACGGAGATGTTTAGCAAACTCAAGTGGCAGACTCTGCAAGAGAGGCGCTCTGCATCGCGGTGTAGCTTGCTGTCCAGGTTTCGAGAGGGTGCGTTTCTGGATGAGGTAGCGAATATATAGCTTCCCCCTACTTATACCTCCAGAGGAGATCTCGAATGTAAAGTTAGAGAGATTCGAGGGTGCACGGAGGCTTTCAGACAGTCGTTCTTCCCGCGAACCATACGCTACTGGAACAGGAAAGGGAGGTAATGACAGTGGCACGTAAAGTGCCCTCCGCCACACAACGTTGGGTGGCTTGCGAAATGTAGATGTAGATGTAGATGTAGAAAATGTCCGCAGCAAAGTTCAAGCCATCATAATCGCGAAGTGTGGACACACGCCGTATTAATTTTCAATAATGGGTGTCCGGATACTTTTGATCAGATTGTGTAAATAGGACGTCTCAAAATTCTGCTGATTCCAAGGCAGCAGCCGCCGCGTATTGACCGCTGCAGACGGTCGGCAGAACGCCGCCCTCGTGCCCTCGTGAGCTCCTTACCGTCGCTCTTATTGGAGCGGCCGCCGCCCCCGCCGCCTCCGCCGCCTCCGCGCCAGTGTATTACGGCGGTCTCGCGGGCCTAAGCCGTTTAGTTTTCAGTCGCGCCGCCCCGCGTCCCAGGCAGCGCCGCGGAAGTTGCGCGCTCGTCTTCCCGGACAAAGCCCAAATTAGTTCTCCGCCAGTCTCTTTCCTCGTCGCCGTAATCCAGACGAACTCAGGTGTCGGGACAATCCCTCCCTTCCGCCATCCCAGAGTATTAGACCGGGCGACTAAAGAAACAAAAGAAACAACACAGAGAAAGAAAGAGGGAGGATGCTGCAGTGGGTTTTGTCTACGTGTCAGTTCGCTGTCTCGTAAGTTTTCATGGAGCAATGCTCTCACAAAAAGCACGTGTGGATAACCATACCGAAGGACGGAATTGAAATGTTCAAATGTGTGTGAAATCTTATGGGACTTAACTGCTAAGGTCATCAGTCCCTAAGCTTACACACTACTTAACCTAAATTATCCTAAGGACAGACACACACACCCATGCCCGAGGGAGGACTCGAACCTCCGCCGGGACCAGCCGCACAGTCCATGACTGCAGCGCCTTAGACCGCTCGGAAGGACGGATTTGTGAGATCTGAAAGTAACAACCCGAATACCTCAGGCGAGTCCTGTGAGGTCATTACTGGTTACGATACATAAGGTACAACATTTATCCTGACTACATAGTGCTTATCCAGTAAATTACAAGGAGAGCTAACATACCTCAAGAGTATTTTTAAATCGAATGGATATTCTCCGCAACAAATTCGTAAAGCATTCGATGCAAAACCTAAAAAGAAGGTATGGATGGGGAAGAAGATAGTAATTTCTTCAGATCTAGGGCGTTTCTGCCTTATGTGGGTGCTCTTTCTTCAAAGATAGGCTGCATTCTTGAGAAACACTGTGATAAGGTGATCTTCCGGCCCCCCACGAAGGTTGCGGCTTTACTCGGCTCTGTGAAGGACGATTTACTGCTTCGTAAGACGGGTGTGTACCAGATTCCTTGCGGAAATTGTGAGCAGTCATACATAGGTCAAACAACACGCACCGTTCATGAGAGGTGTGTGGAGCACCGAAGATACACACGCTTATTACAACCAGACAAGTCAGCTGTGGCCGAACATTGTATTGATACGGGTCATTCCATGAATTACAGTGATGTGAAGATTTTAACATCCACCTCTTCTTTTTGGGAATCTCTATTCAAGGAAGCCATAGAAATTCGATTAGCCAACAATTTAATAAACAGAGATAATGGTTTTAATTTGGACAAAGCATGGAATCCGGCTCTTGGAGTAATTAAATTGCAGAGAAGTCGTCACCGTGTCACCGCTGCCGATCAAACATCGATAAGCACATCGAATGTCCGTACGCCTTCGCCACAGGCGGCGCAGCATCTGTGACCCGCATGCGCAGTACCGCCGCGGTGGAGCATATAAAACCGCGCTTGGCACCTTGTCGTCAGTCTTGTGACTCGCTCTGAAGATGGCCGGACGATACACGGCCGAAATATCAGTAGAAGAAATTTTATTTGCGCGGTTGCATGCCCGAAATTTAATGGATTATTCATTACGCCGCGAGAAGTTGAAAATGCACAGGAACCCGCATTTTTTATTACATATTCGTGTAGTATGTAAAGAAATATGAATGTTTTAGTTGGACTACTTTTTCCGCTTTGTGACAGATGGGGTTGTAATAGCCGCAAACGTGTAAGTACGTGGTATCACGTAACACTGCCCAGCACATCAGTGTGAAGCATTGCATGGACAGATCCATGTAATTTCATGTCAATTTACTGTCACGAAAACGATGGACAGCACAAAAATGGGCTCTTATCTATTTATTTACTGTAAATAATTTCAAATCAAAATAACTTATGCAAATTAATTTTGTGAAATTTAATTATTATTTCATGAATAGTATTTCAACGGCATAGCGTCAGTCAGCCTGTGGCTGATTGTGATGGACTGTAATACTATTGTGTTTTTGTTTTAGAAAGTAAGTGAAGAGCTTTCCTGATCTGATCTCTCTCTCTCTCTTGTCTGTTAACCTGCAGACTGATAGGGCGCATTATAGCTGCGTTCCTTGCTTATCACTAATTACCCTTTCTTTTGTGGAGACAAACGTGATGTAAGTGTCATGTATTAGCTGTGCAACCATTTGCAATTAACGAGCTTAACAGATCGTGGAGTGGAGACGCAATGGCCTAATACAATTAGTATGCAGCCGATTATTGATCTGAAACTTGCCACAGTGCTCCTGAGATTAAATGCCAATCATCACGAAGCGCTTTGCAAACTTGAATGCTAGCGCGGAACCTAAAATGATCTGGCCACAGTCCCCAAGTTATAATTCCGTCTCGCCCCTAAATAGCACAAGCCAGCTCCGCAAAACTGATGGTGGTATTGAAAGGTGTATATTTTATACCATTCTTCTAGAACTCAATTTCGCCACTAACGAAGATACATCCACCAACAACAATAGTACATCCAATACATTCGCAGTTGCGAATAAGGACTACCATCAGCTGTAGAATGGAACAACGACAATGAAAATTTGTCAGCTTGTAGAAAGTTTGTGCCTGCTCGTCAATCGTGTGTGGACAGTCTAATGGTAAGGCGACCGCTCGCGATAAGCTGTAAATCTAGGTTCGAATCCCGGTCCAACACAAATTTTCACTGTCGTCGATGCATCCTATAGCTGATGGTAGCCTTTATTCGCAACTGCGAATTCCTTTGATGTGTTCCGTGACGACTGTAGTCGCCGCAGTGCTTGCCCAAAGGAAGTTTGCGTCGTAATCAGAATAACACAGGCGCTGAAACATCGTATCAACAGTAGCCATCTGCCCCAGTTAATTTTAACAGTTTTGTTTTTAGTGATTAATTTCAGTTTGTGTTTAAAGTCATCATACATTTCAGTAATATTGCGTGAGCAGACGCTTCGTGTGCAGAGCTTCATCAGATTTTTACTGTCGTTTTCATATGGTTTGAATGGCCCTGAGCACTATGGGACTTAACATCTGAGATCATCAGCCTCCTAGATTTACAACTACTTAAACCTAACTAACCTAAAGACATCACACACATGCAAGCCCGAGGCAGGATTCGAACCTGCGACCGTAGCAGCAGTGCGGTTCCGGGTTGAAGCGCCTAGAGCCGCTCGGCCACCAGGGTCTATCGGACCTTATTTTCCGAATAGCTCACGTATCAACCTGAGCGATTGCCTTAATCGTAACTTTGTTCATTACGATGGTACTGGAACGCCGGAAGGAAAAAACAGCTGAGATGTTAGGGAAAGCACTGTCATGATGCTATCCAAAAGTCGGCAGCAGTGGCCGAGCGGTTCTAGGCGCTTCAGTCTGGAACCGTGCTGCTGTTACGGTCGTAGGTTCGAACCCTGCCTCGGGCATGGATGTGTGTGATGCTCTTAGGTTAGTTAGGTTTAAGTAGTTCTTACCCGTGGTCTAGGGGTAGCGTCTGATTCATAATCGAAAACGTCTTCGGTGCCGGGTTCGATCCTCGCCACTGCCTAAATTTTGATAAATAATCAGCATTGGCGGCCTAAGACTTCCGGTATAAGAAGTCAGCCTCATTCTGCCAACGCCCATGTCAAAAATGGCGGAGGAGCAGATAGAGGTTCAGGGCACTCTCTTGTCCTAGGGGTGGGAAATTGCCCTAAAGGCGGAAGAATCTGCAATGATCAACGACATGAGGATGCAGAAGGCAATGGAAACCACTGCATTAAAGACACGTAACGTGTATCCACAGGACATGTGGCCTGTAATTGAAGAAGTGTCATGATGATCTCTCCATTGGCAAAAGGTTCCGGAATAATCCCCCATTCGGATCTCCGGGAGGGGACTGCCAAGGGGGAGGTTATCATGAGAAAAAGATTGAATAATCATCGAAAGGATAACGTTCTACGAGTCGGGGCGTGGAATGTCAGAAGCTTGAACGTGGTAGGGAAACTAGGAAATCTGAAAAGGGAAATGCAAAGGCTCAATCTAGATATAGTAGGGGTCAGTGAAGTGAAGTGGAAGGAAGACAAGGATTTCTGGTCAGATGAGTATCGGGTAATATCAACAGCAGCAGAAAATGGTATAACAGGTGTAGGATTCGTTATGAATAGGAAGGTAGGGCAGAGGGTGTGTTACTGTGAACAGTTCAGTGACCGGGTTGCTCTAATCAGAATCGACAGCAGACCAACACCGACAACGATAGTTCAGGTATACATGCCGACGTCGCAAGCTGAAGATGAACAGATAGAGAAAGTGTATGAGGATATTGAAAGGGTAATGCAGTATGTAAAGGGGGACGAAAATCTACTAGTCATGGGCGACTGGAATGCAGTTGTAGGGGAAGGAGTAGAAGAAAAGGTTACAGGAGAATATGGGCTTGGGACAAGGAATGAAAGAGAAGAAAGACTAATTGAGTTCTGTAACAAGTTTCAGCTAGTAATAGCGAATACCCTGTTCAAGAATCACAAGAGGAGGAGGTGTACTTGGAAAAGGCCGGGAGATACGGGAAGATTTCAATTAGATTACCTCATGGACAGACAGAGATTCCGAAATCAGATACTGGATTGTAAGGCGTACTCAGATCACAATATAGTAGTGATGAAGAGTAGGCTGAAGTTCAAGACATTAGTTAGGAAAAATCAATACGCAACGATGTGGGATACGGAAGTACTAAGGAATGACGAGATACGTTTGAAGTTCTCTAACGCTATAGATACAGCAATAAGGAATAGCGCAGTAGGCAGTACAGTTGAAGAGGAATGGACATCTCTAAAAAGGGCCATCACAGAAGTTGGGAAGGAAAACATAGGTACAAAGAAGGTAGCTGCGAAGAAACCATGGGTAACAGAAGAAATACTTCAGTTGATTGATGAAAGGATGATGTACAAACATGTTCCGGGAAAATCAGGAATACAGAAATACAAGTCACTGAGGAATGAAATAAATAGGAAGTGCAGGGAAGCTAAGACGAAATGGCTGCAGGAAAAATGTGAAGACATCGATAAAAGATATGAATGTCGGAAGGACAGACTCAGCATACAGGAAAGTCAAAACAACCTTTGGTGACATTAAAAGCAACGGTGGTAACATTAAGAGTGCAGCGGGAATTCCACTGTTAAATGCAGAGGAGAGAGCAGATAGGTGGAAAGAATACATTGAAAGCCTCTATGAGGGTGAAGATTTGTCTGATGTGATAGAAGAAGAAACAGGAGTCGATTTAGAAGAGATAGGGGATCCAGTATTAGAATCGGAATTTAAAAGAGCTTTGGAGGACTCACGGTCAAATAAGGCAGAAGGGATAGATAACATTCCATCAGAATTTCTAAAATCATTGGGGGAAGTGGCAACATAACGACTATTCACGTTGGTGTGTAGAATATATGAGTCTGGCGACATACCATCTGACTTCGGAAAAGCATCATCCACACAATTCAGAAGACGGCACGAGCTGACATGTGTGAGAATTATCGCACAATCAGCTTAACAGCTCATGCATCGATGCTGCTTACAAGAATAATGTACAGAAGAATGGAAAAGAAAATTGAGAATGCGCTAGGTGACGATCAGTTTGGCTTTAGGAAAAGTAAAGGGACGAGAGAGGCAATTCTGACGTTACGGCTAATAATGGAAGCAAGGCTAAAGAAAAATCAAGACACTTTCATAGGATTTGTCGACCTGGAAAAAGCGTTCGACAATATAAAATGGTGCAAGCTGTTCGAGATTCTGAAAAAAGTAGGGGTTAGCTATAGGGAGAGACGGGTCATATACAATATGTACAAAACCAAGAGGGAATAATATGAGTGGACAATCAAGAACAAAGTGCTCGCATTAAGAAGGGTGTAAGACAAGGCTGTAGCCTTTCGCCCCTACTCTTCAATCCGTACATCGAGGAAGCAATGATGGAAATAAAAGAAAGGTTCAGGAGTGGAATTAAAATACAAGGTGAAAGGATATCAATGATACGATTCGCTGATGACATTGCTATCTTGAGTGAAAGTGAAGAAGAATTAAATGATCTGCTGAACGGAATGAACAGTCTAATGAGTACACAGTATGGTTTCAGAGTAAATCGGAGAAAGACGAAGGTAATGAGAAGTAGTTGAAATGAGAACAGCGAGAAACTTAACATTAAGATTGATGGTCACGAAGTCAATGAAGTTAAGGAATTCTGCTTCCTAGGCAGTAAAATAACTAATGACGGACGGAGCAAGGAGGACATCAAAAGCAGACTCGCTATGGCAAAAAAGGCATTTCTGGCCAAGAGAAGTCTACTAATATCAAATACCGGCCTTAATCTGAGGAAGAACTTTCTGAGGATGTACGTCTGGAGTACAGCATTGTATGGTAGTGAAACATGGACTGTGGGAAAACCGGAACAGAAGAGAATCGAAGCATTTGAGATGTGGTACTATAGACGAATGTTGAAAATTAGGTGGACTGATATGGTAAGGTATGAGGAGGTTCTACGCAGCATCGGAGAGGAAAGGAATATGTGGAAAACACTGATAAGGAGAAGGGACAGGATGATAGGATATCTGATAAGACATGAGGGAATGACTTCCATGGTACTAGAGGGAGCTGTAGAGGGCAAAAACTGTAGAGGAAGACAGAGATTGGAATACGTCAAGCAAATAATTGAGGACGTAGGTTGCAAGTGCTACTCTGAGATGAAGAGGTTAGCACAGGAAAGGAATTCGTGGCGGGCCGCATCAAACCAGTCAGTAGACTGATGACCAAAAAAAAAAAAAAGTCTTGGGGACTCATGACCTCATATGTTAAGTCCCATAGTGCTTAGAGCCATTTGAACCTTTTTGCTATCGAAAACTGTCGCTGAGGCAACTGTCGTATACTTTGGTCCATTGATCACGGAGATGCACGATTGCTGCAGAAATGTGTTCGGGTGAACAGACGTGCAACTGTTGGGCAGCTGATCACCCTGGTGAACCAAGGTGCTATCAACAGTGTCTCCTCAACACCGCTCAGCGAACGTTTCTCCTCATGGGACTCTGCAGCAGCCACCTGGTTCATGCACCCACACTGACTGGTCATCGCCGACGAAGGTTGCAAACAGCACGCCAGTGCAGCAGCTAGACACACACGTAATGACGACAGATGGTCTTTTCAGATGACCTACGGCCGTCGGCGATTTCATCGCGAAAAGTCTGAAAGGAAACACCCAGCGACAATCGTCGGAAGGGTTCAGACTGTAGCCTTCTCCAGCGTTATGGTCTGGGGTATCTTCCATGGTATTTCCTGGACCATGTCCTCATTCTGCGAGGCACACTCGATCAACGCAAGTGTGCATCTATCCTTAGCGACCGTGTATCCGGGCCCCGTCATGAAGTTTGTTCTTCCTCTGCACGATGGCATCTATCAACAAGACAATGTGCCACACAGCTCGCATTCTACGTGAATGATTCGAACACTGGGATAATTTTATCGTACTCCTCTGGCCACCAGTCATTGCTCAACCCCCCGACTAAAACCCAGTCGACCATCTGTGGGGCCACCTCGATCAGGCTGTACGCGTCATGGGTCCTCAGTGGTAAAAGTTTGCCCACTTGGCCACGGCAGTGAATTCGACATGGTTCTGCATCGCTTTCGATACCTTTGACAATTTCACCGACTGTTTTCATACACGTCCGCGATGCGAAAGGTGGTTTTTCACCCTTTGGACAAGTGGTCATATTAATGTAAGTATACCGTGTATTTTATATATTTTTATATATTATGTAAGTTCAATCTTCGGCCATCGCTATATGTGCACTTTCACGTCAGCCATATTCTCACCTGGCCATCATCTATTCGCCGCAGGTTTTCTGATACTCAGTCCAGCGATCGTAATACTGACAGTGGTGCCCAGTTACACTAATCACGCTTCCGGCAAAACATTTTTCACAACGTTTAAACATAAAATTTCCCCCATTGTCGACAATGGCTGCACTCTCGGCTGTCTCTCTATAAAACATCACCTCCAAGTGACCTGGTCGAGTGATTGGCTCGCACAGTACATTAATACATTAGTGACAATGGACCGTTAAATCGGTCTTTGCAGGTTCTCGAATAAAGAAATGTCTGTGAGACATTTAATGATTCAGTTTCTCCACTTTCTCTTGGCATACAATGTGTCAAATACACTGAAGAGCCAAAGAAACTAATGGTCCTGCCTAATATCGTGTAGGGCACCCGCGAGCTCGCAAAAGTGCTACAACACGACGTGTCATGGTCTCGACTAATGCCTGAAGTACTGCTGGATGCCTCCACACCTTGAACCCTGCATAGTAGTCCATAAATCCGTAAGACTAGGAGGGGTGGAGATCTCTTCTGAACAGCACTTTGCAGGGTACCCCAGATACGATCAATAATGTTCATGTCTGTTGAGTTTTGTGGCCATAGAAAGTGTCTAAACTCAGAAAAGTGTTCCTGGAGCCACTTGTACCAATTCCGGAGGTGTTAGGTATCGCTTTGCCCAACTCCGTCGAAATGCACAATGGGCGTGAATGGATGCAGGATGCTTACGTTCGTGCAAAGTCGTGTATAAACCCTCCGTCAGGCACTTTATAGTGAATAGTACAGTAATCACGTAACTGTAGATGTAGACGTATCAGGGGTCCCATAAACCTCCAACTGCACACCGTCCCACACCATTACAGACCCTCCACCAGCTTGAACAGTCCCCTGCTGACATGCAGGGTCCATGGATTCATGAGGGTGTCGCCATCCCCGGACGCGTCCATCCTCTTGGTACAATTTAGAACGAGACCCGTCTGACCAGGCAACATGATTCCAGTCATCAACAGTCCAACCTCGGTGTTGACGGGCCCAGAAGAGGCGTAAAGCTCTGTGTCGCACAGTCATCAAGGGTACACGAGTGGACCTTCGGCTTCGAAAGCCCATATCGATGATGTTTTGTTGAATGGTTCCCACACTGACACTTGTTGATGCTCCAGCATTGAAATATGCAGAAATTTGCGGAACGACTGCGCTCCTGTCACGTTGAACGATTCTCTTCAGTCGTTGTTGGTCCCGTTCTTACAGGATCTTTTTCCGGCGGCAGCGATGTCAGAGATATGATATTTTACCGGATTCCTGATTTTCGTGGCACACTCGTGCAATGGTCGTAAGGGAAAATTCCAACTTCATCGCTACCTAAGAGATGAAGTCTCCCACCGCCCGTGCACCGACTGCAACACCACGTTCAAACTCACTTAAACCTTAATAAACCGTCATTGTAATAGCAGTAACCGATCTGTCAACTGCACCAGACACTTGTTGTTTTATATAGGCGTTGCCGACCGCAGCATCACATTCTGCCTGTTTCTCTGCATTTGAATACGCATGCCTATACCAGTTTCTTTGGCGCTTCAGTGCTATAACAGATTCTAAAAAAATTAAAATGTAGACTTCATGTGCAGAGAATCACTAAAGTCAGTGAAACATGTCATGAGAAATAAGAAGCCAGTAAAGTGAGAGAAAAGCAGTTGTGGCAGTTTTATTAGAGAGATTTAATTCTTCAGCGTGGCAGCGATGATGGCATCGGAGAGCCCGTGAGTAAATTAAACACAGCCGTACATCGTGGTGTGCCGTCCTATTTCCTCCCCCTGCTGCCATTTATTTAACAGTCACTCATGTGTGTGTGTGTGTGTGTGCGTGTGTGAGACAGAGAAGAGGTAATTTACGGTAGTGCAGAGGCGAATGACTCAGCCAGCTTTTAGTGTTGCCGTTACGCCAGAAAGTCCTGACCAATAAAAACACTCCAACAACTAGTGAGCTGCGCTCTAAGCGACCTGCCTTAGCTCACTCGCTTGCCGGTTAAATCGGCCGCCTGAGATACATAAAACACTTATCTACTATCTCCTCGTCTTGTTCTCCCACCACCAGCTTAACTGCCCCCCACCCCTTACCCACTGACTCACATTTTATGCAGTTGCTCCCTGCTACAAGTTATTTTTTGTCCCTTCCAGCTGGTCGAAACATTCGCCGAATGTCGTGCGTCAACCGGGGCTAAAGTCGCTCAGACTTTCGTGACCCTACAAGCCGAGTTCGCTCCCTGGCTTAGGATAACAGCCGCAAAGTGGTGGCTGGGGTAGGGAGGGGGGGGGGGGTGAATGGAGGAAACCGCTAAACATGAATGTGGTGCTGCTCGCGAACGTTTTCATCAGCTCGGTTAGCTGCATTTGCTGGTTGCACCGCTTTTCTCTACAAACGATCGCGTAAGTATTACTCGAAGCGTCACATCTCAACACGAAGAACAAATGCAACTTCTGTGGAAATACTGCACTTACTTTTCTGTAGTAATTTCACAGACGAGCCCTCATTAAATCAGACTACGGAGGTGTCAATAAGTGACCGTGAGGAAGCAAGGAGACCGTTTAAATTCTTTTGTCAGATTGTAACTAAGTTCCAGATAAGGATTCAATCACTTATCAATCGTTTTCGATCGTGAACGCTCTTATGTATACGCCTGGCTGGTCAGAAGTTTTTTTTTAAAGTTTCTAGCCGACGACATTTATTTATTTATTATCTAAACTTAACCTTGCGAAGACCTTCTTTGAAATTTAATCACGAATTCAATGTACTGATCGTTCGTTAGGCTCTATCCCGGCATGACGTAAGCATGATCGAAATCCACTGAGCTTATTACTTAAAAAGAACTTTAACATGAATTTAAGTACTGCTCAGTATGGCCTGAAACAGAAGACTTTCACGCATAATGTGTAATTACGTACAAATGATGTTCTATGCAGCTGTCCTGCACTCTCGTTCCACTAACTTATTCACTGTAAGAAAAATACGCATTCAGCATATTCAAAAGCAAAACAAACTTGGGCCAAATTAAAAATAAGGGAACCAACACTAAAAGTGAAAGAGGAATTGTGTTGCAAAATTACGAGAAAGAGGAATGCCTAATGACGAGATAGATGATTTGGCAGTCAATGTGGATAGTACAGGAGATTCAGTATTACACTCAGAGTTTAAAAGAGTTTTAGAAGTTTTGCTATTAAATGAGACAGAAGGGATGCATAACATTCCTTCGTAATTCCTTCTTTTTCGAGTTGTTGATGAAAGTTTACGGTTTAGGTGGTTGGAGCTCATCAACAAATAAACTCAAAATGAACTTTCGAAATGTTCTCCTCTTGCTTCTAAACACGCTTAGTTTTGCAGTTTCGAAGACGCGTCGATGAAAACATGTAAACTCAAAACAAACGTTCTAAACATCCTCCTCTTGCCTCTAAACACGCATGGTTTACCAGCTTCCGCGAAGTGTCGATTAAAAGTTTCAACATCCGGATGGTCCAATTGTTTGAGGTGCCCCAGAGATAATAAACCAGAGGACTGCGGTCGGTGGAACGTGGAGACCATGGAACTGATCTATCATGGTAGATACTAGCTAGTGCATCTCCAGTACTGAGACTCAATTGTGCTCGACCTGTATCATGTATAGGCCACCTGATTCTTCATAAGTGCAGAGACACTTCCTCTAGCAGGTCTTGAAGGGTGTTCTGAATAAGGTCACTGTATGCATCACATGCACTGGCAGGATGTATGGCCCAACCCGATATAGCTACAATTCCAGCCCTCAATTAATCTTATACTGATGCTGTCAACTAGCCTGTTCTGTAGCACGAGGCTTGCGATCTGCCCATATGTGTTGGTGGTGAAAAATGGGTCCGGCACACAGTTTTAATCTGCCAGGAAGTTTGATATCAGCGCACACTCCGCTGCAGAGTGAAAATCTCATTCTGGAAACATCCCCCAGGCTGTGGCTAAGCCATGTCTCCACTATATCCTTCTTTCAGGAGTACTACTCCTGCAAGGTTCGCAGGAGAAGTTCTGTAAAGTTTGGAAGGTAGGAGACGAGGTACTGGCGGAAGTAAAGCTGTGAGGAAGGGGCGTGAGTCGTGCTTGGGTAGCTCAGTTGGTAGAGCACTTGCCCGCGAAAGGCAAAGGTCCCGAGTTCGAGTCTCGGTCCGGCGCACAGTTTTAAGCTGCCAGGAAGTTTCGTATCAGCGCACACTCCGTTGCAGAGTGAAAATCTCATTTTGGTTATATCATATCTTCCAAACGTTGCCTCGTCTGTAAACAAAACTGAAAAGACAAACAATGAATAGGTGTTTGTGCAACAAACCGTCGGTCAAAGTTTTCTCATGGTGAGAAATCGGCAGGCGTAAGGCCATGCAGACGTTGAAAATTATACGGGTCCATGAGTCGCTCGTGATGTATTCTCCATGCCGAACTTCGGGTTTACCATATTCTAGGGCCGCTTGTCTTGCGCTGATACCAGCTTCTTCTTCGACAACCCGCAGAACATGGTCTTCCTGGTCAGGAGTACGAGCAACAGGTGCTCTTCATAGGTCATTAGTCGGAGGTTTGACGGATTCTCTCTCGGCAACGCGTTTATTCACAGCACCGAAAATAGGATACCACGGCTGCCTTCTGTCCGAGAACCCCGTCTGATAGGGAGTGCAACCTCGTCTCCGATACCACTCGCTAGGCCGTATATAAAAATCGTGTCTGCCTGTTCACGAAATCAATATCCTACCTTGTTTGAACGGAGCACTTCAGTTAACACGTACACAATGGACACGTTTAAGACAGACGAACGACGTACGTAAACATGTCTCCCTGGCAACACAACGGCGTCTCTAAAACAATGAGCGCCGGCCATGGTGGCCGAGCGGTTCTAGGCACTACTGTCTGGAACCGCACTACCGCTACGGTCGCAGGTCCGACTCCTGCCTCGGGCATGGATGTGTATGATGTCCTTAGGTTAGTTAGGTTTAAGTAGTTCTAAGTTCTAGGGGACTGATGACCTCAGAAGTTAAGTCCCATAGTGCTCAGAGCCATTTGAACCATTTTGTAAATGCAAACAGGGCCAGCGATAGTATAGCGACGTCTGCACAGACTTCCAACCGTTGCTTTAACTGTCATTTCAAAATTTGCTTCTTTTGCCAAAACACAGATGAGTTTGTCTCGCCTCACTGAAACGTTGTGAAGACACAACTGCGAGAGAGTTCTGAAATGGTGGTTAATTAATTTTATCAAGTGAGGAACTGAGGAATAGTATTTCGGGCAACACCTGTACCGTGCAATGGAAGCGTTCATGCATGAAAAACCCGAGCTCTTTTCCAAATTAAAGCTTTCCAGACAATGGCGCTCAACTACAGCCAGGCTGTCCTATCACTCCAGACGCGGCTAAGTCGTTTTCCGAAACACACATGGGCTGCTCACAGCACAGAGACACGCTCGCCACCTTCCTTGTGCAGCTGCTATAGCGTGCGTAGAATGTCGTGGCCGCTAGGTGCGTTGACGCCGACGTTGCACTGACGAGGGTGGACCCTCGACTTGAGTCGGAAGTTCTAGCGCTGGAGCGCTTCGCCCTCCTCTTGGCGGTGTGGTGAGTGGTGACGTGGGGGTGTGGAGCGAGAGAGAGACAGTGGAAGAGGAGGAAAACGGAAGGCCTCATGTGACTGGCCCAGTGGTGGGTATTTTTTTAAAAAAAATAGAGAATAGCGTAGTAGAAGGGACAGTAAGAGAAGCAGGAAACGAAAGACTCAATTGACAAGCCAGTTACTGAATGAGAGAGGAGAAGACAATAAGGAGAAGAGAGAGTGAAAGAGGAAGGAAGAAAGTAAAACGAAGGCCAAACTGGCCAGTCGTCGACAAACCGACGGCGAGAAAGACACAAGCAGATTGAGGGTGTGGGAGAACCTAGGAAGGGAGTGGAGCAGTAGTAGTCGACAGACACAGAGGGAGTTGAGGATGAGAACAAGGAGGGAAAGAAGAACTAAGGAACGTCCAAGTGGGGTTGGGCAGCCAGCAGGGAGGGGGGAGAAAGAATGGAAGGGGGAGACAGGAGAGGGGGGTGATGACTGGCGAAGAGGGATCATTGGACAAGGAGGTCAGGTCAATGGGTGGTGGCCAGGCGATGGAGGCGGGTAGCAAGCGAGAGGATTACAGGATTGGTGGAGTGACAGGAGTGGTGTTAAAAGGAAACGGTGGAGGAGCATACACGGTCGTGAAGGAGGGGGATACCAGCAAGCAGGTGAAGTTCTCGGGTAGGGGAACGGTAGGGGAGGCGGAAGGCAACCCAGAGAGCACGGTTCTGCACCGTCTGGAGTCGGTAGAGATGCGTGAGTGCGGCGTTGCCCCACACGACCGAAGCGTATTCGAGGATGGGGCGGATCAGGGACGTGTAGAGGAGGATGCCAAGGTACTGGGGAAGGGAAGAAGTAGGACTGATGAGGGAGTAAAGGTGGCCGATGCGCCCCAAGGCTTTCCGCCACATGTCCTCAATGTGGGGATGCCAGGTGATGGCCCTGACCAGGGTGACCCCCAGATATTTAGCAGTCCTGGGGTACCGAGGACAGTGACAGGGGGGGGGGGGGGGGGGGGGGGTAATCGACGGGCCACCTGCGCTGACACATAATGAGCACCTGTGTCTTGACCAGGTTAAATGCTAGGCGCCGTTTTGTGGCATACTCGACTAGGGAGTCACTGGCAAGCTGAAGCTTTTGGCGGAGGAGGGCCTTGCTCCGGGAGCGATTATAGACCGCCGTGTCATCGGCATACAGGGCGAGATGCACCTGAGGTACGGTGGGCGTGTCGGCTGTGAAAAGGCTGTATAGGACAGGCCCTTGCACGCTCCACTGCGGAACACCCGCCCTGATGCGCCGACTGGTGGAGGTAACTCCCGGGATCCGGACATGGAAGGAGCGTCCTTCGAGATAAGTGGCGATGAGTCGGACTTGGGAGGCGGAGAAGGCTAGATGTGCAGTTAGCTGAAGACAGCGGCAGTTGTGGGGGGTCGCTCGTAGCGCTGTAGCGGAAACGCCGAGCGCTGGACGGGAAGTGGCCGTTCTAAATTGAAGCCTACAATGGTTCACATGGCTCTGAGCACTATGGGACTTAACATCTGAGGTCATCAGTCCCCTAGAACTTAGAACTACTTAAACCTAACTAACCTAAGGACATCACACACATCCATGCCCGAGGCAGGATTCGAACCTGCGACCGTTGCGGTAGCGCGGTTCCAGACTGAAGCGCCTAGAACTGCTCGGCCACGCCGGCCGGCAATTGAAGCCTAAGCTCCCTTGCTTTGTAAATATTATGTGAGGCCCATCCACGCTCACACTTGCACGGTGACCACTTCGTTTGTACCTAGAAATACTTCCGCCGAAAATGCAGCTACTTATTTCCACCTGGCTTGTTAACCCTTTGTGCGTCACATTTAGAAAAAAATTAGGGAAATTTTTTTTTGTGACGAATATTTACTGTATATGTTGCACATATGCCATATCCATTGCAAAACTTCTTTTGAAGCTATTAATTAATAAATAAAATAATGATTCCAAATGGTATCATTAGAAATTACATAATAATTACTAGAAAAATGCATACATAACTGTATTGTAAATTTCCCTTGCATATGAGGAACTACGTAAAGTTGGTTCCATAACCAAGAATTTCAGTATACACAGAATAAAACTAAACACAACAGTTATTGTTCACTCACTAATGTAGTAGCACAACTCACGACACTTCTCTGTTCTGCACTTCAAACAAACGGCGAGTCATGAAAGCAAACGCCACTGTGATCTGTTGGCCAAACTTGGAACTACGTGAAGCGATGCCAAACGGTATCATTGAAGCATTGGGAAGCTCAAAACAGCCAGGAATGCTTCATGAAGCCATTTGGAATCGCAGACGCAGAAAGGGTTAACCATATGTAAATTTCAGAGAAGCGTCATGAGTTGCGAATTTCGAGTAAAACTTACACATTTCTCCAGTTGCCATTTCAAAATTTGCTTCTTTTGCCAAAACACTGATGAGTTTAAACTCTCTCTCCTCACTGACGCGTTGTGAAGACACAACTGCGAGATAATTCTAAAATGCTGGTGAATTAAGTTTATTAAGTGAGGAACTGAGGAAGAGTAAAGTCAGAAGCTTATGAAACAGCACATGCTCGCTACAAAAAATGTGTAATGCCTTCACATATGTTTTTTCCAAAACCCATAGCATTTCTCGTTTCACCAGCTATGGCCCTTAAAAATACATTCTTTCGCAGAAAGAGTCAGTAGTTACTGGAATAACACAATAGATAATGAAGTTAAACATAACAACGGTATAGTACAATACTCTCCTCTTTGTGAGCTGTCATTTGCTAAAGTCTCATTTCGATATCTGAAACCGTTTATGAAATATGAGGAATGTTGGGCACGTTTCACCCTGGCTTTATTGCTGGCGCAATGCGATCGCAAATGAGTGCACTAAATAGACCAGTTTTCTCGAGACTGGTGACACATAGATACCTCTACCCAAGTCTAAGGCCGGCTGGAGTGGCCGAGCGGTTCTAGGCGCTACAGTCTGGAGCCGCGCGACCGCGACGGTCGCAGGTTCGAATCCTGCTTCGGGCATAGATGTGTATGATGTCCTTAGATTAGTTACGTTTAAGTAGTTCTAAGTTCTAGGGGACTGATGACCTCAGCTGTTAAGTCCCATAGTGCTCAGAGCCATTTGAACCAACCAAGTCTAAGGAAAAACTCAATATGTTAGCTAAATTACATACGTAACAACATACACTGAAGGATCAAAGAAACTGGTACACCTGCCTAATATCGTGTAGGGTGCCTGCAAGTACTCAGAAGTGCTGCAACAGAACGTGGCATGGACTCCTCTAATGTCTGAAGTAGTTCTCGAGGGAATTGACACCATCAATCAAGCCAGTCCTACGTTGTAAGGCATCCCAAGTATGCTGAATAATGTTCATGCCTGCGGAGTTTGATGGACAGCGGAAGTGTTTAAACTCAGAAGAGTGCTCCTGTAGACACTAGCAATTCTGGACGATTGGGGAGTCGCATTGTCCTGCTGGAATTGTAATTCGGAATGCACAGCGGACTTGAATGGTTACCAGACAGAATGCTTACGTACGTGTCACCTGTCAGAGTCGTATCTAGACATATCACGGGTTTCACATCTCTCAAACTGTACATGCCCCACACCAGTAGAGAGCCTCCACCAGCTTGAACAGTCCCCTGGTGACATGCAGGATCCATGGATTCGTGAGGTTGTGTCCATAACGTACACGTCCGTCCACTCGATACAATTTGAAACGAGACTCGTTCGACCAGGCAACATGTTTACAGTCATCAACTGTCCGAAGCCAGTGTTGACAGGCTAATGTGAGGCGTAAAACATTGTATTGTGGAGTCATCAAAGGTAAACGAGTGGGCGTTCGCATCCAAAACCCCATATTGATGATGTTTCGTGGAATGGTACACTCCCTGACACTTGCTGATGGCCCAACATTGAAATCTCCAGCAATCTGTGGATGGGTTGCACTTCCGTCATGTTGAACGATGCTCTCCGGTCAACGTTGGTCCCGTTCTTGCAGGATCTTTTTCCGGCCGCAGCGACGTGGGAGATTTGATGTTTTACTGGATTCCTGATATTCACGGTACACTCGTGAAACGATCATGGGGGAAAATCCTTACTTCATGGCTACCTTAGAGATGCTGCGGCCCACCGCTCGTGCGCCGACTATAACACCACGTTCGAACTCACTTAAATCTTGATGACCTGCCATTGTAGCAGCAACAGACAATCTAACATCTATGCTAGGCACTTTTTTCCTTAAAATCGTTTCAGAAAGGCTGCAGGGTGCGCGCCTCAATTCAGTCATCGCTGAGCGGCCGAAAGGTGGAAACACTTATCGGCCTCCTCTACCGAACAAACGAATGATGCGGCCAGCACTATAGACGACAACTGGTCACTCCCCTTCGACCACCGTATCCTGCATGAGCTGCAACTCAAAGACTCCATCCCTGCCCGAGCCACCCTGCCTCCCGAATCACATTCACACCACGAGACTCTCTGGTAAAGAGATTCTACACAAACAGCAATTCCACCAGAGGGGCATAAAGTCGGACAATACCAAAACTTTGCTGAAGGTTTCAACACATGGCACAGAATTTAACCATAGTCAGCCATTCATTTTATCGCTTTCCAGCAGGACGCATAGACATTTAATCGATCTACAGTGCGCCACTAATACAGTATTCGAATGTTACAGGTTTCATTTTCCTCCTCACCTGCATTTTTTCCACATGTAAAGCAAGCTGCATTCACCACAACAAATCAAACCTTTTATGCCAGTATCGTATATTCGCGTGCAGTATATTCGTATATTCTCCAATAGTCTTAGATATCTGCTCACTCTCTCCGTTGGGTCGTTTACGTGCGTGAAGACCAAGAGCAGTACCATCACAATTTCCCTGACCACACCCTTGTCTCTAATGAACACGCACTGTCCAGGAAAAAGTACTGCCTTCTATTACGTAAAAAGTCTTCTATCGAGCCAGTCACGTATCGGAGAACTTTACTCCGTACACTCGGACGTTCAAAACACTCCGCTCTGTGACAGTTGGTGAAACGGCCTCCTGAGTTTTAGGAGCTAGTTGTGTTTCAAAAGAACGACGAGGAAAGAAAACCGTAGTGAAGTGTCTCTTTAGTACACCTGTTACATTTTCTTTCTGCCAATAAAACGCAGTCTTTGGTTTGCCTTAACCACACTTTCTATCTGCTCTTTCCAATTTAAGTTGTTGATAATTGTAGTGCCTAGGTATGTAGGTGAATTTACGGCACTTAAATTCTGCCGATTTATCGTGTAACCGAAATTTAATGCATTCCTTTTAGCATACATCTGGATGACCTCAAACTTTTCATTATTTAGGGTCAATTGCACCGTACAGGTATCTTTTATAAATCGTTTTGCAGTTTCTTTTGATTTTCTGATGACTTTATTAGACGAAAAACGACAGCATCATCTGCAAAAAACCTAAGACTACTGCTCAAGTTGTCTTCTGTCATGTATATGGATAAAAAATTGTAGAGGGTCTGTAAGACTACCTTGAGAAACGCCAGACATCTTCCGTTTTACTAGTTGACTGTGTGTCAGTTGCTATGGACTGTGACTCACTGAATCACGAATCCAGTTACATAACTGAGACGATATTCCATAAGCACGCAATTTCACTTCAAGTCGCTTGTGTGGTACGCTATCAAGAGCCTTCTGGAAATCTAGAAACACGAAATCAGCATACTTTGAAAGGAACGTAACTGGAATACAGTCTGCACAGCACTTGCTTTTATTGAGTGATTTAAGATGCTTCACTACTCCGAGAATATCTGATTCCAAGTCACCCTGGCAGCTGTTCTTGATTCGAATTCTGGAATATTTACTTACAAGGGAACCTCCCCATCGCACCCCACTCAGATTTAGTTATAAGTTGTCACAGTGGATAGGCCTTGAAAAACTGAACACAGATCAATCGAGAAAACAGGAAGAAGTTGTGTGGAACTATGAAAAAATAAGCAAAATATACAGACTGATTAGTCCATGTGCAAGATATGTAACATCAAGGACACTATCAGCTCAGCAGAGCCGTGGTCCCGTGGTTAGCGTGAGCAACTGAAGAGCGAGAGGACCTTGGTTCAAGGCTTCTCTCGAGTGAAAAATTTTATTTTTTATTTTCAGTTTATGTCACAAACTCTTATGTTTTCATCACTTTTTTGGGAGCGATTATCACATCCACAAGAAAACCTAAATCGGGCAAGGTAGAAGAATCTTTTTGCCCATTCGCCAAGTGTACAAGTTAGGTGGGTCGACAACATATTCCTGTCATGTGACGCACACGCCGTCACTAGTGCCGTATAGAATATATCAGACGTGTTTTCCTGTGGAGGAATCGGTTGACCTATGACCTTGCGATCAAATGTTTTCAGTTCCCATTGGAGAGGCACGTCCTTTCGTCTACTAATCGCACGGTTTTGCGGTGCGGTCGCAAAACACAGACACTAAACTTATTACAGTGAACAGAGACGTCAGTGAACAAACTGACAGATCATAACTTTGCGAAAATAAAGAAAAAAAATTTTCAATCGAGGGAAGACTTGAACCAAGGACCTCTCATTCCGCAGCTGCTCACGATTACCACGGGACCACGGCGCTCCTGAGCCCAAGCTGTCCTTGATGTTGCGTATCTTGTACATGGACTACTCAGTTTGTATATTTTGCTTATTTTTCCATAGTTCCACACAACTTCTTCCTGTTTTCTCGATTGATCTGTGTTCAGTTTTTCAAGGCCTATCCACTGTGCCAACTTATAACTAAATTTGAGGGGGGTGCGATGGGGAGGTTCCCTTGTTAGTCTTCTTCGCCGAAGGAATTTCAGAAGGCTGTGTTTAGTAATTCTGCTTTGGTAGTACTGTCGTCGATATTACTTCCATAGCTATCGTGCATAGAAGGCTTTGTTAGTGTCTTGCCGTAAGCGTATTTTACGTAAGACCAGAATCTCTTTGGATTTGCTGCCAGGTTCCAAGTCAAAGTTTCGTTGGCAGACTATTATAAACATCTCGCACTGATATCCGCGATAAACTTCGAGCTTCTATAAAAGTTCGCCAATCCTCGAGATTTTGCGTTCGTTTAAATTTCGCATCTTTTTTTTACACTGAAGTGCCAAATAAACTCCTATAGGCATACGTACTCAAATAAGGAGATATGTAAAGAGACAGAACTCATAACAAGTGCCTGGCGCAGTTGTTAGATCGGTTACTGCTTCTACAATGGCAAGTTATTAAGACTTAAGTGAGTTTGAGCGTGGCAGTATAGCCGGTGCACGAGCGATGGGACACAGCATCTACGAGGTACCGATGATGTCGGGACCATTTCACGAGTGTACCGTGAATATCAGGAATCAGGTAAAACATCAAATCTCTGACACCGCTGCGGCCGGAAAAAGATCCTGCAAGAACAGGACCAACGACGAATGAAGAGAATCGTTCAACGTGACAGAAGTACAGTCCTTCCGCAAACTGCTGCAGATTCCAGTGCTGCGCCATCAACAAGTGTTAGCGTACGAACCATTCAATGAAACATCACCGATATGGGCTTTCAGAGCCGAAGACACACTCGTGTGCCCTTGATGACTGCACGACACACAACTTTATGCCTCGCCTGGGCCCGTCAACACCGACATTGTACTGTTGACGATTGGAAGCATGTTGCCTGGTCGGACGAGTCTTCTTTCAAATTTATCGAGCGCATGGACGTATGGAGACAACCTCATGAATCCATGGACCTTGCATGTTAGTAGGGGACTGTTAAAGCGCGTAGAGGCTCTGTAATGGCGAGGGGCGTGTGCAGGTGATATGGGACCTCTGATACGTCTAGATACGTCTCTGACAGGTGATACGTAAGTAAGCATTGTGAATTCCGACAGACATGGGCAATTCCAGCAGGACAATGCGACACCCCACACGTCCAGAATAGGAACATTCTTCTGCGTTTAAACATCTCCGTTGGCTACCAAACTCCCGACGTGCTGTTCAGAAGAAATCTCCACCCCGTCTTACTCTTACGGATTTACGGACAGCACTGAAGGATTCATGGTGTCAATTTCCTCGACTACTGCTTCATATATTAGCCGTCGGCCGGTGTGGCCGCGTGGTTCTAGGGGCTACAGTCTGGAACCGTTCGACCGCTACGGTCGCAAGTTCGAATCCTGCCTCGGGTATGGATGTGTGTGATGTCCTTAGGTTGGTTAGGTTTAATTAGTTCTAAGTTCTGGGGGACTGATGACCTCAGAAGTTAAGTCCCATAATGTTCATCGCCATATATTAGTCGAGACCACACCACGTCGTATTGCGGCTCTTCTGTGAGCTCGCGGGGACCCTACACGATGTTAGACAGGTGTACTAGTTTGTTTGGCTCTTCTGTGTAGTTGTTTCTGCAACAGTGTTTTTTGTACCATCGTTTGTTAATTTCTTTGGTGTAAATCTCTCAATTGCTGTCGATACTATGTCTTTTAATTCAAGCCACTTACCGGTATATTGTTAATTTCGATGGAGTAGAGTGTGTTTGTCAAGAAGGCGTCAAGTGAACTTTTTGAATAGGTATTTTTTTCGTTTTATTTTTGGAAGATTTGCGATTTACAATATTCACTGTCGCTTCGACAACCCTGTGTTCACTAATCCCCGTATCTGTTTTGATGTTCGTTACTAGCTCATAATTATTTGTTGCTAAGCGGCCAATAGTTTACAGGATATTGTGCCAGAATCGTCGCGTTTCGCATGTGTGATGCTTTCTAAATCCGCATTGATTATTGGGCAGAAGCTTCTCTGTCTCAAGAAAATTGCTACATTGTAACTTTAGAATGTACTCAAGAATTCTGTAGCAACCCGAAGTTGAGCATAGTAGTGTATAATTTCTGTTGCACTGTTCTTCTACCCTTCTTGTTCAGGGGCATCACCTGGTTTCTTGCAGTTCCTTGGGACTTTCAACTGGCCGAGAGATTCGCAGCAAGTGTAAACTCGTTAAGGAGCCAGAGACGAGGTCTGCTCTCTGTAAAGCCAGGTGACACCTGGATCGTATCGATGTTGCTTACGATTGATTATTCGTCCCTGTCCTTGAGCCACAATTTTTCACGCTGGGTTATAATTGCGGCTTATTGAATATGGCGATTTCCTTGAAATTAATTTTTCTCTAACTTGGTATGTGTTTTCAGGAAAAATTGTTAAGAGAGGTAGGTGTAAAGTTTTTATTATTCCTTCGAAAAATGAAACTACGCAATTAATCGTTTGTTTGTGGCTACGTGCCTAGTCTACAACTTAAAACTTTGCGAAATATCTTTATAACAGACAACCAACGATACGACGTAGATTGTGATATTTCACGTAATAGAGGGGTGTTGTAACGCAACACATTCCTTTTCTGAAGGCAAGTAGGATTTATTCGAGATTACATACTTCATACTATTCCCCACGCTTTTTGGTACAAAACCTTATTGTTTACATAATCTCCGTTCAGTGCGACGACCTTACGCCACATTACTCTGAGGAGCTGTACGTCCGCATGGTACCAGTTTACTCGTCGAAGAGGATATCAGGACTATCAACAGAGACGTCCAGCTGTGCAGCTGGGTGTTTGAGTGTGATTCGTCGATCACCTCAAATAAGAGTGTCCGCACGTTCCAGAGTTTCAGGAGTCACAAATGTGTGCTGCCGATCGGCACGCAGCAGATCGGAGAGATTTACGCTACCTTATTGCGGGCATAACAGATGACTCACCCAACAACTCACCGTGATTTTGAAACTTTCTGGCAGATTAAAATTGTGTGCCGGACCGAGAATCGATCTCGGGACCTTCGCAGGAGAGCTTCTGTGAAGTTTGGAAGCTAGGAGACGAGGTAGTGGCAGAAGTAAAGCTGTGAGGACGCGGCGTCAGTCGTGCTTGGGTAGCTCAGTTGGTAGAGCACATGCCCGCGGAAGGCAAAGGTCCCGAGTTCGAGTCTCAGTGCGGCACACAGTTTTAATCTGCCGGGAAGTTTGATATCAGCGCACACTCCGCTGCAGAGTGAAAATCTCGTTCTGAAAACATCCCCCAGGCTGTGGCTAAGCCATGTCTCCGCAATATCCTTCCTTTCAGGAGTGCTAGTTCTGCAAGGTTCGCAGGAGAGCTTCTGTAAAGTTTGGAAGGTAGGGGAAGAGGTACTGGCAGAAGTAAAGCTGTGAGGACGGGGCCTGAGTCGTGCTTGGGTCGCTCAGTTTGTGGAGCACTTGCCAGCGAAAGGCAAAGGTCCTGAGTTCAAGTGTCGGTCCGGCAAACAATCTGCCAGGAACTTTCATATCAGCGCACACTCCGCTGCAGAGTGAAAACCTCATTCTGAAAACACCGTGATATTGTTCACTATCAGGTCTCCATAGACATTCTGCAAGCGCCTTTGAATATCTGCGATGATCTGGTTGCCCTCCATAAGAAACTAAATGTCAGCTATCTGCTTGGAACGACGCCATTTTGAAGGCTACGTAAAGCACCGACGCCTGTCGAAACTTCATGAAACAATAAGGTCCGAATCGTAAATATTCAAGGTGCCCACAACAAAGTCCTCATTATTTTCAACCTAAACAGGCCGAGAAAAGAAATCTACTGCATTACAAATTGAACGTCCCTCGTACTTTCAGAAAGACTGAGAGATCCTATCACTGGACTCGAAGATAATCACTGATAACAGCCCATACACTTATTCTACGCCCCTGGTATTAATAACAGCAGAAAGCTGACTCTACTGGAGATACTTGAAATCAATAAACATACGACATACTATGTCAGATTACTTTTAAAAGATAGACTATTCCTTCTTTATCCGAATATTAGGCAGCAATTCTAAGCCTGTTTTCATCGCTTGTTAAATATAACGTCATCCACTTAAAACTTTATACGTGGGTAAGCCATTGCTTATTTGTTGTTATATCTTCGCAATTTTCAGGCTGATAGGTTAGTTTCGTTATCGCTGCTGTAGTGTTAATCATGGCTGCTCCGCTGTCTATTTGCGTCAAAGAAGAGCAATGTTTAGTGATCCGTTGTTTGAACTCGGAAGGCGTATCAGTGGCCGAAATTCATCGAAGACATTCGGTACAGTACGGAAACAGTGTTTTGCCACAACGGGGTGTCAACGAATGGACTAAAAAATTCCGAAGTGGTCGCACAAGTGTTACTCAAGATGAAGGAGCCGGTGGACCGTCCCGTGACAAATTAAGGAACCATTGAGTGTTCACGTGAAACGATTCTCTTTGACAGACGATTAACTATTGACGAAGTGGCACATCACCTGCAAATTAGTCACGGTTCTGCCTAAGAAATCATCCACAGCAGACTTTGGTTTCATAAATTTTGTGCAAGATGGGTCCCAAAACAACTCAACAGTTGCATAATCAAACGCGCTTCGACATCTGCAAGAAACATTTGGATCGCTATGGTAACGAAGGGGACAGCTTGTTAGATAGGATCATTGCTGGTGACGAAACATGGATCCATCATTACAAGCCAGAGATTGAACGGCAGAGTATGGAATGGAAACATCCAAATTCTCCGTACAAAAGAAAGTTCAAGACCCAACCGTCCGCAGGGAAACTGATGCTTACGGTCTTTTTGGGACACACAACATGCAGCACTGGAACAGTAAGGGGAAAGGGGCACAAAATTTACAGCATACGTTACATTGAGATGCTTATTGGCAGGCTAAAGCCTGCAATTCGAAGCAAACACCGAGGATTGCTGTTCAAAAGGTGTTGTATTGTAGCAAGACGATGTCCGCATACCGCTGCCCACACTGCTCAAATGCTCCAGGAACTCAAATTTGAAGTACTGGATCATCCTCCATATAGTCACGATCTTGCCCCTTCTGACTATCACTTGTTCGGTCCTTTCACACAGGCATTAAGGGGCCGTCGATTTGTCTCGACCGAAGCAGTAAGCGGTGCATTCCTGGCTCACAGCTCAACCGAGAACCTTCTTTTATGAGGGCATCAGGCAGCTTGTACAACGTTGAACCAAGTGTGTTAAAATGCAAGGAGACTATATCGAAAAATGATGTTCTTCTAAGTTTCCTATTTGTTTACTTTGCGGATAATAACTGACTTACCCTCGTAGTACCTTCCTTCGAAAACACACTATATCGCATTTTTTTGCCTTCAGTACCTGTATGAGCAATATATGTGTAACTCGCACATAATTTTATCTGTGGTTACTACATCCAGTGGTCACCTGAAGATTTCTTAAAAAGTCGAAAGACGATACGTGACCACATGAATATATGGCAGGACATCAGGAAAGTGTCCCATATTTAATACTTTCATGTTCCTTCTAGTACCAACGGAAATTACAGTTAACTATGATTAAAACTTTATGAAGACACCTCGCCTATTGACTGGAAAGAATCGAAAATGTTTTTGTGGCTGCAATAAACGATTTCTAGTATTTTCTCCCAATTTCCACAGTTCTAAGCTGCGCGTATTACCATTACACTCCGAGCAGTTTCATACACGGAGTTAATGTTTGATAGTAATGGCGACGATCCTTTGCGCGATGCAGTTGGCAGCTCTGTTTCTCCCTCGCGCCAAACAGCCTGGCCGGCGACTTCCCTAAAGCCCGCACCGGTTCAGCCCGCATGGTGATGTATGTGCTGTTAATGGCCCCTCGTGTTTGCCGGGTATTTCAATCGCGCTATGCAAATTCCTACCAAGCGCGCGCCCTGGGCATTTTTACTTTTTTACTTTTTTGTATCCTGTCCGCGGCCGCCATCAGAATTTCCTGCATTGCAGAAAGCGTCGGAGTAAATTACATATGAGTCACACATTTACGGTATAATAAACTCTTTTGACATTCAGATTTGCTCAAAGAGTTTTTGAAACTCTATTTTGGATCACACCACGCCCTACAGTCTGCTTTTATTTCGTCGTCCTGCTCATTTCCTGTGACGACGATTCCCGAGCAATGTTTTCTGCCGTCCAGAACGTTCGTTCCGCCATTCTGCACGAAACAAAAAGCCAATATTTTGTATATATGGAATTAATACACAGTTAAATTCCAAGAATGATATTTCCTACAGGTTTCTAATGACTTTCGCATACCAGCAGTATTCCGGAAAATATGTTGCCCTTGAATGGAAAACTTATACGCTGGTACAGACAATTTGTTTAATTATAAAATATGTTGATTTCTGTTGCGAAAGAGTGGAAATTTTGCATACATATCGTGTAATCCGATAAAACATTTAATGTAGTTTTTTTTCAACCGTTTGGTATACATCCAGTGCCATAAATTACATCTCAGGAAGCTATAACTGGGAAACACGTTCTGCTATTTATAGTCGAAATGAAACAGTTCACCATATTGAGAACTACAATTTCAGTTATTTTTCGAAATAAATTAAATTTATCTGCTACACTTTCGATAATACGTAAGATATATTTGCTGCAGTATGTTGCTGGCAATTATGGCAGTTCTAAATTTTTTTAACTACACACATCAAAAAAACTTTTCATCGCCTCGGTTCCAAGGGTTCCGGAACATGTACAGAAAATTGGAATAAAGATCGACATACACATCACTTCCGCCGATTTTATTGCTCATGAAAACCACACATTGCATGTTATACCACCATACAGCGAGACCTTCAGTGTTGGTGGTCCATATTGCTGTACACACTGGTACCTCTAATACCCAGTAGCACGTACTCTTGCATTAATGCATGCCTGTATTCGTCGTGCCATAGTATCCACAAGTTTATCAAGGCACTGCTGGCCCAGATTGTCCCACTTCTCAAAACGGCGATTCGGCGTAGATCCCTCAGAGTGGTTGTTGGGTCGCGTCGTCCATAAACAGCCCTTTTCAATCTAGCCCAGGCATACCGATAGGGTTCATGCCTGGAGAACATACTGGCTACCCTAGTCGAGAGATGTCGTTATCCTGAAGGGAGGCATTCACAAGATGTGCACGATGGGGGCGCGAATTGTCGTCCATGAATACGAATGCCTCGCCAAGATGCTGCCGATATGGTTTCACTGTATGTCGTATCCTACAGCCATTAGAGCGCCTTCCATGACTACCAGGGGCGTACGCCGGCCCCACAAAATGCCACCCCAAAACAACAGGGAACCTCGACCTTGCTGCACTCTCTGTACAGTGTGTCTAAGGTGTTCAGGCTGACCAGGTTGCCTTCAAACACGTCTCCAATGATTGTCTGGTTGAAGGCATATGCGACACTCATCGGTGAAGAGGACGTGATGCCAGTCCTGAGTGGTCCATTCGGTATGTTGTTGGGCCCATCTGTATCATTTGCGCACAGTTTGAGTCGTAACACGAAGTCCTGTGGCTCCACGAAAAGCATTTCTCGGAGCCACAATCCGCAGGTAGCGGTCATCCACTGCAGTAGTAGCCCTTGGATGGCCTGAGTGAATGTCAGCGACAGTGCCTGTCTTTCTGTATCTCCTCCACGTCCCAACAACATCGCTTTGGTTCACTCCAGGACCCCTGGACACTTCCCTTGTTGAGAGCCTTTCCTGGCACAAAGTAACATTGCGAACGCGATCGAACCGCGGTATTGACCGTCTAGGCACGGTTGAAGTACAGGCAACATGAGTCGTGTACCTCTGTCGTGATGATATGACTGGAACTTATCGGCTGTTTTAACCCCTTCGTCTCATAGGCGCTGCTCATGCATGGCTGCTTAAACGTTTGGGCAGGTTTAGTGACATCCCTGAACAGTCAAAGGGACTGTGTCTGTGATACTATAACCACAGTCAGCGTTCATCTTCAGGAGTTCTGGGAACCCAGGTGATGCAAAACTTTTTATGATGTGTGTAATTCACTAACTATCAGTCATCGATTATGAAATCCGGGGTCTGAGGTGAAACGTCCATTGGTTGCCAATCTTAGTTCCGAATATCGATTCAGAAGTGGCTTTCTGGGCCAACGGCGCTGTCACAGTGCTGGCACAAGTTCCCATCAGACCACCGAAGATTCGCACAGTCGAGCTTGGCTAGCACTCAGTTGGGTAACCTCCCGGATCGTGAGGCCATTGCAGGAGCTGCGTGAGAAGTATCACCTCTGGTGACGGAAACTGACAACGGATGGAAGAACGGTGTGCTGATCACATGCCGCTCCATATCTACATCCAGTGACGCCTATAGAATAAGGATGACAAGGCGGTCGGTCGGTCCCGCTGGACCTTCAAAAGCTTGTTCGGACGGAATTTAGATCAGTTTTTGTGATATTCTAGAAAGTGATGATATGCGGTTGTTGCAGAAACCAATTACGACTACCAGATAAGGGGACAGAGAAGTTGAAACGGAATTAATAGCGACAATGCACCAGTGATTAATAGTGCGCTTCCGGGTGTTCTGCAGAGTTGTTCTTTCCACTTTAGGGACAATATTTCGACCAGCGGCACAGCCATCTTCCTCAGGTGCTGCGAGTTCTGCTGTTAAGTCTACTCGTTGCCTGGGCACTCCCGCCAGATTGCGAACTATTGTTGATCTCACGCGACTGCTTATAGTCAAGTTCGATTGTCGACGCCCTCTTTTGTTTTTCGGAGCTCGCATAGATACTCTGTTAAGCGCATACGTTCTCAGCGTTTCCCATCTCTGGTGGATGTCAAGGCCGACGAGATTTTAACAAACTGAATTGCCGGACCCTAGCAGTATTTAATCTGAAACGTCCCTTCCTGTTTATTAGGTTTCCCGACATCTTCATGTCGATAGATTCATTAATTATGCTGTGCCAGGTACTTGGTATTTGTACCACAATACTGATGTTTATGTTCGAGGTTGTGCTCGGCGACCTAATTTGATTCGTTGTTTTAGTCGAGTAGGTAGCTGATATTCCTTGTACCTGGTGATCAAAAAGTCAGTATAAATTTGAAAACTTTATAAACCACGCAATAATATAGATAGAGAGGTAAAAATTGACACACATGCTTGGAATGACATGTGGTTTTATTAAAACAAAAAAAAACAAAGTTCACAAAATGTCCGACAGGTGGCGCTGGACAGCAAGACGTCAGTGACTGCGCATGACAACCGTGTATAAAAGGAGCTGTAATGAGAGAGAGAATCAGATGCACCAGCAGTCGCAGCATGTTGACGTTACCTGAAAAGTCGCTTTTAGTGAAGCTGTATTATCAGAATAGGGAATGTGCTAGTTCAGCGTTACGATCCTATCGCCATAGGAAGGGGATTCGAACGGGTAAAGGTCCGTTGACAAATGCAGCTGTGGCGAGAATGATTTCGAAGTTCGAAGCCACGGGTTGATTAGACGGTCGACCCCGTAGTGGCCGATCGAGCACAAGGCGTAATGCTGCTGAGACAGTTCAGGAAGAAATGGAGACTGTAGCGGGTTCGTCTATGCACGGGGAAGTCAGCGCTCGTGCAGTCGCACGTCGCACCGGCATTCCATACACTAATGTTTGGTTGGCACTTAGGCGTACCCTCCGATGCTATCCGTACAAAATCCATCGACATCATAAACTGTTACCTGGCGATTTAGTGAAGCGGAGGGCATTTGTGGTGTAGGCGTTTCAAAAGATGGCGGAAGATGACGATTGGTTGAGTAACGGGTTGTGGACCGACGAAGCTCATTTCACGCTCTGAGGGTCTGTCAGCGCCCACAACTGCGGAATTTGGGCTACCGAAAAGCCTAGAACTGTCGTGGAAGCTCCATTGCACGACGAGAAATTCACGGTATGGATTGGATTTACCACATCTACCGTTATCGGGCCTTCTTTCTTCGAGGAAATGCGTGATTCTGGTTTTGTAACTGCTATCATGACGGGTGAGAGCTACGCCGATATGTTACAGAATCGCATAATCCCCAGCCTGGCTGATAAACACTTGCTGGAACGTACGATGTTTATGCAGGATGGCGCTCCACCCCATATTGCTAGACGCGTGAAAGATCTCTTGCGAGCGTCGTTTGGTGATGATCGCGTGGTCAGCCGCCACTTCCGTCATGCTTGGGCTCCCAGGTCCCCAGACCTCAGTCCGTGCGATTACTGGCTTTGGGGTTACCTGAAGTCTTAAGTGTATCGTGATCGACCGACATCTCTAGGGATGCTGATAGACAACATCCGACGCCAATGCCTCACCATAACTCTGGACATGCTCTACAGTGCTGTTTACATTATTCCTCGACTACAGCTATTGTTGACGAATGGTGGTGGACATATTGAGCAATTCATGTAAAGAACGTCATCTTTGCTTTGTCTTACTTAGTTATGCTAATTATTGCTGTTCTGATGAGATGAAGCGCCATATGTCGGACATTTTTTGAACTTTTGTATTTTTTTGGTTCTAATAAAACTCCGTGTAATTCCAAGCATGTGTGTCAATTTGTACCTTTCTATATTATTCCGTGATTTATTCAGTTTTCAAATTTATACTGACTTTTTGATCACCCAGTGTCTGTCCTCGATGATCTGATAGTTATCCTCAAAGTAAGACATCCCACATTCACTGGCAATGCGATACACAAGGTGTCCGAGACCTAGACCATCTGTAGCATTAAACACAACACTTCGTATCTTAGTTGAAGGGAGCGACATACACTGAATATGACAGTCTAATTAATGAGTTTCAATAAATATGGCTATCTGAAATGACCATTTAGTGCAGAAGCGATCTGTAATTCTGTATTGTAATCCTCTTTTGAGAACAAATTTGTTTCCCAAGATAGCTATGTTACAGTTACTGCATGGTTAGTTTCGGCAATATATACTGCCATCTTCAGAGTCATAAAACTGGGCAGAGGTAATTCATCATACAGCGCTTAAACCAGCCGTCACATGAGGAATACACAATATTCATAAAAAATGGAGACATTCCAATGACATTCCAGGTGTTCTGTCATAAAGTATGTATCACAAAGAACATACTCAAAGTATGTAAAATACGTGTATCACAGAGTATGTATCACAGACTGCGTACCAAAAGTTGTACATACTTTATGATAGAACACCTGCCACGTCATTGCAACACTTCTATATTTTATGAAGCTTGTGTAGTCCTCATATGACGGAGTGGTGTAAGCATTGTATGATTGACGATCACTGCCTAGTATTATAGAAGTGAGGATGGCAATGTATAATGCCGAAACTAGGAATTTAGTAACTGTGTTAACATAGCGATCTTGGAAAATAAACTGGTTTGCAAAAGAAGACTACAATCCGAAATATAGATGTGAGAAAATCTAGTACACATGGACGGAGGTTTCAATATAATAACGCTTGGGATCTGGCACACCATTTAATAAAATATCGTCGGCCGCCACATTAACCAGAGTTGGCAAACGCTGAGAGCATCTGCATGTCACGGAATATCAGTGTGGGCTCTCAAAAACAAAAGAGCATCAAAAGTGGTATTGGGCATCGGGAATCGAACTTGGCTATAAATAGCGGCGTGAGACCAACAGTAGTTCATAACTTGCTTGGAATCCAGGCAGCCAACACATAATTCCAAAACTCACAGCACCTGAAGAAGGTGGGTGCGTCAGTCGCTGAAATTGTGTACATAAAATGGAGACAAGAACTCGGCAGAACACCCGAAAGCATACTATTAACCATTCACGCCGAGGAAATCTGAGAGATCACAGTGTTCTTATATATACTTGGATATAACACAAATCCTCCAGTATGAAAATCCATAAAACAATTTGCCAAAAATGCTAAAAATGAGTTTTGCACTACCTTCACTACCTCCTTTTTTTAACGGAGCTATTCTGTTTTCTCTGTGCTTCTTTTTCAGTACTTTTCTGAACACAGGTAATTGCTACGGGCATTCATCTGTGTCATGGAGGTTAAATCAAAGCCGAATTTTCAGTGGAATGCAGTAGATACCGTTCGTGAAAGTGAGTATGCGGACGTACAAACCGCTCAGCGCATCCTGAACGGACGTTTCAACTTAGTGCGTGCATACATTCTCATTGTGCACAAAATGGAGTCACAGCACAGGAAGGTGCCTACCAAACGGGCATACAGCCTATCAACCGTCTTCATGTTTACTCTGCACTTCACACATACATATTTCGGAGGGGATTCGCCGAAGGACTTTCGCACTGTTTCTCGATCATTCGCTCACGAATAGCGCGTGGAAGAAACGTACTGTTGCGTCCTTCCTTGCGGGCTCTCATTTCTGTCAGTTTATTGTGATGATTGTTTATTCTCTCTATGTGGGAAGTCAACAACTTATTATATTTTGGCATTTTGAGTTTAATGTTCGTCACTGAAATTTCTGGAAAAGATTTCGCAGAAGCGAAGGAAGGCCATTGTTTTAATTATTGCGCACTCAGCATGTATATGTTATCCGTGTATGGCTCTGATTCCTATTTTGCCATAATGCGGGACGAACTGCTCTTCCCTCAACTTTTTCGATGCCTTCCGTCAATCCTGAGTGTTAAGGATCCCTGCAATAACCCAGAAGAGGAAGTAAAGCGTAATGTAGGCTGTCTCTTTAGATTTGTTGTATATTATAAGTGTTCTTCCAATAAAATAGTCTTTGTCTCCCCTTTTTCCAATCATTTTGCACGTGATGCCTCCTGTGTAATTTGCTCGTAATTGTAATTCCGAGGTATTTAGTTTTAAAACCTTCAAATTAGTGATATTTGTCGCGTAACCGAAACTTCATGCAATATTTGTATTAGTGAATTGGAGATAATCGGGAGAAAGATGTCAGATAAGGAACTACCATATACAGTTAAAATATCAGACTCTTTTTTATGAAAACTTGATGATTCCCACTGCTTGTGTAGTCAAAAGATATTAAAACACGTCATCTATGTACTTACTGTTACTACTTCCTGCGTACAGCTTCTTGTATGTTGGTACTGGGTAGTCAAAAGATATTAAAACACGTCATCTATGTACTTACTGTTACTACTTCCTGCGTACAGCTTCTTGTATGTTGGTACTGGAAACAACCTTCTACAAAGAGATTTGACTTTTAATATTTTGGCTCACATCTTTTAATTCTTACTTTTGAGCCATAACATGTTACCATCAATTATTTGTGTTTCCTAGATGGTCTACCTTTTATGTGACTTTCGGTAAGTATAGTAAACAATCCAGCTGCTAAGAGTGAGAATTTCCTGCAATCATCTAAGAATTAATCATTTCTCAATTATAGCAGCGTTACATGGGGACAACCAGTAAATTACTTTTTATGAAAGCTGTAGGTTCTTACAGTACATGACACGAGCAGTTTATGACCGAATATAAATTAATTTCAGTTTTTTTTTCATTTCAGGTAAATGAAGACATGTGACACCATACCTAGATGGAAGGCAGGAACCACCAATCTTCCACATTGTGATGGTAACAAAACAGTTAGCTTTACCTGGTAATATAGAAACTGAAAATAATAAAATATTGTTCCATGTGTTTATACACTGCATTGCTACTCATATGTGAAACGGTTTTCAGTGTATTTCGAGAAAGTGTATTATCCTTTCACATGAAACCGTGTACGTTATCAGGTGCACCACTCTAAACGTGTTTTCTGCGCAGATGAAGTCAAGAAGAATTCCTTGAACTGTACAACAGTAGGAAAATTGTTATTACGGTTTTTTATGCTGCTGGAACACTTTAGGTGTTAAATTTTCCGTCTTGACTAACGGAACAAAAAGGGTTATCAGCGAGTGGAACTGAACAATTAACTGCATGCTGTACCAACGTCAAGCTCGGAATGACATATTTTTACCACTTGTTTCTCAGATCCTTGTAGCTTAATGTGTATATTATTTCATTTTTTTGTTACCAGATCACTTGGTCTTCTGTGTGGAATACGGGATGGTGCAGAGTAGGATAAATGAAACAATCCCTTATTTTAACGAGCCGAGACTTATAGCAAACATGTAATATTTGCACTATTGTTTGTTGTTGTGGTCTACAGTCCTGAGACTGGTCTGATACAGCTCTCCATGCTACTCTATCCTGTGCAAGCTCTTCTCCGCTTACAATGACTGGGAGAGATCTCCCAGTACCTACTGCAACCTACATCCTTCTGAATCTGCTTAGTGTATTCATGTCTTGGTCTCCCTCTACGATTTTTACCCTCCACGCTGCCCTCCAATACTAAATTGGTAATCCCTTGATGCCTCAGAACATGTCCTACCAACCGATCCTTTCTTCTGGTCAAGTTGTATCATAAACACCTCTTCTCCCCAATTCTATTCAATACGTTCTCATTAGTTGTGTGATCTACCCATCTAATCTTCAGCATTCTTCTGTAACACCACATTTCGATAGCTTCTATTCTCTTCTTGTCCAAACTATTTATCGTCCATGTTTCACTTCCATACATGGCTACACTCCATACAAATACATTCAGAAACGACTTCCGGACACTTAAATCTATACTCGATGTTAACAAATCTCTCTTCTTCGGAAACGCTTTTCTTGTCATCGCCAGTCTACATTTTATATCCTCCCTACTTCGACCATCATTAGTTATTTTGCTCCCCAAATAGCAAAACTCCTCTACTACTTTAAGTGTCTCATTTCCTAATCTAATTCCCTCAGCATCACCCGACTTAATTCGACTGCATTCCATTATCCTCGTTTTGCATTTGTTGATGTTCATCTTATGTCCTCCTTTCAAGACACTGTCCATTCCGTTCAACTGCTCTTCCAAGTACTTTGCTGTCTCTGACTAAATGGAGAGTAAATGTCATTCTTCACTGACTATTTTCTCGATGATTATTTAATAATTAGATAAATATGATTACTTTTTATTGTAGAGACGAAAGGGAATAGAATCGTTGGAAGGCATCTTCCCATTGAATTAAAATGCAAGAATATTTCACAAGTTGGACATTAGATAAATATGATTACTTTTTATTGTAGAGACGAAAGGGAATAGAATCGTTGGAAGGCATCTTCCCATTGAATTAAGATGCAAGAATATTTCACAAGTTGGACAGGTACGTTGTGCTGGGTGTCAGGAAGTATATCTCTCTTTATAAGGCATTTTGTGTCTCCATACTGATGATTTATCATTAACATGATTTATCTTAGTGGCTGTTGTCGGTAAAACTAATTAATATTTCAAAATACTGATTCATTAACGTCGTAACTACCAGGCAGTTCAACTGTTTTCGTTTGGTTTCGTGCAACAGCCTTTACGAAGTTCGCAGGTACGAATGTGTGTCGTTTGTGCACGTATCCTACTAAGTATGTTTATGCATGCAGTAGCGTCGTGCCAGCACCACTTGCAACGCCATCACGTACGAAACTTAAACATTTCATCACGCAGTACGTTCCATTTGATTCTGTTACTCTCCAAGGGATGATTTCTCTTGAGAAGAGATAATTATTCTGTTATATACGACCAAGCGAATGCTGTAGGCAGATGTTTTACTGAAAAAAGGAAGCGCCTGCGATATTTACTGTTTTGTAATATTTATCCCGTCTCTACCGCTCTGGAAGCTTTGTAGAACTCATTGCAAACAAATAAAGCATTTTATTGTGAAGTCTGTGTTTAATTCCAACTGAAAGCCGCTCGAGAAATGAAAGAACACCAGTGAAAAAGAAAAAGTTTCTCAACTTTACAAAGCATTCCGCCCTTTGTAGCAGACACGACTGCTACCCTCTACGTCCGATGAAACTCCTGAGCAGATGGGAAACTTGGTGTGTCTTTGTTATGTGTGATGCACTTTCTCGCTATTTGTTCTTAATCAATGTGTTAGCTTGAGAAGAAATTCTCTTACATATGCATTAATTCATATCCGATAGCAAGGCAAATTAGTGATCCAGATATTCCTTCTAAACGAAATCCTTTGAAAGAGTTCTACACAATCAATGAGTCTAGCTGCTTTGGTACCTAGTCTTTGCTGTTTCCCACAAAACCGGTTCTGAAAATGAAAATTTTTCTGTTACCGGTGTGGAATGTACGAGGGGCAGTCAGTAAGTAATGCAACATGTTTTTAGCTCGGACAATTTCGGTTGAAGAAATGCGGAATTTTGTGTGGGACATTGCGGAATACGTGTCCTTCAAAATGGCGTCTGTATCGGAGATGTATTCCAAGCAGAAAGCTGTCACTGCACTTTTCTTGACCGAAAATCAGAGCATTGCAAATATCCATAGGCGCTTGCAGAGCGCCTATGAAGACCTGGCCGCCAACAAAGGTACGGTGGGTCGTTTGAGCGAGGCGTCTGACATTATCACAACAACGCACACAGCTGTGACTGATGCAATTTTGGGACGTGTGGACACTCTCATTCCCGGTGATCGACGGATCACAGTCAGACACTTGACAGCACAACTTGACCTTTCTGATGGAAGTGCTGCCACACTCGTCCATCAGTTGGGATACTCGGAGATGTTTGTTTTCTCGGGGTTCCCCGCCATCTGACAGGAAACGGTAAAGAGAACGATGCACACCGCGCGAGGCAATACGTGCATGAAATGGGAGGTTACTGATGCATCCAGATATTGGCTCCGATATCTGCTAGTAGAGTGGTAATACGTAGCTCAAAGGCCCTCCCAGTAACGAGGCATAAGGCAGTCGCATAGAATGATTACGTTGAAAAATAGGGCTCTGCAGCCAAAAGAGTCGCAAATAAAAAATGTGTTTAAACGTTGTTGTGATGCCTCGTGTAAGGAGGAGAAATACGTACCATCAGGTTTCCGACTTTGATAAAGGTGAGATTGTAGCCTATCGCGATTGCGGTTTATCGTATCGCGACATTGCTGCTCGCGTTGGTCGAGATGACGGGCATCTTATCCGCATGGCTGTAACGAATCGTGCAGCCACGTCTCCATCCCTGAGTCAACAGATGGGGACGTTTGCCAACAACCATCTGCACGAACAGTTCGACGACGTTTGCTGCAGCATGGACTATCAGCTCGGAGACCATGGCTGCAGCTCCCCTTGACGCTGCATCACAGAGCGCCTGCGATGGTGTACTCAACGACGAACCTGGGTGCACGAATGGCAAAACCTCATTTTATCGGATGGATCCAGGTTCTGTTTACAGCATCATGATGGTGACTTCCGTGTTTGGTGACATCGCGGTGAACGCACATTGGAAGCGTGTATTCGTCATCGCCATACTGGCGTATCACCCGGCGTGATGGTATGGGGTGCCATTGGGTACATGTCTCGGTCACCTCTTTTTCGCATTGACGGCACTTTGAACAGGGGACGCTACATTTC
Organism: Schistocerca americana; assembly: GCF_021461395.2. Taxonomy (NCBI): domain Eukaryota; kingdom Metazoa; phylum Arthropoda; class Insecta; order Orthoptera; family Acrididae; genus Schistocerca; species Schistocerca americana. The sequence goes on from NC_060121.1 coordinate 141,937,665, forward strand.
AGATGTGTTACGACCCGTGGTTCTACCCTTCATTCGATCCCTGCCAAACCCCACATTTCAGCAGGATAATGCACGACCGCATCTTGCAGGTCCTGTACGGTCCTCTCCAGATACAGAGAATGCTCGACTGCTGCCCTGGCCAGCACATTCTCCAGATATCTCACCAACTGAAAATGTATGGTCAATGGTGGCCGAGCAACTGGCTCGTCACAATACGCCAGTCACTACTCTTGATAAACTGTGGTATCGTGTTGAAGTTGCATGGGCAGCTGTATCTGTACAAGCCATCCAAGCTCTGTTTGACTCAATGCCCAGGCGTATCAAGGCCGTTATTACGGCAATATGTGGTTGTTCTGAGTACTGCTTTCTCAGGATCTATGCACCCAAATTGCTTGAAAATGTAATCACATGCCATTTCTAGTGTAATCTAGTTGTCCAATAAATACGCGTTTATCGTCTCCATTTCTTCTTGGTGTAGCAATTTTAATGGCCAGTAGTGTAATAGTTTATGATTTCTACAATTGTCATGTTTTGTTCAGCGACGAAAAAGAATCGCAGCACAAAAAATAATGAATGTAGAGTAATAAAATTTCGGGAATTCATTTGTTTAGGTAACATATTTAAGTGGTTTACGGTGCAGGATCACAAGTTAACGTAAGCTCGGGATAAGCGACTGCGTATGTGAAACGTGGTACATGAACATCCGGTGTAACTACCAGAATGTTGAATGCAGGCATGCAGACGTCCATGCACCATGTTTTATAGGTGCCGGATGTCGACTTTTGAGAAGGAGCTCTACGCCTGTTGCACTTGGTCGGTCAATGCAGGGACGGTGTTCGGTGACACAAAAGCTGTCGCCCTATGATGTCCTATATGCACTTGATTGGAGATGGATCTGGTGACACAGTAGGCCGAGGCAACATATCGAAACTCTGTAAAGGACCTTGCGTTACAACGGCAGTAGGTGGGCGAGCGTTATCCGGTTGGAAATCACCCCCTGGACTTCTGTAATTCAGTGGGTCAAATCACCATACTGGCGTACAAATTTGCAGCCTGGGTGGGTGGGATAACCACGAGGTGCTCCTGCTGTCATACGAATTCGCACCCGAGACATAACTCAAGATGTGAGTCCAGTGTGTCTAACACGCAGACAGGTTGTTTACACGCCGTCATCTAGCTTCTTTCTAACCAACATAGGGCTATCACTGGCACCGACACAGAACCACCTTTCATCAGAAAACACAACAGAGCTCCATCCTGCCATCTCGCTTCACTCCCCCAAAGTCGCAAATGGCAGTGGTTTGTGGTCAGCGGCATGCACGCTGCAGGGCGTCGTCTCGGAACTCTCCTCGAAGCAAGCAAATTGGAACAGCTCGTTGTGCCACTATGTTGCCAACTGCTGCTCAGATTGCTGCTGCAGATGCAGTACGATTTGCCGCAGCCATAGGCGGAACACAATAGTCTTCCCTATCTGCTGTGACGGTACATTCTCGTGAGCACCGCTGCCGGCAGTCATGTGCATTGGCCACAATCCTGCCAAGTCTTTCTGCAATATCAGAGAAGGAACATCCGGTTTTTCGTTGACCTATTGGACGATCTCATTCAAACACAGTGAACTGTCGGCAAAGGTCTCTCTGTCGTGCGTTCTTGATTAACATCAACTCACCACGTCCATTCTCAAAGGTAACAAATGATCGCGACCTTTAAGGCGTCTCTTTAAAGCAAACCTGATCTGCATCTTCATAGAAGCACTACTAGCGCTACTCTTATGTGACTGACCCGAAATTTGAATAGACATTATGTGGTGTCACCGCCAGACACCACACTTGCTGGGTGGTAGCCTTTAAATCGGCCGTGGTCCGGTAGTATACGTCGGACCCGCGTGTCGCCATTATCAGTGATTGCAGACGGAGCGCCGCCACACGGCAGGTCTAGAGAGACGTCCTAGCACTCGCCCAGTTGTACAGCCGACTTTGCTAGCGGTGGTTCACTGACAAATTACGCTCTCATTTGCCGAGACGATAGTTAGCATAGCCTTCAGCTACGTCATTTGCTACGACCTTGCGAGGCGCCACTAGCAGTTATTATTGATGCTGTAAAACATGTACCGTCAGGAGCGATGTTCACCAATTGTGGATTAAATTTAAATATTCTAGCAGCTACGTACGTTATTGGCTATATTAATTACCTTGTCCTGTTCCAGACCTCACGCCAGCCTGCGTGAGCTTAAACGCGTGCATTTCGGCTTCCTCATGCCACAACACAGTATATTTCAGATGTAGGATCATGCCTGTCAACTTTCATTTATGTCGCTCAACTCCTCGGTGCTGCGATTTTTTTCCGGCAGTTTATTTATGTGCACATCTTTTGCTGAAACTGATGCTGTGTCCGGTTCGTCTAGGTTCCTTAATTCTATCGGATTCCCAGTGTCTCTCCCTGTATAGCCAGATGAGAGGTATATCATGTGTAGTGCACTATGAGCATAAAGTCTTTCCCTGATAACAAAAATTTATTTCTATGGAACTACGCTGCATATTGCTTTGAAACTTGTTGAAAATAGTAGCTTAACTTATAAGGTTTTTTTATGACTATGCGTTTTGTTGTACATGGTGAACCAAATCGTGACGTTTTTGTGAATACGCTTCTGCCTGTGCTCTGACATCTCACAGGAATTTCAACTGTGGACCGTGTTTCAACGAACCGCCACACTGTACGTTATTTGTTCCCAAGTTCTTGGACAAAACCTCTACTGACGGATAGATAAGTACAGAAGTTCGATCATCGGGGCCACCACGATCACGTCTTATGTGAAGTTACATTAAGGATAAATTGTTCAGTTCACCAGTTCCTGGCACGGGTACGAAATACTGTAGAGACGGTGGTGGAAGAGATGTTGGCAAAGACATATGCAGAAGGTCAGTATCACCCAGACTAGCAGTACTTACCCTTTTTCAGTTACCACCACCTTTTATATCTCTGGTAGTAGTAAAAGTTTCTAACCGCCCACCAGTTCCAAAGTACTGACGGTTTACAAAGTAGGGAAGTAACTTCACTTCATAAAAATGTTAAGACGGAGCTACAGGAAGTTCAAGCATATGATAATAAGTATTTATGTCATAATTTTACGACCAACTTACAAAAATATTTTTAAAACCTCTGCAGTCTAGTGGCCACGACGGAAGGTGGAACACTCACACAATCGCTAATGGGTGGTATTGACCAGGTCGACTACCACTGACCCAGACGTTCTGCAGGCTGCAAACAGAGCGCATGTGAAAGTGTGTCCATAAAAAGGTTATGAGCTAAGCTACCTTTCAAAAAAAGGGGTAGATAATTGTATCCAGCATAATTCATGAGAAATAATTTTTGTAATCAGGAAAACATTTTGTGCTCGGTTCGTATTACTTTGTGCTCTGTGCTAAAAATGCGGATGGTATGGCGCAACAGGAAGAGACTCAAATGGACGAGGCTCACGCACAGTAAAATGTCCGTCAGCTTGTTTTACTGAACTCTGTCGAAAGCCTTTTCTAAATCTGTAAAAAACAGCAAAGATTTCTCTACCTTTTTCCATAATACTTTCCCCTATAGCTCTTAACAGGCCAGTAGTATATCTTGTTCCTTTTCCTCTTCTAAATCCGAACTGCTCCTCTGGAATTCCTCTATCCAGCTTGCCATACAGCCTTCTCTTCAACACTCTCAGCAAGACTTTAGCTGCATGAGAAATTTGGTGGTCCTATACTCTTCACATTTTTTAGTGTTTCTCTTTTCCTCTGTTGATATCATAACTGTTGCAAGGAAGTCCTCAGGCCATTCCCCTTTGTCATATATCTCGTTACAGCAGTAGACTATTTCTTTTCTTGCCGTGTTTCCCTTACTCTTCAACAGTTCTGCTGGCAAATCATCAATTCCACATGCCTTCCTATTCTTTCAGTTTAATTTATGCTATTTGTCTTTTACTGGATATACGTTTTGGCATATCCCAGAGACTTGATTCTGCTGCGTCACATCTTCTGGAAAGCAGACAGTGCCACTCTGTATCCTGATTCGACTAACCTGCAGAGTTGCACGAAATCGTGAAAAAAATGACGCACTAAAGTACGTCAACAGCGCAACGGAAGTTGGATGATGTTTTCACAAGACGGCTAAGGAATAAATTGTATCAGACTTCTCTTTTCACTTGTGAAATAGACATTATCATTGCTAGTCATCTTGCACAGGATATGGGAAGATGGCAGAAAGCACTTGGGGAGAAATACGGGAATTTAATTACTTTACATGAGATTTAATATTCATTGCTTTTTAAGTTTCCGTTTTATTTATGCTAGTTGGACAGATAAATTACAAGAGGAAAGTACACAACCAGTAGGTAATGTCTTCACTGGTGAATGAAAAAGGTTCAAAAACTGAGTTCACCATACTGACGAATTTTCTAAAAATCATATCAAAAACTAACTTCACCATACTGGCGAATTTTCTAAAAATTCTCATAATGCCAATGTCTCCCCTGAGTTGCTTGCTTTCATAGAGCTCGAAAACTGTCATCGAAAGCCACAGTGTGACAGTACTATGAGTGAAACGACGCATAATAGCCATTCAGGGAAAAACAGACAAAATCCGTTAAAGTCACCACGTGCAAATATAGATATCGATCTTGATACTCATTCTACTGAGGTTTGAATGCTCTGTTTAACCGTTAAAGTAATAATTTGATCCATTATAGTACAATCATGTCTGGCAATTGGAAAATCTACCAATCTTGGAAAAATTCAAATATTCCGATAATATATTAATAGTCCTTAAGTTTGAATGTAAATAACTCACCTACATCGACTTACGAAATGAATGAACCAATCGTAAAGGAAGTGAAGTTACTACGTTAGGAGCGCGCTCGAGAGCACGTTTTGCTTATCTCGTAGTCACATCCTGTGTCCTCTCAAACTTCTTAGAAATCTATGTTAACCATCATTTGACCAGCGCGACTTTACTGGCTGCGGACATTAGTCGGCCAATCACCAAAACATTCTTCCAACACGGTGGGCGCCAGTAAACTTCCAAAAAATCAATGCCTCATTCCCGTCGAAGTTTACTGGACCAATTCGAACAGAAAAGTCTTTGGAACTTCGCACAGACTCCCGCACTGGCTTTGTACTTGACCAGTCACATAGCGTACTTACTAAGGAGAGTGGGAAGTTCATTGCCTATTGCCGGACCTGGGTCGGTTCCTTCCTCGTAAAAAGATGTCGTTGCCGATGGGCAAGTGTTACCTCTGCATGGGTGGGTCCGAGCCAGTGTGCCCGGGTCGCCGTGTCTCCGAGTTCCGAAAGGACATCGAGTTGAGCTTGGTTGGAGCTGCAGTGAGCCGTTGCGACACTCATAACTTGAGTGGGGACGACCTTGGTTGGTCGTTCGGTCAGTTGTCTCAGCGGACGACGTGTATTTGGTCGCCGACCGCTTATGGAAACACTGTGTGTGTGTTACTTGTCACTCCCCCTTGTTGTTCCACGGTGATTAGTTTTAGGATTGTCGGAGTTCTTTGTGCAAGTGTTTACGTGGAACTGCTTGTAGCTTCTGTGATTTCCGCTGAGCAGATGAATGCTGACTGCGTACTGGAGTAGCCAGTCGGTCGGTTGCGACAGAGCAGGGAATTGATTAGGTTGTTGGTTGGTTCTACAGCCGTTCCTAACTCAGGCTGCCACCCGATTATTTAGTGTTACGCTTGGCTGCCTGTCTCACCTAAACTGTTGTTAAAGTTTCCTCCCTAGGCCGACCCATGGAACACTTCTGAGCACCACTGTTTGTTGTTTGTGATTGTCATTTTATTTGGTCGCAGGTACTGTGCCAGGCTTTCAGCCGTGTGTTAATATTGTCTGTTTTATGTTTGGCATATGGCCTTAGCCGAACTTCATAACAACTTTAAAATTAGGCATTCAGCCGTGTTTCATTGAAAATTCTTGTTGCTCTGCATTTAGGCCTTCAGCCGAGTTTGTTTCATAATCTGTGGCTTTAATATATAAATCCTTGTCTGTATGATTTCTCTTTAATTATCTTGAATTCTTGAAACAGCCTTCAGCCGTATTCTGTAAATGTTTATCTTAAGGTTGTCTTTAATTATTCTTGATTAATTGTTTGGGCCTTCAGCCGAGAAGATACTTCAAGTTTTCTTAAGAGGTTTTTTTGTTGTACTGTGTAAAAGCTTATCTTTAAAGTCTCTCTTTTATTATGCGAAGAATCTTCCTTAATATGGTCTTTAGCCGGAATTTGTAAATGCTTGGATTTAAAGAATTTCATTAGCTGATCTGAAATATTATTTCGGCCTTTAGCCGAGAAGATATTGTAGTTTTACTTAAATAAGGCCTTCAGCCGTTACTCTAAATCCTGTTGTTTTAGAAGCAATCATTTAAACCTATTCTGGAGAAGTTACTTGGGCCCTCAGCCGTGAATTGAACTTTGTCGATTCAAAGAGAAAACTGTGCATTGGTTTGAGGAATAAAGTTGTATGTGTTCTTATATAACTAACAGTAATTGACCTTGCCCCCTTTACACAACCCGATCCGCTTAGTCCTGCACAACCAGATTTCAATATGGTAAAAGAATAGTACAGGATTAATATGAAACAGAATACGATGAAGTGAATGGACAGTGGACCCTACACGGTCTTCCTCCCAATTACTATTTATGTAAAGCAAACAGCAGCACTGTAGCTTGCTAAATTAACTGAACGTAACTTACAAGGGTCGTTGAATAAATAACGCAAAACATTTTTTCTTAAAGCAAGTTGATTTTATTCAAGATTCCCCACTGTTGTGGATGCCAAACCCTACTTCTCAAGATAATCTCCATACAGTGCGACGGCCTTACGCCACCCTAGTGCGGAGCCAACGTCAATAACCTCCCCACCATCCACGCACCGCTTCCCTTGGAGTGCATTCTCCATTGGGCAAAAGAGATGGAGGTCGGAAGGAGCGAGAATCGGGCTGTAGGGTGAATATGGAAGAACATTCGAAGCAAGTTTTGTGACCTCCTCTCGGGAGCGCAGACTTCCGTGAAGCGTTGCGTTGACATAGAGAAGGAGAAATTCGTTTGCATTTTTCTGGCGACGAACACGGCGAAGTCGATTTTTCCCTTTCCTGGGGTTAGCACAGTACACTTCAGAGTTGATCATCGCATCATGATGGATGAAACCTAACGTAATAACCCCATCAAAGTCCCACATGACCTTCGCTGGCTGAGGGTGCAACTCTGAACTTTCTCTTAGGAGGAGACGTGGAATGGTACCACTCCTCGGATTGGCGTATTCTTTCCATTTCAAAACGATGAACCTATTTCATCGCCTGTGACCATGTACGACAAAAATTTGCACGATTAGCCTCGTAACACGCAAGCAGTTCCACACAGATGGTTCTTCGTTGCTATTTATTGTCTCCTACTAGGTTGGGAGGAACCCAGCGTGCAGGCACCTTTAAAAACCCCAACTGGTGGTGTGTCAACAGTACCAACATAGACCAGCGAGGTGTTTTATTGTGATCCGTAGATCACCTCTAATGAGAATGTCCGTACGGCTTATTGCTACCGATAACGTTCTAAAACATCAGAACATCCCAGACGCTGTGTTTTGGTGCACTCTTATTGAATAGAAACGGCCAGGAGCCAGTTGTCTCGAAAAACGACCCCACGACACCAAACGTTTCGCCCAATCGGATGGATGCTACAAATTTCAGCGCATTGTTTCTCGCGTTCCCCGGACATTGTTTTCACACCCTCTGTTGCTAGTGCTGCCACCTGTCGTCTTTGTTACTGCACGTTAATGTCGAGCATAGGTTGTCACACTGGTGTGACCGTGACTGTGAAATTCTTTGCACACTGGCTATGAAACTGTGGATATCTAAATATTATAGCGATATTAGTAGTAGTTTTATTTTATGTGTTAGATACAGTATATGTTGGTTTACAGTCGTCAATGTTTAGCAGCACATAAGATACGAAACGGGGAGCACATTGCAGGCAGGTAACTCACATAGCTTGCATTCACAGTGCGTTGCGTGCACAGCTGCAGCTGTTAAAGGGACTCCCAGGCGAGTCACGAGCTGGCAGCACGAAATGACCTCGCTGCGGTCTGCATTCGCTCTGTGCAAACACGAGTTCTGCCGATTGCAATCATGCATGGCCGTCGTTTTACATAATGTGGCTACAGCCTTCAACGGTTAAGATCACCAGCGCTGCAGAACGGAAAGTTCTCTCCGCTTTGACTGTATACAGGTTGGTTATAATGAAAATTTCGCTTCTTCAGTCACAATAGACGGGAACCTATTTACCGTATGGATACCCAGTGTCATAGGAATTACGTTCAGACTCTGCGTTACAGCATTTGCATAGTTGATACTGTAAGTGTCATGACTTCCAGTTAGGCGACGGTACTGGCATGGCGACGTCGGTTGAAACACAAGCATCAGTTTAACGTTATAAGCTAAAGAAGTGAATTAAAACTTATGCTGCGGCCAGAACTCGAACCTGAGTCTTTTTTGCTTACTAGGTAGATACGTTGAACATTACACCACCACATTATGGTTCAACAGAGATGCACGAACTATCCAAGTCAATTACCCTCCCCAACACAAACTGCAATTCGCATCTCCCCTTATATTGTCACTATTATCAGGGCTCTCCGACATTGCAGTAGCACCCCAGCATTGGACGTAATGGGTAAATGCTGTTCTACATGTGATGGTATAGATCTTAAATTAAATTTTCCCTGAGACATTTAAGTCTATAATTTATCTACGATAACGTTGGAAGCTGAAGAATTTGAGTGTGTGTTGGGGAGGGTAATTGACTTGGGTAGTTCGTGCAGCTATGTTGACCATATGGCTGTGGTGATGTATTGGTCAGCATATCTGCCTAGTAAGCGAGGAGACCCGGATTTTATTTTTTTATTTTTTGAATGTTTTCCTTTACTATGTGCCCTATAAAATTTATATTGTTTACTCACTTTCCTCTCTGCCTCTCTTATGTATAATCTGTAGTACGAGGGTCAGTCAAAAAGTAATGCCTCCTATTTTTTTTTCTACGTTTAATTGTCAGGAAATTTAAATGCAATTACATAGGTTGAAAACCACAACATTGAGGATCATTTTGTCATTTTTCAATGTAATCTCCGCCCATCTCTACAGTTTTGGTCCATCTTTGAACAAGGGCATGTATCCCAGCACGGTAAAAATCACAGCTCTGCTTCCTAAGCCATTGACGCACGGATGTTTTGACGGCCTCCTCATCTTCAAAATGAATCCCACGATGAGCTTCTTTTAGTGGCCCGAACAGATGGAAGTCTGATGGTGCCAGGTCAGGGCTGTATGGGGGATGAGGCAAAACTTCCCATCCAATTTTGACAATCTCGTCAGAGGTGTGACGACTGGTGTGTGGTCTTGCATTGTCATGCAAAAGAAGAACATCTGCCATTGATTTTGTTGGGCGAACTCGCTGAAGACGTGCTTTAAGTTTGTTGAGGGTTGTGACGTATTGAACAGAATTTATTGTGCATCCCTGCTCCAAAAAATCAACCAGAATCACACCCTCTGTATCCCAGAAAACTGTTGCCATAACTTTCCCTGCCGATCGCACAGTTTTGAATTTTTTCTTCCTCAGCGAGCTTGTGTGACGCCACTCCATTGACTGCCTCTTTGATTCGGGTTCAAAAAAATGCACCCATGTTTCGTCCCCGGTCACAATTTTTTTCAGAAACTCATCTCCCTCCAAACGGAAGCGCTGCAAGTGTTGGGAGGCTATTGTTTTCCTTGCCTCTTTATTCTGATCGGTTAACATTCTTGGAACCCACCGTGCACAAACTTTTGAGTACCCCAATTGTTTAATAATCGTGATCACACTGCCTTTACTAAGAGAAATAATGCGACACACTTCATCTGCAGTCACCCGACGGTCACCACGAATGATGTCATCAACTTGCTGAATGTTGTGTGGAGTCACTGCACTCACCGGCCTGCCGCTCCGCTTTTCGTCAGTCAATGGTGTTTGCCCTTCAGCTTCCTTACAACGACGAACCCATCGTCTAACAGTGCTGACATCCACTGTCACAACACCATACACCTTCTTCAGTCTTTCATGAATGCGTATGGGCGTTTCACCTTCTGCATTCAAGAATTCAATCACACAACGCTGTCTCAAACGAACATCGATGTCGGCCATCTTACAAACTTCTGCTGTGCTGCCACCTGTTGACACAGAAAGTTACTACTGCAGTGGATTGCAGAAGAAGGTTTGAGGAATGGCGCCAAATTCAAATTTTTCACTTAACTTAATTTCTTTAAGTAGAAAAAAAATGGGAGGCATTACTTTTTGACCGACCCTCGTATATGTAAAAAAGTCTTCTTCCACTGCTGCTCCATCTATCATGCTGATGTTTCGCTCATACTGTCCCACCTAAAGGAAGAGAACAAACCAGAATGCACAATGTGCCTGTGGCATCATAAGTGCGTTACATACAGAAATTTCAACTCAAAATCAATGTGTCGATGCTACATATAAATTATTATGTCTGTCCTGCAATGTTTTACAAAAAAAGGACGACAAATGGCCACGTAAACGTATTCAAGGAACAACAATAAGAGAAAAACCAAAAAGAAAAGAATATACAAACGGAAACCTATAAAATGACAGTAATGTAAACCAACACTTGGAATACAATAAGTTAATAGAATGAATTGTTTTTTTAAAAATGTATCGTTGTTAATATATTTAAATAAATATATATGGTTACAAAAAAGCGGTTCGAGTCCTGGCACCAGCACAAATTTTAATTCACTTCTTCAGCTTCCAACGTTATCGTAGATAAATTAGAGACTTAAATGTCTCAGGGACAATTTAATTTAAGATCTATACAAGCATCAGTGTTCATTAATGTTGCAGACAGTCAACTTGGGTCTGGGCAGGTATTAATTGGGTTCTTTATTCATAAGAATAGAAAATTACTTAACTCTCCATAATAGTCCACGCTAGTATCACTGCTGGTGAAGTACAAGTACGCTATGCGCACTACACTGGTCGCTAGATAGAGGTTGAGCTAACTGCAACAGCGACTCCCCATGGGCTGCGAATGAGGACTCAACTCGTTGACTGGAACTAACTGGGCCCTCCGGTAGTGGCGCCGATCTAAATACTGGCGGCCTAGAAGGCGTTGTCGGCACGTTTCTTGCGAGTCTGTCTTTGGCCTCTGTCGATCTTCTCGCAACCTCTTAGCTGCGTGGAGTGCTCGCGACGGCTTACGCCAGCACAACGGAGACACTCTAAAGTAGCGAATTTTTACTTATATCCGTCCTGTACATCTACGTCTGTACCCCCCCCCCCCCCCCTCAAGCCATGTCACGGTGTGTGGCGTAAGTTATATTTGGCATCATTATCATGTTACCCGTTTCTGTCCCTTTAGTGAAAGGTTTGGGGGAAGAACAACTGCGGATAATATTCTGTACGAGGCCAAATTTGTTTTATGTTTTCGACTTGGTCATTTCGCCAGCCATATTGGGGGACTTACTATGTTCCCCAACTCTTCTTCGAACGTAGGCTCTCGGAATTTCAGCATAATCGTCTCCGTGGTACACGACACTTTGTTCTAGCGATTGCCTCTGGAGTCTGTTGAGCATCGCCGTAACACTCTGTCGTTTACTAAAACATGCCATAACAAAACGCGCTGCTCCTCTTTGGATCTTCTCTATCTCTTTTGTTAATCCTAGTTGGCATGGATCCCAGACAGATGAACAATATTTAAGAATCTGTCGAACAATTCTTTTGTAAAACACTTCTTTCGCTAATGAATTTTAAAGGGCTGTCAAATGAAAACTGAACACTCGCCACAACGGGGTCCATGGAATGGTTATATTCGAATTTAATCAGTACAAGCGTTAGGATATTTATCTCACTGGGAGACTAGACAATCAATTCCTATTGTGTAGAATGCGTTCGGCCTCCGGTGGATTCACAACCACAACCACTCTTGCGCTTCCTTGTCCGAATGAAACAGACGTCCAATGATGTCTTTTTTCAGGTCGTTACGAATGTGAAAATCACTCGGTGGAAGATCCAGACTGTAGGGAGGATGTTGCAGTATTTCCCAACAAAATCAGTGAAGTTCGGCCTTCGTCCGATTGGCAGTGTGCCAATGGCCGATGTCTTGCAGCAGGATGGTTCCGACTGATAGCATTCCTGGTCGTTTTTACCTTACGGCGCTTCGCAAAGTGTTTTCATAGCGCTGCGGACTGATTGTTGTTCCACGCTCGAGGAACTCGACGAACCGAGGGCCCCTGCAGTCGGAGAGAAAGATTATCATGATCTTACTGGGACTTGTGTGAACAGCTTTGGATTTCGTAGTCGGCGGAGGTGTAGAATGTGCCCATTCTTGGCTTTGCCATTTGTCCTGGGGCTGCCGGTATCTTGCACGATAATACGATGCGGCGCGAAAGGCGCAGGTCATAGCTTCGAGTCCCTGTCATGAATACATGACTTTGACCTGCTTATTAACATTACGTAAGTCCAAAATTTCTTGGAATTCCTAGTGTGTCAGAAGACACAACTCATTTCTTTTTTTTTTCATTCTTCTGACTGGTTTGATGCGTTCCGACATGAATTCCTCTCCTGTGCCAACCTCTTTATCTACGTCCTCAATTATTTGCTGGATGTATTCCAATCTCTGCCTTCCTCTACATCTGGTACCATGTAAGTCATTCCCTGATGTCTTACGGTCGCAGGTTCGAATCCTCCCTCGGCAATGGATGTGCATGATGTCCTTAGGTTAGTTATGTTTAAGTAGTTATGAGTCTAGGGGACTGATGACCTCAGATGTTAAGTCCCATGTTTGGAGCCATTTGAACCCGATGTCTTAACAGACCCTGTCCCTTCTTCTGGTCAGTGTTTGTCACATACTCCTTTCCTCTCCGATTCTGCACAGAACCTCCTCATTATCACCTTATCAAGCCACCTATTTTTCAATATTCATCTGTAGCACCACATCTCAAATGTTTCGATCCTCTTCTGTTACGCTTTTCCCACAGTCGGTGTTTCACTACCACACAATGCTTATCTTATGTATGTCCTTTATTGTTACTATTTATTAATTGTCCGCCCCCGGGTAGCTGAATGGTCAGCGTGACGGATTGTCAGTCCGCTGGGCCCGGGTTCGATTCTCGGCTGGGTCGGAGAATATTCTCCGTCCAGGAACTGAGTATTGTCCTGTCCTCATCATCATCATCATCATCCTCATCGACTGCAGTTCGCCGAAGTAGCGTCAAATTGAAAGACCGCCACCCAGCGAACGATCTGCCTGACGGCGGGCCCCAAACCATACAAATAAATAAACAAACTTATTAATTGTGCATACTGGATCAAGAGTTGACTTAAGAAAGATTTCGTGTGTAAACTACATTTCCTTAGGACTATTGTAATGAAACTGTCTGCCATCTGCGTTTTCTACAGTTGAACTACGTCGTCGCTCAACGTCCCATGCCACTAGACGTGTATTTGTACTCTGCACTGCAAAGTTACAGGATCACCTTTTTCATAATCCCGTAACTGTCTCCCATTTGAAATTTGGCTCGAAGGTGCCTAAAGCCTTCGTCTGCAATGCTGGAAAAGGGTGGCGCTCTGGTCACGAAGTCGCCCTCGGACTCAGCGACTCTTCAGCCAGCAAAGTGTGGACAAATGTGAAAAAAGGCCGGAGCTCAGAAGTTCACGTGAGGTGTAACGTGGGTTAATGATGTCACATTGGTATTGTGGCAAGTAAGCTCTATGATAACTTGACCATACATAGAAAGGCCTGGTGTAGTACATAAGGTAACTGAGAGAAATACGCCATCAGACGAATAGAAATGAGACCTTCATTCAAAGACGATAATTACAGTGAAGTCAACGCGTTTCGATGGTCCCCTGGACACTATAAACAGAGAAATATGCTTCTTAATAGTGTGTGTGTTCGCCACGGACGACAATGCGAGCCTTTCCTTGTGGTGCGGTTCCCCAGGAACTTGCTTTGTAGGATCTTACTTCATCCCAGAGATGTTAAATGGAAATAATTATGCATACTTTCTTGCTCACACTCTATCTGTTCTTCTAATTCTTACTACGGGACAAGTGATTGTCTATGTGGTTCCAGCCTGGCGGCGACCCAGCTCAATCTTCCTATGTTGCAACACCGGCACTGAATGTGAAGTTTCCTGACCGTTGAATGCAACGGAATGTGCAATGCAGTGGTTTGCCAGGTCTCTTCATTTGACACCTCTTGATTTCTACCGAGCGAGGTGGCGCAGTGGTTAGACACTGGACTCGCATTCGGGAGGACGACGGTTCACTCCCGCGTCCGGCCATCCTGATTTAGGTTTTCCGTGATTTCCCTAAATCATTCCAGACAAATGCTGGGATGGTTCCTCTGAAAGGGCACGGCCGACTTCCTTCCCTAATCCGATGAGACCGATGACCATGCTGTCTGGTCTCCTTCCCCAAATAACCAACCAACCAACCTTGATTTCTTTGTAGGAAGACGCGGTAAGTCCATTATGATGCCCCAACTACGCCAGACGATATGCACCATCGAATCGCCACAGCATGCAAAGGGCGTATCATCCAATGTAATTTCACCTGTTCATCTCTCTCTTGAACGGCGATTGTAGATGTACATTGCTGTCGATGGTAGACACGTTTGTCCGACAGCAGGTGGTCTACTTAAAGAAGCATTCTCTTCTTTTTTTTTAAAAAAAAAACACTGATTAAGTTAAAACAAAAGTTTCCTTTTTCCCTTGAGTAGGGCTGTTTGTAATTACGAAGTACAAATGACTGACGTTTCGGCTCTGAAAAGTAAGCAGCAACGATGAAGTTTCAAACGGGAAACTGTCTTCCGAAGCTGTATTCATTTCGACAAAAACTGGAAACATACATCTCAAATAGTTTTTCTAAGCCCAATCTGATACGCGATAAGGTAGCATATGCCGTAAATCCATACGCAAAAATCGTACCAGACACTGTATCTACGTTATATAAGAAATTAGGTTTTGTCTTAGAATCGTAGGTTTGTCTTGCTGCATATAACGAGTGGGCCTCGTGCTCTGCTTGGGTAGTTTGTATCGCAATAGGTGATTGGCAACAGTACTTTCCACTTTTAGTACGTTATCGCGAAGAGTTTCAACATCAGAATCAACCAGCATTGTATCACAGTACTCGTCTTTCCAAACCCTTTTCAATGCCGTTAGAAAGTATACACTCTTTTTAAAAAATCATACTTGCTTCAGTATCTCGGGCCATATAAGAGTTAAGACACATTATCACATACAAAAGTACATGCCTCTTAGCGCAGTATCATTTGCCACAAAACTAGTTTCGATACCTGGAACCGTTCATGAAATAAAAGCAGCGTTACGGCTTATATGACTCATATATACGTATACGAAAGATGTAATGCTACTTATATATATATATATATATATATATATATATATATATATATATGGTATCACCGCCAGACACCACACTTGCTAGGTGGTAGCTTTAAATCGGCCGCGGTCCATTAGTACATGTCGGACCCGCGTGTCGCCACTGTCAGTGATCGCAGACCGAGCGCCACCACACGGCAGGTCTCGAGAGACTTACTAGCACTCGCCCCAGTTGTACGGACGACTTAGCTAGCGATGCAACACTGACGAAGCCTCGCTTATTTGCAGAGAAGATAGTTAGAATAGCCTTCAGCTAAGTCAATGGCTACGACCTAGCAAGGCGCCATTAGCATTATATTGCATGTATCTAAAGAGTCTAACTTGTATCGTCAAGAGCGATATACAAATGATGGATTAAAGTTAAGTATTCCAGCAGCTACGTACTTTTCTTTATAGCATTCATGCCGTATCCTGTTTCAGACCTCACGCCAGCCTGCGTGAGTTTAACGCGTGCATTTCGGCCTCCTCTCTCAATTAGTGTGCGTAGTGTTGGCTAACTGCCAACACTACAATATGTATATATATATATATACACACACATATATATATATATATATATATATATATATATATATAATTTTTTATTTTTTGCTGCTACTACATGGCGTTGACACTAACGCAGATCGGTGTTATAATCCTTGCAACAACATTACAAAAAAACTTAATTAATGACCGGGAAAACAGGTCACCCGGTACTATTGCTCCGGTACTGTTGCTGCAGGAGTACTATATTTCCCTCGGGCCGCTCTACTGAGCGGGCACGCTAAATTCCGCTTAAACAATAATTTTGTTTATATCGGTAAACAAACCTACGATTTTCGACCACACAGGGAGACGTGATGAGCGGTATTTTTTGGGAATGATTCCAGCTACACGTAGCACATACAGAATTATTATATTATGTTGTGTCTCTCTCCTAAGAGTAGTCAGGCGAATTTTGTCATATGTTTCGGCAGATATCTGCAATGTCGATTTTGCTTTGTCTAGCTGGAGCCAGCCCCAAAAAATACTGCTCATCACGTCTCTCATGCGACTCCGTGTTGGACTTAAATCATAGGTATATATGTATATATAGTACTCCTTTCCGTCTTCGAAAGGGCTAGTGATGTATATGTATATGCATAGGGCTAGTGATATATATGTATATGCATAATTTAATTCTTTCGAAGACAGAAAAGTGTTTTCGGAATTTTCATGAGTTGAAATGTTTATCTCTCTAGGGATAGATGGAGAAGATACTGTAATTGGTAATCATCATTGTCGCTACTAGGAGGGATTTGCGATGTATTCTGCCAAACTGTGTGGACTGGCTTTGGGGAAAATCTGCGTGTCCGAGGGTTGGAACATTCCTGCGTATCGTGGGGGCTTTTACGCTTCACCCGCGATGAGGCCTAACGTTATTAAATCGGTCCCGTCTTTGATCAGTGCAAGCTTCGGTGGCTTTTCAAAACAGGCGCATTATTGCCATCTGCCTCGGTTATTACGCGGTACGACGACGACGAGGCTATTGTATTTGCCATCTGCCAACAGCTGTATAGCACTCGTAATTTCATCATAAAAAAAACTGGAGAAATGACAGTATTTAAGTGCTGTTGTTTATTCAGGATACTGAATAACTGCTATGAGCCGAATAATCGGTTTAAGTGCAGGCCGTTCGCTAGCTATTAAGTTCATAAGATGAGATCAGTAAAACTTACTCTGGTATCTGACGTCATAACCCGTTAAGTATCGTCATAAAACGACAGGTGTATAGGGACTGCCACTCGTTATTAAAAATCTGAAATACGAACCCTGATTGCTACCCTGGCTTACGGAAATTACTTACATGACTTCTAACATGTACAAATTATACGTAGTCGTTAGTCGTACTAGTGCAAGTGGACAAGTGACAGTAGCTCTCAACTTAGTTACAAAACACAACTGAAGTAAACAGGTTAAGGGCGTTATCACCCCATCGCATCGTCTCCTCTGGATGACATAAAACAGTTCACGACGGCGTGAATAAAGCTGACAAATTCACCATCAAATAAATTTTCAAATGAGCAGAAAAGCTACTAAACGACGCAGTACGCTATTATTAGGACACCACTTTCAGTCAGCCGTACTGCATAGCACACAATGACAATATACAACGTTGATTTCACAAAACAGGATTGGAAATAGTAGTTGGGAATAGTAGTAGCATTCTTCATTCACACATGTAACAGCACCACACACATATACTCGAAAATAAATGCGTTCGTAATTGTAGCGAATCACACTTCAATTATCGTGAGACGGTCGTTCTATGTCGCTCATAAATTTACAAGCACTCACAGTAGAACGCAACTGACCAGTTTAGAATTAGCTCTTTCAGCGCAGTGTCGGTTGCTGTAATTGAAAGCAGGCAAATTGTAACTGAATTTCAATAGTGGCAGAAAATGACTAGCTGATGTTATAGCCGGCACGGTAGCTCAGCGTGTTCGGTCAGAGAGCTGGTTGGTCTCTGTAATAAAAAAAACTGAGTGAAAGGATCAATAACGAACTTCAACGGATGTCATGTGATGTCAGCTACGACCAAATACAACGAAAAAAAAAAAACATGTTATCTGGTAACAGTAACGACAATGAATATTTGAGGAGCTAAAACGGTCCTAACTGTCTCACACTTTTGTAGCTGCTGACTGATTAACTTTCACGACTGGCGTGAAGACGAAATTTCCTGAAGCTTGTAAACAGCTGAAGTTTTTTACAGTATGCTTCCATTATAATCCACTAGTATCTATATCGCCTGTACTCGTTCCACATTGAATATAACCTTGGATTCACAGTGTGCACTGTACAGTCACAAACAAGTAACAGCTTTACAAAGAATATATACACCATAACTCCCGGATGGCTAAATATAACTTTATATGCCATGCCCATCTGTCCTAATAAAAAGCTTCTTAGTCTAAGCGAATATACATATGCAAATATCTGGCAGCTTGCTTTTCTCAATACACCTGACAGAACTGACACCCCCAGACACAACCAACGCATACAATGAAATACATAAATTATGAATGAAAACACAAACGATATTTATTATTTATTTTACAAACTGGTTTTCGTCTGAATATAAATATCTTTGTCCTTGATGATGGCGTAAGAGTCGAAAACCAGTTTGTAAACTAAGAAGCATTGTAGAATATTGTATCAGTTTCTTGTGTGTTTTAGTTCATAATGTATGAAATTTTGTACCAAGAGCTGACAGAACATTCAGTCAATGAAAATATATAAACGTATATAAATAAACAACTTCCATAATTGCTACTATAGTTTTGATTATTGATGTTTTACAGTTAGCTACCGAAGTTTCATGCATGGTGTGGACAAGTATGCACATACACTTTATGTAAATGTTATTCACAGTTGACAAGGAACATCATAAATACCCGCCTTTCTTTGAAAACAAATATTCCTTAACAGATCCCCGAAGAGCTGTAGCCATCGCCACATAATACAAATTGTATCTGCTGAAGAGACCGATGACCTTTGTATCAGAGTAGATTAAAGACGACGGTGTCGTAGTCACATAATATTTAGCTAGAATTGATAACCGGCTTCGAATTTGCAGCCATCATCAGATCTAAAAAGTTAGCAGCGTGATGTAGGCGCGTACTCAGTACTGATATAGTGACAATGCATCATGTGCCACTTCTGAGTTCTTACTTCTGATTATGGCTGCAGAGTCGAAACCGGTTATTGATTTTAATAAAATACTATGTGAGCAGCCGGCCGGTGTAGCCGAGCGGTTCTAGGCGCTTCAGTCTGGAACCGCGCTACCCCTACGGCCGCAGGTTCGAATCCTGCCTTGGGCATGGATGTGTGTGATGTCCTTAGGTTAGCTAGGTTTAAGTAGTTCTAAGTTCTAGGGGACTGATGACCTCAGACGTTAAGTCCCATAGTGCTCAGAGCCATTTGAACCAACTATGTGAGCAATACATTTGCGTTATAAGCTGCCATATCGGTCAACGGGTGGAAAATCACAGCGATCCTATGCTCCTACATTATTCCGGAAGGCTTTCAAGAGACGGTTCCAACGTGTACTAGGAACGTTGTCCACTTTACACTTCTTTCCTCCCGATTACGGGTCGCAGCATAGCGTTTGAGTAATCATTGTTTAAAGAGAGATCAAGTGCAAGAGAACACTGAACCATGTTGCCACAAATAATCTTCAGACTCCAGTATTGTAAAACGTTTGCCAATAACATAGTAGGTAATCTGTGTGACCGTCTATTTCTCCATGACCATTATCTAACGCTATTTGGCTCTGTGACGAATCTGTATAGTTGCTGCGTGCAAGCAGTCGACGTGATAACAGCGAGTCGGAGCAGGTTTCGAGATGAATATACAGGCTTTAAGACTTCGTAGCATTTATTACATTCAGCTTACAATTATAAGCAGTACATCAAGTGAAAGAGCAACTCAAACACTTTTTCTTACAAGTGTTCAATCTGAGCACCATTCGTCGCGCATCGAGTCGATGGTTGAGTTCTTCCCAAATCTTGGCAGTGTGTCTGGAGTAATTGTTGCAACAATGCTGTTTCTAAAGTCGGATAGATCAGTTGATAACGGAAGCGCATGCACATGATTCTCTATGCATTCCCAAATGTAAAAATCGTCTGGCGTCAGGTTGTGTTTGAACATGGAGATTGTGGTGTCACCGCCAGACACCACACTTGCTAGTGGTAGCCTTTAAATCGGCCGCGGTCCGTTAGTATACGTCGGACCCGCGTGTCGCCACTATCAGTGACTGCAGACCGAGCGCCGCCACACGGCAGGTCTAGAGAGACGTCCTAGCACTCGCCCCAGTTGTACAGCTGACTTTGCTAGCGATGGTTCACTGACAAATTACGCTCTCATTTGCCGAGACCATAGTTAGCATAGCCTTCAGCTACGTCATTTGCTACGACCTAGCAAGGCGCCATTATCATTTGTTATTTATCTTGTGATGCATGTACCGTCAGACCGATGTTCACCAATTATGGATTAAAGTTAAGTATTCCAGAAGCTAGTACTTTTTTTACTAGACTCAACTCCTTTAACTCTTCCAGACCTCACGCCAGCCTGCGTGAGCTTAAACGCGTGCCTTTCGGCTTCCTGTCCTAGTGGCTTGGCTGTCTTGCCAAGTCACAACAGAGATCATGCAAAACAAGCTCTGTTATCTGGACCTTTCCGACTAATCCAGAGGTCGGAAACAACGCACCTAACCAATCGCTTGCTGCGTTATGCTAGTGAGGCGACGCACCAACTACCTGCCAAATAAAGTTCTGTGGTTCAGCTTCTTCCAAGTGAGAAAAGAGCCATAGTTCTAGCACACCTAGATAAGAAAGGCCGGTTACAATTGCTTCACCGAAATATAAATGCCTATAAATTTTCCGCCGTGATATGGAGCAAGAAAGATTAGTTTAGGGAAGTTTCGTTCCAATGGCACCATCTCTTAGGCATTCCCTGACTCCCAGAAATGTACGTTGCATGTGTCCACAGTTCGATTCATCGCTAAAGACGGACCGATCCAGAAAATCCTCATCGTCATGCGGCAACATTCAGTTTGCAAAGTTGGTACGTAAACCGTAATCTGTTGGTTTTGGAGCTTGTAACGACTGTAAACAATAAGGATTTAGTTGTAAATGTCTCCTTAACAGTCTCCAAGTTACTGGAATTGCTAATTCACGACTAGCCTTCCCAACCGATTTCACTGCTACGCGTGAAAGACCCTCACTAGTCCAACGCGTTATTCAGTCGCTCTTGGTGGTTCCACAGTCTTTACTTTATGCACACGTATACAGACAAAAGTGTTAGACAATGCGAAATTGTGCAACAAGTTCGAAATATTGAGAAAAATAGAGGGTAAGGTATAGGGAAAGGCGGGTGATGTAGAATGTGTACAAGAACCCAGAAGGACCAGTAAGAGTGGAAGACCAATAACGAAGTGTACGGATTAAAAAGTATGTAAGGCAGATATGTAGTGTTCCACCACTGCTGTTCAATGTATTCGTCGAAGAAGCAATGACAGAAATAAGAAATGATCCAGGTTGGGATTAAAATTCAAGATGAAAGGATGTCATTGTTAAGATTCGGTTATGTTATCCTCAGTCGAAGTGAGGAACAACTACAGGATCTGTTGACCGGAATGAACAGTAATGAGTACAATATATGGACTGCAAGTAAATCGAAGAAAGACGAAAGTAATGAGAAGGCGCAAGGGGAACAGCGAGAAACGTAACATCATAATTGGTGATCACGAAGTATATGAAATTAATGGGTTCTCCTACCTAGTCATGGAGCAAGTATGACATCAAAAGCAGTCTAGCACTGGAAACAAGGGCATTCCTAACCTAGAGAAGTGTATTAGTATCAAACATAGTTATCAAATTGAAGAAGAAATTTCTGAGAATGTACATTTGAAACACTGCATTGGACGGCAGTGAGACACGGACTGTGTGAAAACTGGAGCAGAAGAGAATAGAAGCGTTTGAGATGTGGTGCTACAGGCAAGTGTTGAAAATTAGGTGGACTGATAAGGTTAGGAACGAGGACATTTTCCAGAGAATCGACGAGGAAAGAATATATGGAAAACACATGCAAGAAGAAGAGGCAGGATGGTACGTTATCTGTTAAGACATCAGGGAATAAGATCCATGGTATTAGAGAAGTGGTTCTCAATCTGGGGGTAATTACCCCCTGAGGGGTAAAATGAAATTATATAAAGGGTAAAAACTAAACGATTAGATTCTATTCCAGTCATGAAACTAAGTAATTTTCAAAAAATCATTACTATTTTGTAAGATTGTAATATTGATTATACAAGTTATCAATAATTACGGTTTCTCAATTAGCAGCATTAATGCGATGGAGGTTACAGGCTCCTCACATAGTCCACAACTACACACGCATGTTGTGCTTTGTCCAATACATTCCTGACGATAAAAGTGATACAAAACGTATTAAATGCTAAATATATCACGAAAATGCTTTCTCCAAATTGTAGATAGTCTGAAGTAGCCCAGAAATTACTTCATTACTCGCTTAGAAACAGATAAAATGAATTAGTTAACAGCACGACACAGCAATTACTACATAAAGGCTGCTGTAGTGCTGTACACAGTATTATTATTATTATTATTATTATTATTACTCTCACTGTTAGTGGCTGTGGTTAGACACAAAGCATTAACAAAAAGAATTCTTCCAATATCTGCCAGTTCAGAAGGTAGGAGAGCAGCAAAAAAGTGATATACGAACAGTAATTTGGTTGTTTTTAAATGGGGTTGCAGTGTGCAGGTCAAGCTAGAGCCGCAATGGAGAGGAGTACTGCAGGGGAAGTATGTTTTGGAAATGTGTCTACCCTAACTGTGGATAGTTAGCTTCTTACCTCAGACAGAGGTGTGAGTAGCACATTCTAACGCACGCACAGACACACACACACCACATATACACTATTATGATTCATATAACAGACAGTGGGGTTGGATGGAGATGGGAAGGGCGGTACTAGCTAGTGTCTGTCTGCACTCAGGGGAACTGGTCTAGGAAAGTTTGGGGACCACTATACTGTACTAGAGGGAGTAGTAGACGCAAAAACCTGTAGAGGAAGGCAGGTTTGCAAGTGCTAGTGTGTAGTGTTACAGGAGATGAATTCGTGGCAGGCCGCATGAAACCAGTGAGAAGACGTCCAGAAAATAACTGAGGAAATAGGTTGTTAGTGCTATTCCACATCTACATCTACATATATACTCGGCTAGCCACCGAGTGGTGTGTGACGAAGGGCGCTATTCGCGCCAACGTCATATCCCCCCCCCCCCCACACACACACACGCACACATACTCATCCACTAGCGGATCGGACAAGGGAAAAACGACTGTCCGACCGCCTCTAATTTCCCTTATCTTTGAATGGTGATCATTGCGCGATTTGAAAGTTGGTGGTGATAATACACTACTGGCTATTCAAATTGCTACACCAAGAAGAAATGCAGATGATAAACGGGTATTGACTGGACAAATATATTACACTAGAACTCAAATGTGATTACATTTTCATGCAATTGGTGTGCGTAGATCCTGAGAAATCAGTACCCAGACCAACCACCTGCGGCCGTAATAACGGCCTTGATACGCCTGGGCATTTAGTCAAACAGAGCTTGGATGGCGTGTACAGGTACAGCTGCCCATGCAGCTTCAGCACGATACCACGGTTCATCAGGAGTAGTGACTGACGTATTATTACGAGCCAGTTGCTCGGCCACTATTGACCAGACGTTTTCAATTGGTGAGATCTGGAGAATTTGCTGGCCAGGGCAGTAGTCGAACATTTTCTATATCCAGAAAGGCCCGTAAAGGACCTGCAACATGCGGTCGTGCATTATCCTGCTGAAATGTAGGGTTTCACAGGAACTGAATGAAGGGTAGAGCCACGGCTCGTAACTCATCTGAAATGTAACGTCCACTGTTCAAAGTGCCTCAGTGCGAAGAACAGGTAACCGAGACGTGTAACCAATGGCACCCCATACCATCACACCGGGTGATACGCCAGTATGGCGACGACGAATACACGCTTCCAATGTGCGTTCACCGTGATGTCGCCAAACACGAATGCGACCATCATGATGCTGTAAACAGAACCTGGATTTATCCGAAAAAAATGACGTTTTGCCATTCGTGCACCCAGGTTGGTCGTTGAGTTCACCATCGCAGGCGCTCCTGTCTGTGATGCAGCGTCAAGGGTAAGCGCAGCCATGGTGTCCGAGCCGATAGTCCATGATGCTGCGAACGTCGTCGAACGGTTCGTGCAAAAGGTTTTTGTCTTGCAAACGTCCCCATCTGTTGACTCAGGGATCGAGACGTGGCTGCACGATCCGTTACAGCCATGCGGATAAGATGCCTGTCATCTCGACTTCTAGTGATACGAGGCAGTTGGGATCCAACACGGCTTTCCGTATTACCCTCCTGAACCCACCGATTCCATATTCTGCTAACAGTCATTGGATCTCCACCAACGCGAGTAACAATGTCGCGATACGATAAACCGCAATCGCGATAGGCTAGAATCCGACCATTATCAAAGTCGAAATCGTGATGGTACGCATTTCTCCTCCTTACACGAGGCATCAAAACAACGTTTCATCAGGCAACGCCGGTCAACTGCTGTTTGTGTTTGATAAATTGGTTGGAAACTTTCCTCATGTCAGCACGTTGAAGGTGTCGCCACCGGCGCCAACCTTTTGTGAATGCTCCGAAAAGCTAATCATTTGCATATCACAGCATCTTCTTCCCGTCGTTTAAATTTCGCGTCTGTAGCACGTCATCTTCGTGGTGTAGCAATTTTAATGGCCAGTAGTGTATATGCTCTACATCCTTGGCGAAGATCGGATTTTGGAATTTAGTGAGTAGTCCCTTCCGTTTAACGCTTCGTCTATCTGCAAGTGTGTCCGACTACAAGCTTCCTATGAGCTTTGTAACGCTCTCGCGATCGCTAAATGTACCAGTCACGAATCTTGCCGCTCTTCTTTGGACCTTCTCAGCCTCTTGAATCTGACCCAACTGGTAAGGGTCCCATACAGACGAACATTACTCTAAGACTGGATTCTGTGTTGGTATAGGAGATGAATTGTGGCGGACAGCATGAAAGAAATCAGAAGACATCCAGCAAATAACTGAGGAAGTAGTTTGCAAGTGCTACTTTGTGCTAGCATAGGAAATGAATTCGTGTGGGCCACACGAAAACAGTGAGAAGACGTCCAGATAATAACTGAGGAAGTAGCTTGCAAGTGCTACTTTGTGATAGCATAAGAAATGAATTCGTGGCGGGCCACATGAAACCAGTGAGAAGACGTCCAGGAAATAACTGAGGTATTAGGTTTCAAATACTACTATGTGTTGGTGCAGGTGATGAATTCGTGGCGGGCCACATGAAACCTGTCGGAAGACTGATGACTGAAAGAAAAAGTGTTTGAGTTGCTCTTTCGTTTGATTTCTTATTTGTAACTGTAAGTTGAATGTAATAAATGTTAAGAAGTTTTGAAACCAATATATTTGTTTAGAAGCACTGTGTACTTCCATGTCAGGGAATTCTATTCCTGCCACATTTACATGTCTAATGCCAAGTGCATTTGGTGAATACAGCAAACAATAGTGGAGTTTCTGCATCTCGCAGCAGCACGTTATCCCCCGTGGTTCATCGCGCTATCTGGCTCCCGCCGGAGCCACTACGCTCCACTCTGCACCGAACTGCGACCGCCGCCGCGTCCCCCCAACCGCTGACCGTTGCGTGTCGCGCTCCGCCAGATAAAACGATGTGCCGCAATTCCGGGCCCGCGCGCTGGTGTGGCCAGTGGCGGAGGAGGGAGGGGTGTGGCGAGGAGCGGCAATTACCAGTGACGGCCGGCGCTGCGATTGGCTGGCAGGCGGCGCCGATTTACGGCCGTCGCAACGCACCACGACGCGCAGATATGATACACGCACGCCGCACCGGCGAATAACTCAGCGCAGCTATTGGCTCCGGACGCCGCGCCGTGACGTCGAAACGGGTGCGAACGCCGCTCGCTACTGGGTCCGCCGCGCGATGCCCTGAGCAGTGTTTCCGCCGCTGAACTCAACCGGCAGACAACACCATCTGTGCTGTCGCCGCCGCCGGCGCCAACTAGTAATATTGCGGGACCGCTCACATCAACCGGCATCTGAACCCGGCCAATCAAACTTTTTTATGTTCGTATTTCACCGAAGAGACATTACCCACTCCCAGCGACAAGGACGGGCTTCATATGGATGTCTGCTGCAGCCGAGAGATGAGTACCACTAAATCCTCTTTCCTGCAGGGGAGGCAATAATGTGCCGCAGAACGTTTGGCATTTTCCCGAGCTCAAGCGGGAGAGGGGCGGCTTTCCTCACTAAGACTTTGAACAGGAGATCATTCAAATCTCTCTCCTTGTAAGAAGAGCAGTTTTGCATGCCAACGACTACGGTTTCTGCAATGATCGCTTTATAGAATATTCTTATGTTGACAAATTAGAAGGAGCAATTTGTTTTACTTGATAAAATCTTTCTAAAGCCAAGCCATTTTCAATAACTCGTTTCGACAGTCTTTACTGTCATCATCAGGTCTTTTTGTTACAAAATCATTTCGATTTGGAACCTCATGTCAAGTATAAGTAGGCTGTTTAGGTTTTTATGTTGGTAACGCCACGTAGCGTTCTGTATGAAAATTACTGACTGTGCTCTGTGCAGTCTGTGGCTGGTTTGCATTGTTGTAATATTTGCTATTGTAGTGTTGGGCAGCTGGATGTGAACAGCGCGCAGCGTTGCGCAGTTGGAGGTGAGCCGCCAGCAGTGGTGGATGTGGGGAGAGAGATGGTGGAGTTTTGAGAGCGGACGATCTGGATGTGTGTCCGTCAGAAAAAGGAAATTCGTAAGACTGAATGTCATGAACTGATATATGTATTATGACTTTTGAACACTATTAAGGTAAATACATTGTTTGTTCTCTATCAGCATCTTTCATTTGCTAACTATGCCTATCAGTAGTTAGTGCCTTCAGTAGTTAGAATCTTTTATTTAGCTGGCAGTATTGCTGCTCGCTGTATTGCGGTAGTTTGAGTAACGAAGATTTTTGTGAGGTAAGTGATTCATGAAAGGTATAGGTTGTTGTTAGTCAGGGCCATTCTTTTGTGGGGATTATTGAAAGTCAGATTGCGTTGCGCTAAAAGAAAATATTGTGTGTCAGTTTAGTGTTGATCTTAACAAGTAAAGAGAGAAATGTCTGAGTACGTTCAGTTTCGCTCAGTTGCTTGAAAATCAAATAACATAGAGGTTTTCCAGCACTGTCATTCATAAATTTTTCTAAGGGGATGTGTCACAAGTTGTCATGTTACTGCGTAAAACGTAGCCAAAAATAAAATATTTACAATCAAAAAGCAACGAGCTGTAACATATGCGCCGTTTAACGTGGACCATCAACGAATGGAACATGTCAAGCTAATGTAAAGAGAAGTGCTACTGTGCGTTTTACTATATAGGCTATTGTGATTTTTGTGACTTAACAGATATTTGCGAGTGTTAAATATACGCACAATATGCTTTTTGATTGTAAATATTTTATGCCTGACAAACCTTTGTATAACGTGCCAGCTTTTTTCCGCTAATATCACAACTTGCCATGAGGTCCAACTCACAATGAACACATTTTGTAGCAAAAACTTTGAAGCCCTGAAGTTGACTGCAAACGCTATCAAAACCAGTTTTTGATCTATGAATAATCTAAGCATATTTGTGTTTAGTTTTGAGCCTTCGAGGTCACCCACTTCTCTTGTCAGCGCACCTCTATTGGTCTTTGACTCTTTTTATTCCCTTTCCTTTTTTGTGGGAAAATAAGCGCATTGCAAATGAAACTGGATATATGGAGAAATCAATTCCGGGAGCATAATTTCACGCATCTTCCGAATGCCGCGAAGTTTGCAGCTAACATTTATAATGACCTTCATGAATCATTCGTTTGGTCTTGCGGTAATTTAGATGTAGCTTTCACGGAAAGATTCGAGAGTTTGAGGTCACTTGAGCCAGGTTTCGAAATCTTCATGTCACCACATTCGGTTGACGTTAGAACTGTGTCCGTAGAGGTGCAAATAGAATTAGTAGATGTGCAGTGTGACCGCTTTATTGACGACCAGTTTAGAATGGCTAATGATATCATTCAGTTTCATTCCTGCCTTCTGCATAATAGATTTACTGAACTACATACGGAAGTGGCAGCTATAATGTACTAAATGGTTATAATTGAATTGCAGCTGCTCACAGAAGTCCAGTGTGGCTGTTATTTTATGGCCGGCCGGGATGGCCGAGCGGTTCTAGGCGCTTCAGTCTGGAACCGCGTGAACACTACAGTCGCAGGGTCGAATCCTGCCTCGGGCATGGATGTGTGTGATGTCCTTAGGTTAGTTAGGTTTAAGTAGTTCTAAGTTCTACGCGACTGATGACCTCAGAAGTTAAGTCGCATAGTGCTCAGAGCCATTTGAACCATTTTGAACTTCGACGAGATGGTGCATCCGCAACTCAATGTGATCAACAGTTGCTCGAGGCAATCCCGGTGGAATTCGTTGTGTCCGACTTCTTGGACACTGGGGATGCTACTAATAACACAGTTAATTAGAACACTCTGAATAAGTAATTCTTCATTAATTATAATGAAACTCATATTTGCTCGCCAGGCTCGGCTGTAGCTACGAAACTGCACACGTGGATTGCGGTTCAGAACACTGCAAAAGAGCCACGATTATTGAGTGGCGAAATAAATTCTGAACGGCTGTACTGTGGCTTCATTACAATTACTAGAACACACATGTTCGTAGACACTTGTTGACACAGCTCTGAGAGCGTTGGCGCGTAGGCACCGTTCGCAGAAGACAGCAGTCTCTTCACTTCCCGACGGAAGGGCTGCGTCACGGCGAGTAGGCAGATCAACGACGTTACTCCAGCGGGAACTTGCCGGAAGTGGACAGGATCCGACCTCGAAGAGAACTGTGCTCCTGGCCTCTGGCGACGCTATTTCAGGGCAGGGCCGCGGTGATGGCGCCTCGAAACTATGAGACGCGTGGCTTCTTCTTAAAACCTCACTAGCGCCTCATGATACCGCTTTGCTCTGCAGTATCTCTGGTGTGGTCGATACTTCTCGTGCCGCTCTCGATGCTCGACGACACAGCAGAATCTGAGCAACGTACTCCTGTACACTGATAAATGTGTTCTTTTAGATACACCCAAAGCCAAAAGTCACATGAATACATGTCAGATGATCTTGCAGGCCATGCATCTGTAAAACCTCTGCATTTAACACGTTAGTGGAAGTTTGTGTTAAGTAGATCTTTCACTGGACGAGAGACATGAGGTGTTGCTCCATCTTGCATTAAAATCGTGGTTTCCATACACTTCTCCAAAACAGTAATCACATGCTGTACAAGGAGCTCTCGGTCACGTGCAGTCTTCACCTTACACCTGACAGGACCTCTGGGCGTATTCTCTTCAAAGAAGAATGCACCGGGAGTAAAACTGTTTGCGATTCCACACCACACAGTCACATATGGCGAGTTTAGTGGCTCTTCGTGAGCAACACGCGGTTTAACAGTACCCCAAATTCGGCATATTTTGGCCACAGGCGAATGTTTGGGCGAAGGTGATATTTTTGGCCAAAGCCGAAGCCGAATGTTAGGTCGGACATTACATGCAGGCAACGTAGTTCCAAAATAAAATAAAATGTATACTGCTGATGAAGCGTGGAGTTGGTTCACAGAACTGCTGTAGTTTTCAAAAAAAGTACTGCTGACTAGATGGTGAAAGCTAGGTCTTATAAAAGGAAAGCTCCACCCACAGTTCCACACTTCATCTGTAGAAGAAACCAATAAGCGGTACAATTAACAAAGATATGATAATTAATTGAAACCCTCAGCTGCCGACATGTGGTGTTGACATACCTCGATGGGGACAGCTGAAAATATGTGCCCCGACCGGCACTCGAACCCGGGATCTCCTGCTTACATGGCAGACGCTCTACCCATCTCTCCCTCTCTCTCTTTTTTTCCTTGGTAGTATCGGACGTCACATGACATCCGTTGAAGTTCGTTGTTGATCCGTTCACTCAGTTTTTCTATTACGTGTACCAGCCGGCTCTCTAACCTAACACGCTGAGCTACCGTGCCGGCATCTATCTGAGCCACCGAGGACACAGATGAATAGCGCGACTGCAGGGAATTATCTCTTGCACGCTTCAAGTGAGACTCACATTTCCAACTGTCCACAATCTACATACGTAATGTTCCTAATAGATATTTGCCCATCCACTCAATACTCGTGCCAACTAAGGTGACGATTTCCGTAAGAGTTTGGGCAACCTGTGCGCATTCGCACGGACGAAGTTGAATGGCCGGGTAGCCTTTAACTATATATGAAGATAGCAACTGTTCTCAAAAGAACTATCTACTAGGACCATTACGTGTGTAGATTGTGAACAGTTAGAAATGTGAGTCTCACGGGAAGCGTGCGAGGGATAAGTCCCTGCAGTCTCCCTATTCACAATGGACTCGCATTCGGGAGGACGACGGTTCAATCCCGCGTCCGGTCATCATGATTTAGGTTTTCCGTGATTTCCCTAAATCGCTCCAGGCAAATGCCGGGATGGTTCCTTTGAAAGGGCACGGCCGATTTCCTTCCCCGTCCTTCCCCAATCCGATGAGGCCGATGACCTCGCTGTCTGGTCTCCTCCCCCCAAACAACCCAACCCCTCACCCTATTCATCTGTGTCCTCTGTGGCTCAGATGGATTTTCTTTTTAATCTCATTTTGTTCGTTTTCGTTCGTTGTATCTGCTCGGGGCTGACGTTTTCAAGACACCCGTTTCAGTTCGTCGTGGATCCATTAACTCAGTTTTTTTTTATTTCAGAGGGCAGCTAACACCCTGACCAAAGTGCTGAGTTACCGTGCTGGCATAAAAAAACAATGGATAGAGCGTCTGCCATGTAAGCAGGAGTTTCCGGGTTCGAGTCCAGGTCGGGGCAAACATTTTCAGCTGTCCCCATCGAGGTATATCAACAACACCTGTCGGCAGTTGAGGGTTTCAGTTAATTATCATTTATTCTAGAGCAGCTGCACGGTCATTAATGGTATCTGTTCTTTCGAGAACAGTTACTATCTTCATATATTAGCAAATAGCCCGTATACAGATAGGAAAACATCATCAAACTGGACACGCAAACAAAGTGGAAAGTTGATTGCATTTCCCAAATGCATTTAAAACATGCGAAAAGACATTCCAAGGTGTTTAAGAGAATTAGTAAGTGAATCTGGACTCTGTAATCTGGACTGACTGTTTCTGATCCAGTGCTGTTTGTCCTTAAGACTCACACACTTTGTGAAACGCAGCAGAGGTGCACTGAAACACAAGTACGCAAGAAACGAGTCCAGCCGGATGCTGGAGACGCCGCTTTGAGACGCCGCAGCGTGCCGGGTGCTCGTGGGCTAATGCTGGAAGGCGTGCGGGAGGCGACCGCTTCATTACCGCCAGAGGCGAAGCCGCGGGCTCAGGGAGCGCGGCTGCTCCGGCGCCTCCGCAAAGGCCTCTGTGGTGTGCCGTGGCGCGAGCAGCGACGGGGCCCGGGGACCCGCACCGTGTCGCGAGGGGAGCAGCCGGGCCACGCACTCTGCAGCGGAGGGGCTATTTGGCCCGTCACACGTCTCGAGGGGGGCGGGCCGCCTCCAGACGGCAGAGGTAGCACTGCCAGCTCCTGCTGCTGCTGCTCCCTTGCGTGCTAGTAAACACATTAAGCCGATAAGTGTAACAGTTCTACTGTAACAGTATTTTGTTGGACATCACAGAGTTACCATACAGGGTAATTCAACTGCACCTACCGATGTCGTTTTATGCAGTGTTAAATCAGGCCTTCAGTAACCACTCGCGAGATTTTCGTAGTCCCCTGATTGCAGTTCTTACACGGACACGTTCTCCTTAGAGGCAGTAATTTTCGAATTTTTCAAGAAAAATGTACAAATACGACCTTCAAACGCATCACCACTCCAACACTCAGCTCCCACAGCAAAGGATTTCTATTGTTGTGAGAAAATGGAACTCCTAAAGCCGTCCTTATATTTCATATCTTTTGTTGCAACCAGTTTTGGAGCTTCAATGCGCCATCTTCAGGCTGTAGTTGGCAGTCGATGGTTAGAATTCTGACACTATTCAGGCAGTTTGCGTAACCAGTTATGCTGACCATTCATGCAATATTATTATTACCTTTATTACCAATTCTATGTCATTCACCAGCCACAGCTGGACAGACAGCGTCAAGATACAACATTATCAAAATACGTGAGTACAACTCTACTATGATAGTAATTTAATACCACAAGACACATTTAAGTTATAAATTAGATTACAATAATATCACAGCTATAAAATAGATACAACTATATAATGAAATAAAATATAACAGTTGCTGTTGGAGTCATGGAACTGAGCTGCAGCTCAAGTAAACGCTATGCTATTACTAGAGAAAGATTCTTCAATATTGTAGAAGGCTTGCTCTTTTAGCTTACACAAAATAGTAATTTTAAACTGCTCCCATGGTAAAGACTGAATGTAATCAGGTAGAGCATTAAACAATTTTAGGGCCACCATTGGGAAGTTGTTTTGTGTCTCTGATAATCGACACCTTGGCATGTCGATACTGTCTTTGTTGCGAGTGCTGTATTTGTGAACTTCATTCCTCTTTCTGTAAATATCATGGTTTCCCTTTATGTGGAAGAGGCAGTCCATTATATACTGGCTGTAAACAGTCAGAACTCCTAACCTGGTAAAAATTGGTTTACAGTGGTCGTGTTTGTTTGCTTGAAGTAATGATCCTCATTGCTTTCTTTTGCAGTAAAAACACAGTCTTGCAGCCTGCAGAATGGCCCCAAAACAACAGCCCATAACTGATGTCGCTATCGCACATTGCATAGTACACAGTTAGAAGATACTGTTCTAATACTATACTCTTCAGTCTCCTCAAGAGGTACAGGACCCGTGAAAGTTTGGTACATACATGTTTGGTGTGCTGTTGCCAGGTTAATTTGGTATTAATGAGAAAGCCCAGAAGTTCAACATCTGCTGCGTTACCCAGTACTCCAGTATTGTTGAGGCTGCATATCATCCTCTGAATTCTTTCTTCATTAATTTTCATTCTGTTCATGATAAATCAGGCCTTAGCTTCATTGAACAAGACTTCTGCTTGTTGTACTGCCTGTTCAACGTTCTCTCCTCTTGAGAGTAAGGTTGTATCATCCGCAAACTGCAAGATGTGCCCATTGGACCCTATGTCATTTACGAAGATAAGGAACAGCAGGGGCCCTATTACCGATCCCTGTGGCACACCATGCTGTAGCTTCTTCTCACCTGAATCAGGTCCTTGCACGGAGACAATCATATATGGGTCGAGTGAACGCCTTCCGCATCTACTACAGCCATAACATAGCGCACTGAAGCGCCGAAATCGGTTGCAACAAAATAAATAAAATCATAAGGACGGCTGTAGGCTCACGCCACCTGCGTAGTTGACCACTTACGAATTGTAAAATGGAAGTTTCTGTAAATTTTACCTAACAGTTTTGTGAATTTTAACAGCCCAAAATAAACAATTACATCGTTGTATTTGTCATTCCCTCTGATTACGGAACTACTTTGCTTGTAAGGATTAAGTATGGACCGAATTGTTAATGTATTAGTTTCAGCGTAACTTTTGAAAGAAATCGTTTTTCTTTCGTTATCCTGACGGACCCCTTTAAACAACATTTAAAAAGAGTTGTTTTTCTTTCACTGCCCTCATGAGCACGTTTAAATTGGTAATGTTAACGAAACAGCCGACTATAATGGTGGTGTCTGTCAGACAGCAAAGGACCCGGAAGAGCAGTTGAACGGAATGGACAGTGTCTTGAAAGGAGGATACAAGATGAACATCAACAAAACCAAAACGAGGACGATGGAATGTAATCGAATTAAATCAGGAGATGCTGAAGGAATTAGATTAGGAAATGAGACACTTAAAGTACTAGATGGGTTTTGCTTTTTAGGGTGCAAAATAACTTATGATGGTCTAAGTAGAGAGGATATAAAATGGGGACTGGCAACGGCAAGAAAAGCGTTTCTGAAGAAGAGAAATCTGTTAACTTCGAGTAGAGGTTTAAGCGTCAGGAAGTCTTTTCTGAAAGTATTTGTATAGATCGCAGTGTATGGAAGTGAAACATAGACGATAAATAGTTTAGACATGAAGAGAATGGAAGCTTTCGAAATGTGATGCTACAGAATAATGCTCAGGATTAGGTCGGTAGACCATGTAACTAATGAGGAGGTACTGAATAGAATTGGAGAGAAGAGGAATTTGTGGAAAAACTTGAGGAGAAGAAGGGATCGGTTGGTAGGACGCGTTCTGACGCATCAATTTAGTATTGGAGGGTAGCATGGAGGGTAAAAATCGTAGAGAGAGAGACGAAGAGATGAATGCACTAAACAGGTTCAGAAGGATGTAGGTTCCAGTAGTTACTGTGAGATGAAGAAGCTTGCAGAGGATAGAGTAGCATGGACAGCTGCATCAAACCAATCTGGACTGAAGACCACAAGAAGAAGATTGGTTGCGTAATAGCCGAATAAAAAAAAAACGGTCGAATAGCGGGAATAGTTCACGCAGACAGAAATATCTGTGCAGTGGTAGAAGGGAGTGCAACGAACAACGTAGTGAGGCATGAGTGAGGAGTATTGGACGTACGTTTGAAAGTCATTTTTGTACGTTTTTCTCGAATAATTCGAAAACTTTGGCCTCCATCGAAATCGTATCCCAGTACAAAATTTAATTACATTAAATTCTCTACAGTCAGAGATCGTTAATGTCTGCAGTATGATTAACAGTTTGCACATAGAGGGCGAGACAGTATGGAAATCTTTACACATAGTTTTTGAAGGCCAGAAATAACCATGCGAATTGCATACAACGATATCGGTAGGAACAGCTGAATCGCGCTGTATACTGGGCGATTTTTCGACGTGTGCACAAAATCAAACGACGTACAGTTAAAGATGGAAGGGATTGAAATCACGATACAATCACAACCAGATCTCAATTCACTCATACTCACAGAAACAAACAGCACTCCGACACATGTTCTGTAGACTCAACACAGTATCATTTAGCACAGAAAACTGTCAGAAAGAAGTGACATCATTATAAGAGGACCATTTTTTTCCATTCTCAGATAGCCCACAAATTATTTTATCATTAAAATAGTTACTTTTCTACATTCTCACCGTAACGGTAGAGGCCTGTGGACAAGCTTTCCACTGCCCTTTTCGTAAAATAAAAGGCATGATGAACGCTACTGGAATGGATGGAATACATGCCGAACTAACGAATTGTAAGTGTTTACCAGATATAAGAGACAATTAACGAACGCATACTGGAGGAAATGCAGATTCTCCAAACAGAAGTAATCTTTCTCTTCAAGAAAGGGAAATGTAGTGACTGCAAAAACTGCCGTAGCGTCAGTCTTCTAATGACGTCCACAAACTATACTCAAAGATCCATAAGCACGGGAAGAATATCACGGAAGCTGTTATTTTTCAGTAACAAAATGACACAATGACAAAACAGATTTAGATCAGGTCGTTCCTGTATGGACAACGTGATTGTAATGAAGAACATTACAGAAAGATACAGAGAATTTAACACAGTAGCCCGAGAAGATAGTCACAAATTCCAGTCCTCTCCTCTGTTAAAAATACCTCTTACCTGCACGCCACACACACACACACACACACACACACACACACACACACATACACACACATCATTTTTCCTGTAGCGACAATTTCTCACAGCAGCTGCATAGGAAATGCTGAAGTTTGCAAGAGAACGCCTTTCTGAATGCTGAAAATGAATTCTTAATGTTTTTCACATTCCAAGACGCACTTCGCTTTTTTAATAAGTAGGTGTCCCTGAATATGACACGATTTTTCGTTTCCTCCTATCGGCTTTCAGATTTTACAGTAAAACGAGCAGTTCATTATTAAAAATAATGCAGTTTTCTCCCATTTGGAAAACCAGCTGAAAGTCTCCAGTTTCTCGTGTATTATCGATCTTGAGAAGGCTTTAGACCATGTAAGCCACGACAGTCTTTGGAAGATTATGTCAGAATGTCCATATCCTTAACACCTAATACAGGCAGAGAGAAGTCTTTACAAAAAACCTCGCGTATTGTAACAAACAAAGGTAGCAACCAATTAGAGGAAATATTTATTAAACATGTTGTAAGAGAACGGTGTGGGCTATCGCTTGCTGTTTTTAATATTTAAATTGACTTCATCCTCTCTACATGGAAATGTAAAATCAACAAACGAAAGAAGATAGCGAATGAAGAATACCTGAAAGTGTTTCTGCTTGCAGTTGATATCGTTAGTATTAAAAAGAATTAAGATGATGTCCAGAGATCAGTACACCAGATGAACGAAATATGAAACAATCACAGTTTAAAGGCTTCTGATAACAAAATTAAATTAATGGCATTCCGACAAAAATATCCAGTCAGATTAAAAACTGCTTCAGATAATTCAACTTTACGACAAGTGTCTCAAATCTCTTATTTGGTTCTCTGATAAATGTTTAGATTTTGACTCTGATAATTAAAATAAATAAGACACATTCAAGGTGTCTGTGGCACCCATTAGCACAATATTAAGCTACAAGGTACAAAAGAGACCACGACTGTTCAAAAGGTAGACATGAAGTTCCTGAGGAGGACGAAGGGCTGCTCAAGAAGAGGCACGACTACAAGTGAAGATATTGGAACAGTTTTAATATTTCAACATTAATGAAAAAAATCGAAAAAACTGGAGACACCACATGAGAATGCCAAGTCAGAGAACACTACAGGAGATCATGAACTACAAAGCGAATGGCCAAACAGATACTGGAAGACCTCTGAAAAGATGCGAATGATTTTCTTTGTGAGTTCGGAACAGGCAACAAACCAATCTTTGAAAGAAATATGATGATAAAATGTTGCCGTCAATGAACTGAAATGCGTCTTGACGTTGCCCTGAAACTTCATGTTTGTTTTGAACCGTTGCTCTGCTTTTCACTTCTTCAGTTCAGGGAAAAGGTGGAAGTCTTTCGGCGTTAGGGCAATATTGCAAGGCATACACAACAATTTCAGAAGTTATCGTGCCTCATTTCTTTTGTTTTGAATTGCTTTCCGCTCATTCTTTGCTGAATTTCTGCTGCACTGTTCCCATATGCTTGCCGGAAACAAATAACTCTCTAGGTTTGCACGTGGGGCGAGCATCAATTGAGGCAGCAACGTTTACGTGACTGCAGCTCAACGCCGAGTCCCACGAGAAAGACAGTCCGTGGCGCGTAAGTCACAGCACGTGATACTGTCGGTCATAAAAGTGCAAGCGGCTGTCGGGGAACGAGTGACTATTTCAGACGAGTTTAGTAATTCTTGACTGCGTGTTTAAATGCATGGAAGTTCTCGTCATCGCACGACAAAATTTAGACCTTTAGCGGGTACCCTTTCAATTATGAGGGTGGTTTGAAAAGTTCCCCGAATCACCACAAGAGGTCAGCGTTACCGCAACGAGTTGTTCACGTGATATTCATTGGACCGTTGCCTGTAAACAGATGCCTCCTCAGTGCTCTAGGAAGAAAGCTGTGGCGGTGACATGGCTCGATTGTTGTTCCCGCGTAGTGGTTTGCGAAGACGAAAAAAATCGAGATCCGAGCAGTGATTAAGTACTTCGTAAAGAAAGGTATGAAATCAAAGGACATTCATGCCGATTTCGAGAATACACTGGGGGGACTCTGCTCCTTCATATTCAACTGTTGCCAAGTGGACAGAATGAACTTAAATTTGGTAGGGAGAGCTTAGATGATGATCCGCGCAGCGGTCGGCCGAGATGTGTCACTGCTCCAGAAATCATTGCAAAAGTACACGAAATGGTCATGGACGATCGCCGATTGAAAGTGTGCGTAATTGATCACGCTTGCCAGATGTCATCTGAAAGAGTATATCACATTTTAACTGAAGAATTAGAAATGTAAAAATTATCTGCAAGGTGGGTGCCGCGACTCTTGACTCTTGGTCAAAAACACATGAGAATGGACATATCGGAACAGTGTTTGGCCCATTTTAGGAGAAACGAACACGATTTTTTGCCCTGGTTTGTGACCACAGATGAAACTTGGGTGCACTAATATACCCCAGAGACAAAACAACAGTCAGGGAAGTGGAATCATGCTGATTCTCCTCAAGCAAAGACATTTCCTTCGGCGGGAAATGTCATGGTATCAGTGTTCTGGGATGCCAATGGGATTCTGTTTGTAGATTATCTCCCCATTGGGCAAACAATTATTGTAGAATACTATGCTAACCCCCTGGACAAATTGCAACAAAAGATACGCGAAAAAAGGCCACGTTTATCAAAGGAGGAGGTCATCTTCCATCAAGACAATGCGCGCCTGCACACATGTGCCATCGCTATGGCAAAATTACACTAATTAAGGTATGAATTGTTGCCACACCCGCCTTATTCACCTGATATGGCTCCGTCGGACTTCCATCCATCTCTTCCCAAAACTGAAAATTTTTCTCGGTGGACGAAGATTCACTTCGAACAGAGAATTGATAACCAGAATTGACAACTATTTTGCAGGCCTGGAGGAAACCCTTTTTCGAGATGGGATCAAGGCACTGGAACATCGTTGGACCAAGTGCATTTATCTACAAGGATACTACATTGAAAAATAAAAAAGTTTCAGTGATGGTTCAAATGGCTCTGAGCACTATGGGACTCAACTGCTGAGGTCATTAGTCCCCTAGAACTTTAGAACTAGTTAAACCTAACTAACCTAAGGACATCACACACATCCATGCCCGAGGCAGGATTCGAACCTGCGACCGTAGCGGTCTCGCGGTTCCAGACTGCAGCGCCAGAACCGCGAGACCACTTCGGCCGGCGTTTCAGTGATGTAAGTACTTTTTTTCTAATCCGCTCTGAGAACTTTTCAAACCGACCTCGTACACACTGATTTCTCGTAGGCCCTGCACGCAGCCAAGCGTGGCGGAGAAACCAGCTAGCGTGACGTCACAAGTTCGTTGCGGGGTGGCCCGGCCCAAAACAGGTTGACGTCTTGAACTCGGCAGTGACTGACCGTGTGGTGCGGAAGATGCTCAGTTGCCTACTGCGCATATAACCCTTTCGCCTCTTGTGTAGCGTTGATGCTGGGCGATTGAAGGCTCAAATAATTATTTAAATGAAAGTGGTCTTTTAATAATCAGGTTTTTAAATTGAGATAAGAAGTATAAAATAGTTTCTGCAAGCTCCGTAAAGATTTAGATCCCCAAAGATATAGTACTGAAAATTCGTGATTCTCAATTTTTAATAGGTATGAAAATACTTGTAAGATTTAAGACGAAAAACCATGGGACGATAGCAATAGATAATAGTATGGAGATGAACTATTTATGCACCAACTGGTAAGTAATGTATTATTAAGTAGCTGAACTACTTATGCATCAATTATGCACTGCATGTGCCCCACCGTTTTCATGTTAAACCGTGTAATACGGGGTGACACAGAATAACGGGAATACATGAAAGTAGTAGTGGCAACCATGGGCAGATGGCAGCATTGCGGTTCGTGACAGCGAGTAAACACAATGAGATTTTCACCCTGCAGCGGAGGGTGCGCTGATATGGGACTTCCTGGCAGATTAAAACGGTGTGCCGTACCGAGACTCGAACTCGGGACCTTTGCCTTTTGCGGGGAAGTGCTCTACCAACTGAGCTACCCAAGCACGACTCAAGCCCCGTCCTCACGGCTTTACTTCTGCCAGTACCTCATCTCCTACCTTCCAAACTTTACAGAAGCTCTCCTGCGAACCATGAAGAACTAGCACTCCTGAAAGAAAGGATATTGCAGAGACATGGCTTACCACAGCCTGGGGGATGTTTCCAGAATGAGAGTTTCACTCTGCAGAAGTAAAGCTGTGAGGACAGAGCGTGAGTCGTGCTTGGGTAACTCAGTCGGTAGAGCACTTGCCCGCGGAAGGCAAGGGTCCCGAGTTCGAGTCTCGGACCTGCACACCGTTTTCATCTGCCAGGAAGTTTCAGCGAGTAAACAGTCCGCTATTTCAGCAGCCATGGAGCAATGGAACGGACAATAGCGTGCATTAGCCGTAAAAATACTTTGTAAAAACAATGATAGTTTAGTAGCGACGCAGAGGGAGTTCTGATGTTTTTATAATTTACGTCGTCATGATGCCGTTCCGTCGAAACACTCGATGAAATGTTAGATTAATAACTTTGAAGAGACTGGATCTGCCCTCAAGAAGAAACGAACAGGACGACCAAGAAGTGTGCGTTCTCTAGCGAACATTGAAGTTGTACGCGAGTCTGTCTTACGGAGCCTGCGGCGTTCAGTTCGTAAGCAAGCAGCAGTGGTTGGAATGTCCCGCAGAACTCTTCATCTTGATTTAAAATTTCGTCCGTACAAACTACGGATGGTGCAACAATTGAAGGACAACGATTACCGGTTACGGTTAGGATTCTGTCGACAGATGATAACAAAAATAAACAATGACGAAGAATATCTGAAGAAGTTGTGGATGTCAGATGAGGCACAGTTTCATCTCATAGGTTTTGTGAACAAACAGAGCTACCGTTACTAGGCAAACACAAATCTTAATGACGTTCATAAGCGCCCTTTACACACTAGTAAAGTGACCGTATGGTGTGGTGTTTCATCACATGAGATTATCGGACCGTATTTTTTTGCTAATGAACAGGGAAACACAATAACTGTCAATGCCGATCGTTACGTGGAGATGTTACGAACTTTCGTTACACCTGCATTGAACAGCTTTCCAAACGTTCAATGGTTCAAATGGCTCTGAGCACTATGGGACTCAACTGCTGAGGTCATTAGTCCCCTAGAACTCAGAACTAGTTAAACCTAACTAACCTAAGGACATCACAAACATCCATGCCCGAGGCAGGATTCGAACCTGCGACCGTAGCGGTCTTGCGGTTCCAGACTGCAGCGCCTTTAACCGCACGGCCACTTCGGCCGGCAAACGTTCAAGAATCCTTGTTTCAAAAGGACGGAGCGACATCACACTGCACGCCAATCAGTGACATATGTTCGAGAATTGTGTGATCTTACGATTCGGTAACATTCCCTGGCCCTCTAGATCGCCAGATTTATCCGTTTGTGATTTATTCTTGTGGGGCTACGTCAAGACCAAATGCTACACGACTCGGCCAAGAACAGTGGATGAGTTAAAACAGAGAATTCGGGACACTATTCATAGTATCCCATCTGAGATGTTGCAGCGTTCAATGACGAATCTCAACAGCAGATTTCACGAATATATTCGTACAGGAGGACGCCATCTAAATGACGTGATTTTAAAAAAATGATAAATGCCATCAATGTTTCGTAAATGGCAACGTTGTAAGGTTGTAATTACTATGAATGCAATTTCTTTCCTTCATCACTTCTAGTTTTTTTGGATTGTGGAAATGTTCCGTTTTTCTGTGTCACCCTGTATTTTCATAACTATTAAAAATTCACGATCACAAATTTTCTGTGCTATCTCTATGGTGTTAGGAATCTTTATGGAGCTAGGAGAAGTTATTTTGTAGTTTTTCAGTTCAATTTAAAACTTGATGCATTAAAAATTAATTTTTATTTAAATTATCATTTTCTGCTTTATGGTCTTGTGTGTGTAAAATTTATCAGTCGATTTCAAGTATTTTGGTGAGATTACAAAGGAGACATGCGGTAAGTCTCAGGTTTATTTCAATTTCTCTTCA
Organism: Schistocerca americana; assembly: GCF_021461395.2. Classification (NCBI taxonomy): domain Eukaryota; kingdom Metazoa; phylum Arthropoda; class Insecta; order Orthoptera; family Acrididae; genus Schistocerca; species Schistocerca americana. Next base: position 141,979,547 of record NC_060121.1, read on the forward strand.
CCTGCAAACTAGAATATTGCTTCCTACTATTGATACGTAATGGAAATACTGTGAAGGTAAAAGTTAGATCCGAGATCACTCGAGGCTTATCAGCAATAGTTCTACTCAAGGAACATTCACGGCTGCAACAGGAAAAGGGGAAAATGTCAGTGGTACACAAAATACTCTCCGCCACCTACAACACAGAAAAGCCAGTTGATGTCGCACTGTCATCCAGTTCTGAGCTTTGTTTAAAATTTCAAGTCTCTAGGTTATCGGGAAGTTACCTCAAAGTCCACTGCAAAATTTGTACCGAACAGAGAGACAAAGGAGAAAGCGACCTAATAAAAGCATGGTTAAGAAAGGAATCTCGTATAAGTAACCGCAAACAATGGGCACTCTTGTGATCCAATCACAAAAAATAATGAAAAAAACAAATGCAATCAATAAGCACAATACGCACAGACCACAAACAAGAACACAATAAAACACAAAAGCAAGCACACACAGTGACAAAATCACAACAACGATAAGGAAGAAGGTTCACGATGACATAGAATGACACACGCACAAATTCACACATTAAATACTATATATCTTCGAAAGGTAAGGATTCCTTTGAAAACAGACAATTCAGTCCAAAAATACATCCCAAAAAATGACAAGACACAGACATCTACCAGAAGGCTGTAAAATACCTTTACTGTATCACATACGAGGAATCGTCGGATCATTAGACATCCGGTACAAAGAACATTTTACCGTCTGCAACTATGTGACAAACCGTCCACCTTTAGCAGAAGATTCAAGAGGAATCACAGGTCAACTACAAGAAAGAAAGTTATAAAAAAGTATTAAATAATGAAAGACCCCTGAGGAACGTACAAGAAATGAATTCATAGAAGTAACTACTATTAAAAATGCAAGTGAACATGAGAAACAAATAATTCCTTACACTAAACGATTACATAATCGACAAATATCGCAATAGGTGATTACGAATCCATTCCTCTTGTATGTAAAAAAAAAAAAAAACTTACATGTACACACACACACACACACACACACACACACACACATACATACATACACTCCTGGAAATGGAAAAAAGAACACATTGACACCGGTGTGTCAGACCCACCATACTTGCTCCGGACACTGCGAGAGGGCTGTACAAGCAATGATCACACGCACGGCACAGCGGACACACCAGGACCCGCGGTGTTGGCCGTCGAATGGCGCTAGCTGCGCAGCATTTGTGCACCGCCGCCGTCAGTGTCAGCCAGTTTGCCGTGGCATACGGAGCTCCATCGCAGTCTTTAACACTGGTAGCATGCCGCGACAGCGTGGACGTGAACCGTATGTGCAGTTGACGGACTTTGAGCGAGGGCGTATAGTGGGCATGCGGGAGGCCGGGTGGACGTACCGCCGAATTGCTCAACACGTGGGGCGTGAGGTCTCCACAGTACATCGATGTTGTCGCCAGTGGTCGGCGGAAGGTGCACGTGCCCGTCGACCTGGGACCGGACCACAGCGACGCACGGATGCACGCCAAGACAGTAGGATCCTACGCAGTGCCGTAGGGGACCGCACCGCCACTTCCCAGCCAATTAGGGACACTGTTGCTCCTGGGGTATCGGCGAGGACCATTCGCAACCGTCTCCATGAAGCTGGGCTACGGTCCCGCACACCGTTAGGCCGTCTTCCGCTCACGCCCCAACATCGTGCAGCCCGCCTCCAGTGGTGTCGCGGCAGGCGTGAATGGAGGGACGAATGGAGACGGTCGTCTTCAGCGATGAGAGTCGCTTCTGCCTTGGTACCAATGATGGTCGTATGCGTGTTTGGCGCCGTGCAGGTGAGCGCCACAATCAGGACTGCATACGACCGAGGCACACAGGGCCAACACCCGGCATCATGGTGTGGGGAGCGATCTCCTACACTGGCCGTACACCACTGGTGATCGTCGAGGGGACACTGAATAGTGCACGGTACATCCAAACCGTCATCGAACCCATCGTTCTACCATTCCTAGACCGGAAAGGGAACTTGCTGTTCCAACAGGACAATATACGTCCGCATGTATCCCGTGCCACCCAACGTGCTCTGGAAGGTGTAAGTCAACTACCCTGGCCAGCAAGATCTCCGGATCTGTCCCCCATTGGGCATGTTTGGGACTGGATGAAGCGTCGTCTCACGCGGTCTGCACGTCCAGCACGAACGCTGGTCCAACTGAGGCGCCAGGTGGAAATGGCATGGTAAGCCGTTCCACAGGACTACATCCAGCATCTCTACGATCGTCTCCATGGGAGAATAGCAGCCTGCATTGCTGCGAAAGGTGGATATACACTGTACTAGTGCCGACATTGTGCATGCTCTGTTGCCTGTGTCTATGTGCCTGTGGTTCTGTCAGTGTGATCATGTGATGTATCTGACCCCAGGAATGTGTCAGTAAAGTTTTCCCTTCCTGGGACAATGAATTCACGGTGTTCTTATTTCAATTTCCAGGAGTGTATATACATACATACATCTTAAAACAAAAAAATGAAAAGTGAACACCACCTAGGAAAAGAAAGAATATACCAGACGTCTTACGGTATTATGTTACTAAATAACAGTTACTACATGATAAAATGGAAACTTTCACCTGTTTTCGACCTGGAAGAGAACTGTATGATTTTCCTAAAATGAGCTTTAATGTAAGTACTTTTTCATTTTGTTATAAGATATTTCTGTAAATTGCGAAAAACCAACAGGTGAAAGGAAAAGACACCCATTGAACATGCCTTGTAGGAAAAAAAATGCTTCTAGGTATATAAATAGGAAGTTAATCTGCAGCATGCAAAAAGGCACTCTTTTCCAAACTGCGACATTTTATTACAGCTGCTGCGAAAACTGGTCACTACAGGGAACATAATAAGTATCATTTTTGATCTGGTATCGCGATGTTAAGCGGATAAAGTCGCATTGCTGGGCAGATAGATGAGTGAGTCAGACACGGCGCAGCAATTTCATGACAATTCTACGTACTTTTTCCGTATACGTTGAACGATATGACCTGCACCTCATAATTTTAAGAGGAGCAAATCTTCCAACAATCGCACTCAGTACTGTTTTCCGCTCGTACTGAATGCCAAATTCCGTTTTCACATTCCATAAATTCACGTGATTACTGAATGCTGCCTAACACTGCAAATGTTTACGTCCAATATATGCGCATAGATGAATACAAATTTCTTATGACGGAATGCACTTTCACTATTTATTTGCAATGATAATGGAATGTAGCGTTCCGAACCTGTTTGTGGGTTAGAACGAGAGCTTCACTGAGTGTTAGAGGGAACAGAATGGTATACTAGGCAGTTGTCAAACCGGTAGCGCGATAGGATCTTCGATTCATCTACTCTATTTATGCTACGAAGGCTTGCTGTTCAGTAACGTCTCCGAAATTTTTATGTGAAAACTCTTCTTTTAAACAAACCAAACATTATTTACATTCTACACTCCTGGAAATTGAAATAAGAACACCGTGAATTCATTGTCCCAGGAAGGGGAAACTTTATTGACACATTCCTGGGGTCAGATACATCACATGATCACACTGACAGAACCACAGGCACATAGACACAGGCAACAGAGCATGCACAATGTCGGCACTAGTACAGTGTATATCCACCTTTCGCAGCAATGCAGGCTGCTATTCTCCCATGGAGACGATCGTAGAGATGTTGGATGTAGTCCTGTGGAACGGCTTGCCATGCCATTTCCACCTGGCGCCTCAGTTGGACCAGCGTTCGTGCTGGACGTGCAGACCGCGTGAGACGACGCTTCATCCAGTCCCAAACATGCTCAATGGGGGACAGATCCGGAGATCTTGCTGGCCAGGGTAGTTGACTTACACCTTCTAGAGCACGTTGGGTGGCACGGGATACATGCGGACGTGCATTGTCCTGTTGGAACAGCAAGTTCCCTTGCCGGTCTAGGAATGGTAGAACGATGGGTTCGATGACGGTTTGGATGTACCGTGCACTATTCAGTGTCCCCTCGACGATCACCACTGGTGTACGGCCAGTGTAGGAGATCGCTCCCCACACCATGATGCCGGGTGTTGGCCCTGTGTGCCTCGGTCGTATGCAGTCCTTATTGTGGCGCTCACCTGCACGGCGCCAAACACGCATACGACCATCATTGGCACCAAGGCAGAAGCGACTCTCATCGCTGAAGACGACACGTCTCCATTCGTCCCTCCATTCACGCCTGTCGCGACACCACTGGAGGCGGGCTGCACGATGTTGGGGCGTGAGCCGAAGACGGCCCAACGGTGTGCGGGACCGTAGCCCAGCTTCATGGAGACGGTTGCGAATGGTCCTCGCCGATACCCCAGGAGCAACAGTGTCCCTAATTTGCTGGGAAGTGGCGGTGCGGTCCCCTACGGCACTGCGTAGGATCCTACGGTCTTGGCGTGCATCCGTGCGTCGCTGCGGTCCGGTCCCAGGTCGACGGGCACGTGCACCTTCCGCCGACCACTGGCGACAACATCGATGTACTGTGGAGACCTCACGCCCCTCGTGTTGAGCAATTCGGCGGTACGTCCACCCGGCCTCCCGCATGCCCACTATACGCCCTCGCTCAAAGTCCGTCAACTGCACATACGGTTCACGTCCACGCCGTCGCGGCGTGCTACCAGTGTTAAAGACTGCGATGGAGCTCCGTATGCCACGGCAAACTGGCTGACACTGACGGCGGCGGTGCACAAAAGCTGCGCAGCTAGCGCCATTCGACGGCCAACACCGCGGTTCCTGGTGTGTCCGCTGTGCCGTGCGTGTGATCATTGCTTGTACAGCCCTCTCGCAGTGTCCGGAGCAAGTACGGTGGGTCTGACACACCGGTGTCAATGTGTTCTTTTTTCCATTTCCAGGAGTGTACATCTACACTACTGGCCATTAAAATTGCTACATCAAGAAGAAATGCAGATGATAAACGGGTATTCATTGGAGAAATATGTTATACTAGAACTGACATGTGATTACATTTTCACGCAATTTGGGTGCATAGATCCTGAGAAAGAAATACCCAGAACAACCACCTCTGGCCATAATAACTGCCTTGACACGCCTGGGCATTGAGTCAAACAGTGCTTGGATGGCGTGTACAGGTACAGCTGCCCATGCAGCTTCAACACCATACCACAGTTCATCAAGAGTAGTGACTGACGTATTGTGACGAGCCAGTTGCTCGGCCACCATTGACCAGACGTTTTCAATTAGTGACAGATCTGGAGAATGTGTTGGGCAGGGCAGCAGTCGAACATTTTCTGTATCCAGCAAGGCCCGTACAGGACCTGCATTATGCTGTCGTGCATTATCCTGCTGAAATGTAGGGTTTCGTAGGGACCGAATCAAGGGTAGAGCTATGGGTCGTAAGACATCTTAAATGTAACGTCCACTGTTCAAAGTGCCGTCAATGCGAGCAAGAGGTGACCGAGACGTGTAACCAATGACACCCCATACCATCACGCCGGGTGTTACGCCAGTATGCCGATGACGCCCACGCTTCCAATGTGCGTTCACCGCAATGTCGCCAAACACGAATGCGACCATCATGATGCTTGAAACAGAACCTGGATTCATTCGAAAAAATGATATTTGCCATTCGTGCACCCAGGTTCGTCGTTGAGTACACCATGGCAGGCGCTCCTGTCCGTGATGCAGCGTCAAGGGTAACCGCAGCCATGGTCTCCGAGCTGATAGTCCATGCTGCTGCAAACGTCGTCGAACTGTTCGTGCAGATGGTTGTTATCTTGCAAACGTCCCCATCTGTTGACTATTGGATCGAGACGTGGCTGCACTATCCGTTACAGTCGTGCGGATAAGATGCCTGTCATCTCGACTGCTAGTGATACGAGGCAGTTGGGATCCAACACGGCGTTCCGTATTAACCTCCTGAACCCACCGATTCCATATTCTGCTAACAGTCATTGGATCTCCACCAACGCGAGCAGCAATGTCGCGGTACGACAAACTGCAATCGCGATAGGCTAGAATCCGACCTTTATCAAATTCGGAATCGTGATGGTACGCATTTTTCCTCCTTACACGAGGCATCAAAACAACGTTTCATCAGGCAACGCCGGTCAGCTGCTGTTTGTGTTTGAGAAATCGGTTGGAAACTTTCCTCATGTCAGCACGTTGAAGGTGTCGCCACCGGCGCCAACCTTTTGTGAATGCTCTGAAAAGCTAATCATTTGCATATCACAGCATCTTCTTGCTGTCGGTTAAATTTCGCGTCTGTATCACGTCATCTTCGTGGTGTAGTAATTTTTATGGCCAGTAGTGTATATTCTTCGTGACTACATATTTATCTCGCAACATAGTCACCCTGGGGACGAATGCGTTCCTCCGTGTGAGAGACCAGTTTGTTGACGTGTAGAGCCACAGCCTCACCTCCGCTCGCACCGCTTTATCACTGTCGAAGTGAAGTCCTTGAAGGTCTTGTTTAAGCTTGTTGAAACTCGGATGGGGCCAAGTCGGAACTGCATGGGGGATGATGGATGACAGGGAACCCGAGGCGTCGGACTGTTGCAGATGACGCTGCGCACGTGTGTGGTCTGGCATTGTCATGCTGGAAGAGAGGATGCCTCTCCATATGTGCACGAACTTTTCGAATTTGAAACTTCTCACGCAGCGACATAATTACGATACTCACAGCCGTGTTAAACGCAACATTTAAAAAAAAATACGGATACGGAGTTGGTTTCTAAGTATATTATGGGAAAATTGCACTGAAAGTTGAGTGACCTTGGGAACACTTAACGAAACGTGGGAAAATACTTCATCATTGGAGTCATCAAGGTGCACTCTTTCTTTCAGTCCTCACCCATCGCTTGCGATATGGTCTGTTGCAAGGATGGAAAGAACCATGTAGATTCCGTGTATCCAGACTTTTAAAAAACTTTTCGATTGACAATCATGTTGATATTTTCTGAAGAAAATGTAAATAAAATGGCACAATTTCAGAGACTTTTCTGGTCTAAACAAATATCATTTTAGGTGTACAAAATGAAGCGGCTAGTGAAAATTTCTACAAGGCCGGGAATCGAAACTAGGTCTCCTGCTTAGCCACGAAGCCATCTTGGCACACCGGTTCACAGAATTGCGCAGAAAAGTACAAATTTTCACTCGCCCCTTGAGACTATATACATAAGATCGAGAAACTTAACATTAAGATTGATGGTCACGAAGTCAGTGAAGTTAAGGAATTCTGCTACCTAGCCAGTAAAATAACCAATGATGGACGGAGCAAGGAGGACATCAAAAGCAGACTCGCTATGGCAAAAAAGGCATTTCTGGCCAAGAGAAGTCTACTAATATCAAATACCGGCCTTAATTTGAGGAAGAAATTTCTGAGGATGTACCTCTGGAGTGGAGCATTGTATGGTAGTGAAACATGGTCTGTGGGAAAACCGGAACAGAAGAGAATCGAAGCATCTGAGATGTGGTGCTATAGACGTATGTTGAAAATTAGGTGGACTGATAAGGTAAGGAATGAGGAGGTTCTACGCAGAATCGGAGAGGAAAGGAATATGTGGAAAACACTGATAAGGAGAAGGGACGGGATGATAGGACATCTGCTAAGACATGAGGGAATGACTTCCATGGTATTAGAGGGATCTGTAGAGGGCAAAAACTGTAGAGGAAGACAGAGATTGGAATACGTCAAGCAAATAATTGAGGACGTAGGTTGCAAGTGCTACTCTGAGATGAAGAGGTTAGCACAGGAAAGGAATTCGTGGCGGGCCGCATCAAACCAGTCAGTAGACTGATGACCAAAAAAAAAAAAAGAAATCATTCCACAACCGATACCACACGGCGGGCCGTCATCCTCGAAGAATCCGAAGTTGGCAGCCCAAGTGCAGCGGACGTCCACGAGCAGTCGCTACTGCAACTGGCTCTGTCCAATCCTGAGTGGAGCCAGTTCCACCCCCTGTGCTGCAGCACTGCCAGGGCGTGAGACTCGAAACTCGACCGCATGACGCTTTGTTTGCAGCGGCAGTTCCTATTACTCCCAGTTACTCCCGTTACTTTTCGGAGCCCAGCCAGTCTAGTCCATGACGAGGCCAGCAGAGTCACTTAGCAGTACAATGATGTACATCGCTGTTCAGTGTTCGCCTTGCCTCAGAGACGTCAGCTCACGGTTATGACAGTTAGCTTCGTGGAACTTTAACTTCAGTCAGTCGCAACACAAATATTGTACAGTGACTTACAGGCAGATATTGAATGAACACTGAAGCGCCAAAGAAACCGGTACAGGCATGCGCATACAAATACAGAGATATGTAAACAGCCAGAATACGGAGCTGTGGTCGGCAGCTCCTATATAAGACAACAAGTGTCTGGCACAGGTGTTAGATCGGTTACTGCTGCTAAAATGCCAGATTATAAAAATTTCAGCGAATTTGGTGTTATAGTCAGCGAACGAGTGGTGGGACACACGAGGTAGCGATGAAGAGGGGATTCTCCCGTACGACCGTTTGGTGAGTGAACCGTGAATATCAGGAATCCGGTAAAACACCACTTATCCGACACCTCTACGGCCGGAAAAAAATCCTGCAAGAACGGGACCAACGGCGACTGAAGAGAATCGTTCAATGTCACAGAAGTGCAACCCTTCCGCAAAATGCTGCACATTTCACTGCTGGGCCATCAACAATTGTCAGCGTGCGAGCCATTCGACGAAACATCATTGATATGGACTTTCGGAGCCGAAGACGCCCTCGCGTACCCCTGATGACTGCACGGCACAAAATATTTACACTTCGCCTGGCCGCTGGCCGCGTGGTGTAGCTTCAAATGGTTCAAATGGCTCTGAGCTCTATGGGACTTAACATCTGAAGTCATCAGTCCCCTAGAACGTAGAACTACTTAAACCTAACTAACCTAAGGACATCACACACATCCATGCCCGAGGCAGGATTCGAACCCGCGACCGTAGCAGTTGCGCTGTTCCGGACTGAAGCGCCTAGTACCGCTAGGCCAACGTGGCCGGCGAGCGGTGTAGCAGCGCTGTCAAAGGCACCTTGCACGGTTCTCGCGGTTCGCCCCGTCGGAGTTTCGAGCCGACCTCCGCCATGGCTGTGTGTGTCGTCCTTAGCGTAATTTAGTTTAAGTTAGAGTAAGTAGTGTGTCAGCCTAGGGACCGATGACCTCAGCAGTTTGGTCCCACAGGAACTTACCACCATGACATCTCGCCTGGGCCGGCCGCTGGTGGCCGAGCGATTATAGGCGCTTCAGTCTGGAACCGCGCGACCGCTACGGTCGCAGGTTCGAATCCTGCCTCGGGCATGGATGTGTGTGGTGTCCTTAGGTTAGTTAGGTTGAAGTAGTTCTAAGTTCTAGGGGACTGATGACCTGAGATGTTAAGTCCTATAGTGCTCAGAGCCATTTGAACCATTTTGAACATCTCGCCTGGGCCCGACAACATCGACACTGGATTATTGATGCCTGGGAAGATGTTGCCAGCTTTGATGAGTCTCGTTTCAAATTGTATCGAGTGGATGGACGTGTACAGGTATGGAGACATGACGCATGGGTTATGTATCAGACTACGTTGGTGACCATTTTACATTGTATTTAGCTTATGACATGAGTCACGTATCCTGCTACTTTTACGTAGGTCCATTTGTATCTGATTGATTAGTTTCTTGTTTCTGTAGATAATCTGGGCTACCCCAAAAGGGTGAAATATGTCATTGAATTGGCATTAAATAATTTCGCAATGGAATGTGTTTTCTTCTGAAATCAGCACTTTGTATCCCAGCCGGCACTCGTATGAACTGATACCTTCGTACTTTAAATGCAAACATGTGTAGATTCTTTCTAAGTACCGTATTTGCGCTGCAACCCTTAAAACCAGTTGCTGATGCAATTCTTCGGACGAATTTCCTCGGATGTTGCTGAACAAGTTCAGAGTCTGTGGTGGCATTCCCTGGTACTCTTTGTTCATCAGCCACGCTGCCTTTCCCGATGGAATTTGGCGAAGAGCTTGCGAATAATTTTCGCATCGGGTCCATTTAGAATATTAAATCTCGTATGAAAACTGTGCCTTGTTCCCGTAACGCTGCGGGTTAACCTCTGATATTCCAGTACCAGAAACACACCTTGTTCCCTGGAATAAATGACTTCGTCCTCCTTCGTTACGCTAGCCTCATTCCACGTTTCAGCGTTTGAACTCATCACTCTGGGTTTTGGAGTACTACACTACTGGCCATTAAAATTGATGCTACAGACGCGAAATTTAATCGACAGGAAGAAGATGCTGTGATATGCAAATGATTAGCTTTTCAGAGCATTCACACAAGGTTGGCGCCGGTGGCGACACCCACAACGTGCTGACATGAGGAAAGTTTCCAACCAATTTCTCATACACAAACAGCAGTTGATCGGCGTTGCCTGGTGAAACTTTGTTGTGATGCCTCGTGTAAGGAGGAGAAATGCCTACCATCACGTTTCCGACTTTGATAAAGGTCGGATTGTAGCCTATCACGATTACGGTTTATCATATCGCGACATTGCTGCTCGCTTTGGTCGAGATCGAATGACTGTTAGCAGAATATGGAATCGGTGGGTTCAGGAGGGTAATACGGAACACCGTGCTGGATCGCAACTGCCTCGTATCACTAGAAGTCGAGATGACAGGCATCTTATCCGCATGGCTGTAACGGATCGTGCAGCCACGTCACGATCCCTGAGTCAACAGATGGGAACGTTTGCAAGACAACAACCATCTGCACGAACAGTTCGACGACGTTTGCAGCAGCATGGACTATCAGCTTGGAGACCATGGCTGCGGTTACTCTTGACGCTGCATCACGGACAGGAGCGCCCGCGATGGTACACTCAACGACGAACCTGGGTGCACGAATGGCAAAACGTCATTTTTTTCGGATTCTATTTACAGCATCATGATGGTCGCATCCGTGTTTGGTGACATCGCGGTGAACGCTCATTGGAAGCGTGTTTTCGTCATCGCCATACTGGCGTATCACCCGGCGTGATGGTATGGGGTGCCATTGGTTACACGTCTCGGTCACCTCTTGTTCGCATTCACGGCACTCTGAACAGCGGACGTTAAATTTCAGATGTGTTACCAGCCGTGGCTCTACCCTTCATTCTATTCCTGCGAAACCCTACATTTCAGCAGGACATTGCGCTACCGCATGTTGCAGGTCCTGTACGGGCCTTTTTGGTTACAGAAAATGCTCGACTCCTGCCCTGGCCAGCACATTCTCCAAATATCTAATTGAAAACGTCTGGTCAATGGTGGCCGAGCAACTGGCTCCTCCCAATGCGCCAGTCACTACTCTTGATGACCTGTGGTATCGTGTTGAAGCTGCATGGGCAGCTGTACCTGTACACGCCATCCAATCTCTGTTTGACTCAATGCCCAGGCGTATCAAGGCCGTTATTACGGCCAGAGGTGGTTTTTCTGGGTACTGATTTCACAGGATCTATGCACCCAAATTGTGTGAAATGTAATCGCACGTCAGTTCTAGTATAATACATTTGTCCAATGAATACTCGTTTATCATCCGCATTTCTTCTTGGTATGGCTATTTTAATGGCCAGTAGTGAAAATATAGGTACTTTGTACTGCGATTACAGGGCCAGCTGTAAGCAGGTTTTGTAACTACTACTTCCAAAAATCTGTATCACTTTTTCACACTACACGATAAACGTACGGCTTGTTGCACTCTTCTGTCGATCTTTGTTTTCATGTTTTTTAATTACAAAGTGAAAGTCCTTTGTTCGGTACTCCGTATGTACATCGGAGTTCTAATTTTGGTATACATTAATGGGGCCTCAGTTAAATGCCAAAAAGTAAATGTAGGTCCCGGTAGCGTTAAACGTTTGCAAGCCGGTCATTTCGTAATACTGACGATGCACGAATACGGAGGGTACAGCAGGAAGTCGCGCCGCGCCGAGATATTTCGCAATGGCGAGGACCACGTCGTTTGTTCAGACGTCATAAAATATTAACGGCTGGCATTAGTCGGCGCCGTAAGACTTCATTAATCTTTAATGGCGGCGATTACAACGGGGGAGCGCGTGACCTGCCCTGGCAGCGATGCACGAGGCCAGGTCGGGCGCGGGTCCCTCATTGCCGCTCTGCCGGTCGTTTTGCCTCTAAACGCCGATCAGTGCGGCTGCGGAACCAATTCCAGCCGCGATAACGGCTCCATCCGCGAATCTGATAGTATCAGAATACCGCCTGCAGTCGACCGTAATGAGTCAATTAACGTTTCGTTACACTAATAGCGACGTCGTGGCTCGAAGAAAGTCTTTGGTGAAGGGTTTCATGTTCCTGCCACAATGCTGATAAATGGTCTCCACAGCGCATTATAAACAATGTACTGCAGTGCGCGGACGAGAGTCAGATTCTAACAGGACAATGGAATATCAAGTAATGAGCGTTGCTGGAGAGAAACTGACACCTGTTTTCTCTGAGAGAAACGTTTAACAAGTGTTTTATTTGACAATAGGCGTTTCGGGATTTTACGCCATCTCTACAGTACTTAAAAATTTGAATATGTGATGCTGAACATCAGATATCAGACGTTTCCTGTCTTTCAGTTATCTAAAAAAATAATTTTTGTCATTCCAGTTTTCGGTGTGAAATATACAGGGTGAAAAGCATTTAACTTTGGGAGGTTGTAGGGGGCATCAAAACAAATATTTTCCCTAACGTCATTTTTTACTATGAGGAGTATTTAAACTGGTAGAGGAAGATTTCTCTGGCGGCAAATTAATTAAACCAATAAATACTTTGCCATTTTTTAAAGACCAAGAGACAACACATTAACACAACCCAATTTCAATTACAGTATATGTTCAAAAATGCCTCAATTGAGACGTAAACAAACGTTACACCGTCGGATCATGTTCTCTCTGACACGGGCAAAAATCCCAGGAGTATCCTGAATTGTTCCTGCTGCTGCTACTATCCGAGCAACCAGATCCTGTTGTGATGCAATAAGAGTTGCGTAAACAAGGTTGCGCATCTCTCCCCACACAAAGTAGTCCAGAGAGGACATATCTGGGGATCGAGCAGGCCATGGTACAGGACCACCTCTGCCAATCCACGTTTCTGGGAACCGTCGGTCCAGGAATCGACGCACACGACGACTGAAATGTGCCGGCGCCCCGCCCTACATGCGCAGTCTTGTAGTGAGCGGGAGCAATTCTGGCAATGCTCGGGCGAGAAAATTGTAATAGTGCCTGTCATTTAATGGCCTAGGTAGCAGATAAGGCCCCATTAAACAGTCTCCAACAACACTGACCCAAACATTAACGAAGAACCGCACTTGATGAGCGCTAGTAACTGTGGCGTGTGGGTTATCCTGACTCAAAACACGCGAATTGTGCATGTTGAAGACTCCATCATGCCAGAACTTTGCTTCATCGGTAAACAACACAGAGGATGTAAATGTAGGATGCATTTCCACTGTTCCAGGTACCACTGCGAAAACTGTACTCTGGGTGGATAATCAACTGGTTCCAGGCTGTGGACACGCTGTAAGTGAAATGGCCGTAACAATTGCTCTCGAAGGACTGTTTTTACTTTCGTCTCATTCGTCCCCATGTTACGTGCAACTGCACGAGTGCTGATTGAAGGATCCCGCTCCACATGCTGCAAGACAGCTTCCTGAAATTACAGCGTTCTTACCGCGCGACGGCGTCCCTGTACAGGTAATCTGCTAAATGACCCGGTCTCACGCAGACGTTAGTACACAGCAGCAAAGGTCGTATGATGCGGGATGCGACGATTAGAATACTGTTGTAGATAAACCCGCTGTGCAGCTCGTCCTTTGTGGTGCGCTACGTAGTACGCACCAACCATATCAGTGTACTCAATCCAGGTGTATCGCTCCATTAGTAAACAGAGACAATGCACTACTACACTGGTGGACAACAGTTGCCTATAACTGAAGATCGTAATAAGCCTCTAACAACTAAGAGCGTAGTACGGCGTCCACCGGTTTAAATAACCCTCATAGGAAAAAATTACAGTAGGGAAAAATATTTGTTTTGATGTCCCCTACAACCTCCCAGACTTTGTCGGTTTAAATACCTGTAGAGGGGTGTGTAAAAATATGGAAGCACCAAAATCAGAACACATTATCATGCCTAATATCGTGTAGTGCAATAAGCGACTATTGGGAGGGCGTAAGTAGAGTTTCTAGAATGAGATTTTCACCCTGCAGCGGAGTGTGCGCTGATATGAAACTTCCTGGTAGATTAAAGCTGTGTACCATGGCGAGACTCGAACTCGGGACCTTTGCTTTTCGCAGGCAAGTGCTCTACCAACAGAACTATCCAACCACAACTCACGACTCCTCCTCTAGCTTCAGTTCTGCCAGAATCTCATAGCGTATCTGCTAAACTTCGCAGAAGCTCTTCCGTGAACGTTGAGAGCTCTTGCCCTCTGAAGGCAAAGGTCCGGAGTCGGAGTTTCGGTCCGGCACATAGTTTTACTCTGCCAGGAGTTGGTTCTGTGTTAGGTGGCACTCTCGCAGTTCACTCATCAGTTTTCCTCGGAAGGATGGTAGTGACCTGTGGTCGCCGGCAGGTGCAGTGAAAGAAGATTCAGAATTAGTCATTTACTTCCATAAAAAAATGCAGTTAGTGTCTTGAGTCGTGGTTGTCTACGTCTGTCAACGCCCGCTGAGGAATCGCGTCGCAATCGGCCTTCAGCCCGCTTAAGGCAACTGACACTGGCCACTTCATTTCAACCTGCTGCAGCACTGGAGGTTCGCCGAGTGTGGTGGTCCGGGCACCAACTGTACCACGGCGTCGCAACAGTGAGTGTCGGCGGTGAATGTATTAACTCACACACGGCGACTTGGTAGGTGCTCTGTCCCCACCCGCTTGCCACCCTTCTTCGTCATCCGTCGTACCGCGATGTCGGTTGTCGTGTAGCCTCCATTTTCGAGTCCGCAGCTCGTGGTCTAGTGGCTAGCGTTGCTGTCTCTGGATCACGGAGTCCCGAGTTCGATTCCTGGCCGGGTTGGGGATTTCGTCTGCTCGGGGCTGGGTATTTGTGTTGTCCTCATCATTTCATCATCTTTCGTGAAAGTGGCGAGACTGGACTGTGTCAGCATTGGGGATCTGTACGCGCGCTCATAACCTCGAAGTTGAGCGCCGCACAAGCCAATCATCATCATCATCAATCATTATCATCGAATTTCGAAGATACTGGCGTGCCGTCCAGGCAGGCCCTATCCAGTCCACCGTAATGTCAGGAGCCCTGGTGTCCCAATCCTCGTGGGAAGAAAATGTCATCCCATCTGCGACAGAAGCAGACTGTGATGTTGAACTCTGCGACTGCTGATCATTTCTCTCAGTAGCGGCTGTTGTCTGTAGCGTGCAGGAAATCTATAACAGACTTGTGCCAGACATCACTTGCAGTCAGGGAATCGAATGCGAACGTAATTTACGCAATCGATCCATCTGACCAACTGCCTTACGAGGTAACCTGTTGGGGTACTTATGGTGCAAAGTAGTGGCTGATGTTTACCCGATGTCATTCGTCGTGATCGCCAAGGTGTCAGTGGATTTCTATATATGAAGGTAGTATCTCGCACGTCCGTCGGCCGTCGTAATTTAATAGATTATTATTTATATTTTGATTTTTTGATTGTTGCCGACTTACGTGGTGAGCCTTAATAAAAATGATATTTCATTCAATTTTGATTTACGGTTAAATGCTTTTGTGAAGTACTCCTTTTTAACAATATTAATCTCAAATTATTTTTTACGTTAATGAATGTTAGACTCGCTGAATCTTAAAACATGAGCATATAAGTTGAACAATGGAATAAACTTTTCATATTAATTTCCTCGGCTAGTCAGTTCACTTTAAAGCAAGAAATCTTTAGTTATTAATTACAATTGCGGTCCACACACGCTCGAGAGTATTTTTCTTTACCTCCGTTAACCATTGTATTGTAGTCGGAGTCCTGGCTCAATCTTAAAGCAACGTATTTTCTGCAACGTCGGGCGGCTGTGGAGAAAAATTAACATTATGCTAATAGCGGGCGAGTTTTCCGCTTCCGCTATTTTTCATAAGTTAATATCGCCACGTAATGGCGTCGTTGGCTGCATCGGCCGCTGCGATTGTTGAACCGTAAATTACTTGAATGCAGGTTAATTCAAGGAAGGCGGACATGAAATCGGGATCACCTCTCACAGATTAAACGTGCACAATAATATTAAATGAATATATTATATGCTTAACTCATACAAATATGCTTACATTTGCCAGCACTCGCAAGATGTCCGTCTGTACACAATCAAGACAAGAGATGAAGTGAAGTTGACTAAAAAATTAACAAAAGAGCGTATCTTGTCGTCTCTTTAGATAATTTTGTCATCAATTATTTCTTTGTAATCGAAACTTAGACAGAGAAATTATTGTTTTACGGCTACATGATAAAAATATATTATTCAATTTGTAAACTCTTCTTTATAAATACTGTTTTTTTTAAAGTCTTTTCGTAATATAGAACTGGGGACGCTATATTGCCCCCCGAAATGTTTATGTCATAAAAAAAATGTTCATGTATTTTTTTTTTTTTTGGCATAAATATTTCCTCATCATGTCCACAGTGTCCACACGCAGATTTTGCTTTCACAGTCTACATACGTCACATCGTATGTTTAAACCGTTGTAATTACTGAGGTGTGTTGCACACAAAGTGTAATACAGATGAAGTTATCTACATAACAATATAATATACAATTGGTTACGTATACAGTCATGTACAAAAGGACATAGAATATAATCAGTTGGCTGCTTCTTTTTAGGGTTGCAACTTTTGCAGTGTTCAAAGGTATACAATCACGAGTTAGTCCGGAATATTTGAAGTCCCAGGGATGTCAACTGTTGGCTCCTCCTTTGGCGTGGCCGTAGGGAAACCCTGGGGAAGACCTCGGCGGAGCGACAGACTAACTGCTTTGGTCACTTTCACTTAAATGTTTCTGGGATGTCATTGGAGTACAGGATGTGCATACGTTACAAATATTTTTTGTTGCACTATGCAAAGAAATGAGGTCATTATAACAATTGATTGCTTTGTCGTTGATGATCTACGCCGCGACGTTTAGCTCGCGACGGCGCCGGTTGGTGTGTTCGGTGCTCGGCGTTCGCGGCGGCTGCGGAGAGGTCAACGCCCGCTCGACGCCAGCGTGTCTCTCGCCGTCGCGGAACGTCAGAATCAAAACAAGGGGATTCTGTTGCCTCAGACTTTTACTGTCTTTGATGCAGAATTGTTTGCGATCTTGCGGGCACTGGAGCACATGAGACATTTTTCCTCTCCTAAATTTCTTGTCTGTTCCGATTCACTCAGTGCCCTTCATTCATTGCAACGTTTGTATCCGGCAGACAAAATTGTCCAGACCATCCAGGATGCCCTCCTCCGACTACAGCGACTGGGGAAGGTTGTAGCTTCTGCTGGGTTCCGGGGCATGTTGGCATTGCTGGGAATGAAAGGGCAGATCTCGCAGCCAAGGAGGCGTGTCTCGCCCCGCAAGTATATCAGTGTGCTATCCCCTTGCACGCACTCACCTCGCTGTTGAGCTCACGGGTCATGCGCCGGTGGGAGGATGAGTGGCTGGAAGTGACTGACAATAAGCTCCGTATAGTCAAGCCCACAACGCGTGCGTGGTGTACTTCCTTTCAGCCCCATCGACGGGACGAGGTTCTCCTCACTCGGCTTCGAATAGGCCACAGCCCTATAACGCACGGCTTCCTGCTCCGGCGACAGGACCCTCCAATTTGTGGTGCTTGCGGCGTCCAGGTCACTGTGCGCCACGTTTTATTGGATTGCGTTTTATTTTCTGACCAGCGGGTCGCAGCTGACTTGCCAGCGGACCTGCCATCTCTTTTAGGCAACACTCGGACGAATGTGGTTAAAGTTTTAAAGTTCTGTGCCCAGTCAAATTTTTTTACGAAGATTTTAGGGAGAGGAATTTAATTTGCTCACTGTGTGACAAGCTCGCCCATATTTTATGTAAGTGGCCAGCCAATAACAATTTCCTGTGACATTCTTGTTGCTATGTTTCCCCTTTCCTTAGGTTTTACTTTCTTATGTAGCATTTTCCTTCTTTTCCTGCTTGCTTTGAGTGTGTGCTTTAGTTTTCTTAGGTCTGTCCACATGCGTTCCTTTTAATATGTGTCAGGGCGCTGATGACCTCGATTTTGAGCGCCCATAAGCCCCAACACACCACCACCACCACCAGAATCAGCTGATCGGCTGCACTGTTGGCGATGCGCTTCTGTCTCGCCCGGGCGTGGCGGAGTGGGATGATATTCGCCCGCCGCGCTTGTTGGCAGGAGTCAGCTCTGCTGCGCATCTCCGACGTAGTACATGAAACATACACACAACAAACATAATATTTGTTTCCCGCTGCAGATGGTTACGCTAGTGGGAAAGAAGCATTTATTAGTGCGGCAGTTGTTGTTAAGTTTTCGCCAGTTTCCGA
The DNA here is from genome assembly GCF_021461395.2 of Schistocerca americana. NCBI lineage: Eukaryota > Metazoa > Arthropoda > Insecta > Orthoptera > Acrididae > Schistocerca > Schistocerca americana. The sequence continues at coordinate 141,998,062 of NC_060121.1, forward strand.
GTGTCAAGCCAGCACTATCTTGCAGAATACATGACATGGATCTTCTCCCGTGAATGATGTTTTGATGCGCCACTGTTTCCATTACACGTCAGTTTTTTTCTTGATAAAATTATTTGTTTTCGCCGCACTCGCAGGCACTGGTGAGTGCCCCAGTACGAGCTTAGCACAAACATTCGCCGTTTCTGCGGTCGCTGTTTTGCAACAGTCCACGCATCGCATTCCAATCTCGCATTATTGTGCTCACTGAAACTACAGTCTGCCTCAAAAATATTGACTGTGGGTTCACTTCACGTTAACAGTTCACATTTATAAGCAAATTCACAGTTTTTCGTGCGTAATATTGGCGTTTGGCGTCTTTACCGCTGTTGAACGTTCAATACTAGCACTTCACTGTCCGTATCACAGTTTCACCTTCACAGTTTTTCACACTGCTTAAAGTAACTGTTTCGATTAGTGTACAAACACTAATGTATTTCATTCAGTCTGAACCGGATTTTGGCTCGTGCTGGATTTTACCAGTCTCTCGCATTAATTATCTCTTTTCATTTTCCACTTAAGAGTCGTACTTGCCTTCAGATTTTTTGACTATACAATTGTATTTTCGTCTCATCTGAGGTAAGTCCCCATGTCATGTCTGCCACTCATTGCGTACTTGCCCTCCAGAACCAGGCTCGACTTTACAAAACTTTGCCTCTCGCATTATTGTACACGTTTTATAATCTAGGCCTAGAGCGCAAGTTCCTAGATTAATGTTAGATTTGTGACTTTTGTTTACACGATAAATTCGTGCAAATCTCTGCCTTAGCAGATGGCAATATATTTGAACAGTGCTTAGCGGTAGTCGCGTTTAGTGATTTGCTTTGTACCTTGTCCACAACACATGAGGTACCTTGGGTGATGTACACCCTACACTCATGTCGTTTAGTAAATTATGACTGAGCATATTTCAAGATCGGTACAGACATAAATATATGGAACAACATATACTCTATAATATTGAATTTCATAAGTTTCATTACTGCTACAGTTCAAAAACATTCATGACACACTAATGAAAAATTCTTTCATCATTAAATGCTGTTGAATTTTTTTCTTTTTAATATTTTTAAAGCATTTTTAAACATGAAATTTGTAAAATATTCTTAAACCTACGTTCATATTTTCTTTCAAAATGCAATTGTTTAAAAATACTGTTATTCCTTAACATCTACAAAATTGAATCGCACAAATCTTGTGCGCCTCATTGTCTTTAAATGCTACACTAAAATCTGAACATTTACACACAGAAAAAAATACACTCTAAACTTAACCTACTACACTCAAATGTAAACGTTGCTCTACTGAGCGAACTTCTGTAAGTTCAAGATGGTTCAAATGGCTCTGAGCACTATGGGATTTAACATCTATGGTCATCAGTCCCCTAGAAATTAGAACTACTTACACCTAACTAACCTAACGACAGCACACAACACCCAGCCATCACGAGGCAGAGAAAATCCCTGACCCCGCCGGGAATCGAACCCGGGAACCCGGGCGTGGGAAGCGAGATCGCTACCGCACGACCACGAGATGCGGGCTTCTGTAAGTTTTTGTATGGATAAAGTCCTTTAATCTCTTCCGATTCTACGTCACCCAACAAATAACTACATCCATGTGGTATGTCTATGATTTTGTAGGGCCCGGCATACACCGGTTGCCATTTTTTATTCTTTTTCGCTAACAGAGATGACTTGGGATGAGTCCTTATTAGCACCAAGTCACCTGGTTGATACACTGTTACGCCAGCTGTCGGTTTCATTCTTTCCAAACATGACTTCTAGTGGAGTATAACCGGTGGCTGAATGTGGCAATCTATTGTGGAGTTCCTCAAAAGTCGAAAAGTATTCTGCCCACTTGGTGTGGCGATTCGGAATGTAAGTTCTCGTGAACCTGTTCAACTCTTTAAAAGTACGTTCTACAAGGCTGCTCTCCGGTTGAAATCGAGCTACAAAAATGTGTCTAATACCTTGCTCTTGTAGAAACGTTTTCCATTTGAGACCAGTAAAATAGGTGGCATTATCGGATAATATGATCTGTGGTTTGCCAACATTAACAAAATAATCTGTTCGTAATTTCTGAATGAGGTGTGTGGCCGTTGAAGCTTTTACGGGATACAATTTTAGAAATTTGGAAAAGACATCATATACAGCAAATATATATTTCACACCACCTCTGCCAGTGGGTAGTTGCCCTAGAATGTCAACAGGAACCAGTCGTAATGGTTTGTTAGGAACAACAGGGTGCAATTTACTTACAGTGGACAGATTTGTAGGTTTCGTCCTTTGACAAACTACACATGTCCGTACAACATTCTTAATTATTCTTTTCATATTCTTAAAATGACATTGTCTTACGAGAAGTGCCCTACATTTTTCAATGGCCGCGTGTCCCCACGAAAGGTGCATGTGGCAGATTAAATCACTGATACATGCTTCCGGTACACAGATACACCACAAGTCCTTGTTAACATCCTTCCGGTAATATAATACCCTATTTTGCACAGAATATTGGCTACCTATCTGATTTCCACCCGAAGCTAGGAGTCCTTGCTTGAGTTTCCCCAAGACGGGATCTTCGTCCTGTAAACTAGGCAGTTGCTTGCATGCCTGCAGGAACTTTTTTCGACAAGTAGGGTCTTTCATAACTAAAATTTTGTACTCTGTTGCCTGTTCTAGTATTGTTGTTCATTCAGGCAGACCTTGCGGCAACCGTGACAAAGCATCAGGTACTACGTTGTCACAACCTTTTATATACATTATTTGAAATTGATATTCCTGCAGAGCAAGCACCCACCTAGTCAACCTGTCGTGCATTAACTTGCATGTCAGCAAAAAACTTAAGGCCTGATGATCACAGAAAATTTTTACATTTTTTCCGTACACATAAACCTGAACTTCTACATGGCCCATACTACTGCTAGTGTTTTCGAGTTAGGTGACCGTATATGATCGTTCACAACTTGACAACACTCGGCTTGCGAAACCGATTATTCCTACATTCTTGTCTCCACCTTCCTCATCGATTTGGAATAAACAAGCGCCTAGTCCTGGAAGCGTCTGTAGCAAGGCAAAATTCCTTTGACATGTCAGGACGTGACAGTAGATTAGCATTTAGAAGGGCTTGTCTTATTTGCTCAAATGACTGCTGGCACAGATCATTCCATATCCAGAGTGTATTCTTTCTCAACAAGTTTAAGAGGGTATTATCATTTAAAAGCTGGTCAGGTACGAATCGTCTGAAAAATGACACTAGACCCAGAAATGCCTTTAACTGTTTCTTGGTTCTAGGAGGAGGGAAGTTCTCAATTGCTGCCATTTTCTTCGGATCGGGCACAATACCTGTAGGTGATATTACATGACCAAGAAATTTTATTCTCTCCCTGCCAAATTTGGATTTTGCGAGGTTTGCTGTTACGCCTACCTCAGAAAATCTTTTTAGTACGCATCTCAGCGTGTCCATGTGGCTTTCCCAATCGGGAGTACCAATTAATAAGTCATCGACATACAACGTTACTCGGTCCAACAGATCTGGTCCTAATACTGTATCGAGCGCTGCAGTGAAGACACCTGCACTAACATTTAATCCAAATGGTAAAACTTTAAATTGGTAACTACTGCCGGCAAACACAAAGGCAGTGTACTTTCTTGATGATTCAGTTAGTGGGATTTGCCAATACGACGAACGCATATCGACAGAGGTCAGATATTTAACTCCATAAAACTTCTGTATCTGTTCATCCAGGTTTTCTGGTCGCGTTCTGACAGGTACAATTATTTCGTTAACATCGCGCGCATCAAGCACGAGACGTATACTGCCTTCCGCTTTCGCTACTGCCACGAGCGGACTGCTGTACGGAGATAGAGATGGTTCCATTATCCCCCAATCGAGCATTTTTCTTATTTCCTTCGTAACTGCCTCCTTCATTGACCACGGGATGGTGTAGTTTGCGTGATAGAAAGTACCGTGAGGTACCACTTCGATGTTGTAGGTGTAGCCCTCGATAACACCGGGTTTTTCCGAAAACACATTCTCATAGTCTGTGAGTAGTTGAGTCAGTTCGTTTTGTGCTTCAGTCAAATGTTCTGACTCCCTGACTTTCATGGCTATCAGTTTGCTTTTTTCCTCTTTGTCTTCGGTAATAAATTCTTTATAATATGCTTGTCTTGTACTTAAGTCAGAATATAAATTCAGACCTGTATTCCTTCGAATCTAGACTGAGAGTTCCGGCAATATTTACCGTGCACTTCCTGTGTCCTCAACAATGGCAAAACTACACGTCTACCCTCATTCATAAGGCTTACTTCCCCGCACAAGAGGTCGATTTTTGCGTCCCTCTGGCGTAAAAATTCCATCCCAGGATGCAAGCAACACCTAAGCCTTTAACTACTAGGAACGAGCTTTTCATTGCTTCATTTCCTACCGTAAACTCGACTTGCACCTGGTGCTTTATGATATGAGATTGTGCGCCTATTGCACCTGTTACACGACAATTCTTCACTGGCAATACTGGTATTCCATTATTTTGACTGAAGTACTTGTAAAAATTTGCACTCATGACATTGGTTGAAGCACCGGTATCGACTGTTATCTGTATTGGTGCTCCGTATATATCTGCTTGCAATATAGCCTGCACAACACTTTTGTCGGTTTGGTTACATTTCTGCAGTATGTCTACAAGTTCCTTTTCTATTTTTATTCCCTCATTGTATCTCAGCATACAAAGTTTATGGCTGTCATCCGTGAATGTGCCCTCACTACACCATCCTGCAGCCAACAACGGAGAGCGTATTGTGGCTGTCTTTGGTTTAACGGATGAGCTTTAGTGGGTTGACAGTTGTGTGTCACTTCCACTAACCTCACATTGTGGTTTTGTTTGTTGTTGTTGCTACTGTTGGGTTGGCTGCCCTGCCTTCCCGATGGTGTATTTTGATACTGTGTATGGCCCTGGTTTTGCGGTGGTCGGTTGTAACTTCCTGACATGTTCTGTGACGGACCTGGGTTGGCGTTCCATTGTGGCGCTGTGTTTTGTTGCCACTGTGGTGCTGGTTCATTACAACCACGCCACTGGTTTCGGTTGTTCCGCCATTGCGGATTGCTGTTACCATTATATCCATTACTCATGCGTCCATCATGATGTCTCTTTCGATTTTGACGATTATAACCGTTGCCGTTATAACCATTGCCATTGTTTGTGCCTCGATTCTGTTGCCGGTGCTCTCGCCTATTCCCGTTACCATTTGGTACTAAGTTACTACCGTTACTGTGGCTGCTATTGTAATCGGCTTTTTGTTGATTACAGCCTGCATGGTTCCGCTTGTTTTCGGTTTTCATATCTTCGATCAGTAAGTCAACAGAATCCACTATTTCCATGAATTGTTCTATATCATATTCCGGCACATTGATGAAATATCTTTTAATTTCACTGGGCAACTTCATTTTTATTAATCTGATTATGTCACGATCGGACATTGGCTCGTCCCAGTACCTGGTTTTGTTTATATACGTTTCGAAATACTTGCGTAACGTTCCCACCTTAGGATTGTACATTTCTGGACAGTACAACTCCTTTCGTAGTCTTTCTTGGACGCTATCGGACCAGAATTTTAGCAAGAAAGCACCTTCAAACTGTTGCATCGTTAGACATTTTTCGGACACGTCGGTCGCCCACAGTGCCGCGTCACCTTGAATAAAGGAGACCACGAACTGTATTCTTTGTCTTTCCGTCCATGTCCTGGGAAACACATTCCTGAAGCTCTTAATGAATACAACAGGGTGGACATTTCGTTTTTAGCTATTGAAGGGTTGGAATGTCCTGTGTTTTATTACATTGTCCTCTTTTTTGCACATCTGATTGCTACATTCTGGGACATTCATTACTTCGTGATGTGCGCTGCACGGTATCGTATGTTGTTCGTGTTCATAATTCACATTAGGTTGCGGTTGCGCACTCGCACCCTGCATACAGTCTGCGTTATTATAGTAATCACTACGCGGAGTCGGATTCATTATCTGTCCGCCACTGTTTACATTGCTTTTCAACGCAGACAGTCTCCGCGCGACCTCCTGTTGCCAATTTGGCAACTCCGCTGTCACACGGGATTTGATCTGTGTTAATTCAGCACGTAGTGCGGCAGCGCTAGCGTCAATATTTACACTCGCGGCCGCAGTCGCTTGTTCTAAAGCTGTCTTTGCAGATATCTCGCGATCCTTTACTTCTAGCCAGTCATTTAATTCTTTTTCTACTTTTTGAGCTTGCACTTCCAAATATGCGTCAATACTTTTCTCCACATTATCCACGCGGTTGGTTAAAGCCTTCTTCAAGCCTTGCCTGCGATATCTGTAATTTTGCATCTCGCCAGCTAAGCTTTGCACAAGATCGGGGATTTCTTTGTAAGCGTCCCGCATCTCGGCAAGTTCGCTTTGGATACTATCTAGCTTCGCTTCACTGCGTTGCTCTTGCTCAATGAGCTTTTACGTTAATTTTTTCTCCTGCTCATGGAGCATCTGAGCCAGTTTTTCGTCTCTTTGTTTTTCCCTCTGTTCTGACATTCTTTCTTTTTCCTTTTCGTTCTGTTCTCTTTGTTGCTCTTGCTCATAGAGCATCTGAGCCAGTTTTTCGTCTCTTTCCCTATCTCTTTCTTCGAGTCTACGCAGAAATTCAGCAAAATGGTCTGCAATTGGTGAGCATACTGGTGCCCCGCTTAATCTAGCACTCGATTGGCCCCCCTGCCCAGGCAGTGGAGTTGTTATTCTATTCCCATTCTGCTGTGGAGCGTCATTCACCGTCCACAGATCCTCGCCCCCTGCTCCGGAAATATGTTATCCGAGGCGGCGGCTTGGGATTCGTTTGCGTATTGCAAATGACCCTCACTTTCCATATTAACAAAATTTTGTTCGTCTGGTACGGATGCTTTAGCTTGTCCTATCTTACCCATAATAAATTCACTTTAAGCCACTGACGAATCTTTTACTCTGATACACACACGAATAATTATCCCCTCCAAAAATAAACATATAAATAAACAAAACGAAAAATTATCCCCTCCAAAAATAGACACATAAATACACAAAACGAATAATTATCCCTTCCAAAAATAAACACATAAATACACAAAACACCGAAGGTATCTCATGTGGACATGGGTTCGATATTCTGCACAGAGCTACACAGGATGCTTGCACAATAGGCCTTACCTTACTTATTTTTCTTACTCGCAATCCTTTTTCTTTTCTACACTTTTTCTTCTCCAGATCTCCTCAGGGTATGGTTTAGTTGTTGTACATGTAAAAGAATTCATATAAGCATCAATATTTTACAACAATTAGACACATACATAACTACATTCAGTACAATAGAATCATATTGATCGGGCCCCAAAGTTGCGCCGCCAATCTCGCGTCCGTCGGCCGTCGTAATTTAATATATTATTACTGTTATTTTTTTTATTGTTGCCGACTTACGTGGTGGGCCTTAATAAAAATGATATTTCATTCAATTTTGATTTACAGTTAAATGCTTTTGTGAAGTTCTCCTTTTTAACAATATTAATCTCAAATTATTTGTTACGTTAATGAACGTTAGACTCGTTGAATCTTAAAACATGAGCATATAAGTTGAACAATGGAATAAACTTTTCATATTAATTTCCTCGGCTAGTCAGTTCACTTTAAAGCAAGAAATCTTTAGTTATTAATTACAATTGCGGCCCACACACGCGGGAGAGTATTTTCCTTACCTCCGTTAACCATTGTATTGTAGTCGGAGGTCTGGCTGTGGCTCTCGGCTATGGTACTGAAAATTAGAATCTTAAGGCTACGTATTTTCTGCAACGTCGGGCGGCTGTGGAGAAAAATTAATATTATGTTAATAGTGGGCGAGTTTTCCGCTTCCGTTAATTTTTCATAAGTTAATATCGCCACGTAATGGCGTCGTTGGCTGCATCGGCCGCTGCGATTGTTGAACCGTAAATTACTTGAATGCAGGTTAATTCAAGGAAGGCGGACATGAAATCGGGATCACCTCTTACAAATTAAACGTGCACAATAATATTAAATGAATATATTATATGCTTAACTCATTCAAATATGCTTACATTTGCCAGCACTCGCAAGATGTCCGTCTATACACAATCAAGACAAGAGAAGAAGTGAAGTTGACTAAAAAATTAACAAAAGAGCGTATCTTGTCGTCTCTTTAGATCATTTTGTCATAAATTATTTCTTTTTAATCGAAACTTAGACAGAGAAATTAATGTTTTACGGCTACATGATAAAAATATATTATTCAATTTTTAAATGTCTCTTCTTTATAAATACTTTTTTTTAAGTCTTTTCGCAATATAGAACTGGTGACGCTATACACTGTCGCAGTTCACTCATCAATTTTCCTCGAAAGGATGGTAGTGACCTGTGGTCGCCGCCAGGTGCAGTGAAAGAAGATTCAGAATTAGTCATTTACTTCCATAAAAAAATGCACTTAGTGTCTTGAGTCGTGGTTGTCTACGTCTGTCAATGCCCGCTGAGGAATCGCGTCGCAATCGGCCTTCAGCCCGCTCAAGGCAACTGACACTGGCCACTTCATTTCAACCTGCTGCTGCACTGGAGGTTCGCCGAGTGTGGTGGTCCGGGCACCAACTGTACCACGGCGTCGCAGCAGTGAGTGTCGGCGGTGCATGTATTAACTCACACACGCCGACTTGGTAGGTGCTCTGTCCCCACCCGCTTGCCACCCTTCTTCGTCATCCGTCGTGCCGCGATGTCGGTTGTCGTGTAGCCTCCATTTTCGAGTCCGCAGCTCGTGGTCTAGTGGCTAGCGTTGCTGTCTCTGGATCACGGAGTCCCGAGTTCGATTCCTGGCCGGGTTGGGGATTTCGTCTGCTCGGGGTTGGGTATTTGAGTTGTCCTCATCATTTCATCATCTTTCGTGAAAGTGGCGAGACTGGACTGTGTCAGCATTGGGGATCTGTACGCGCGCTGATAACCTCGAAGTTGAGCGCCGCACAAACCAATCATCATCAATCATTATCATCGAATTTCGAAGATACTGGCGTGCTGTCCAGGTAGGCCCTATCCAGTCCACCGTAATGTCAGGAGCCCTGGTGTCCCAATCCTCGTGGGAAGAAAATGTCATCCCATCTGCGACAGAAGCAGACTGTGATGTTGAACTCTGCGACTGCTGATCATTTCTCTCAGTAGCGGCTGTTGTTGTCTGTAGCGTGCAGGAAATCTGTAACAGACTTGTGCCAGACGTCACTTCGCTGCAGTCAGGGAATCGAGTGCGAACGTAATTTACGCAATCGATGCATCTGACCAACTGCCTTACGAGGTAAACTGTTGGGGTACTTATGGTGCAAAGTAGTGACTGATGTTTACCCGATGTCATTCGTCGTGATCGCCAAGGTGTCAGTGGATTTTTTAATATATGAAGGTATTATCTATTCCCGAAAGAATAGATACCAATAATGACAATGCAGCTCCTCTAGAATGAAATGACATTCAAATTGGGACCTTAGCTGCATCAGGCGTTGATATACATCATTGGGGACAAGTTGAAAATGTGTGCCCTGATCGGGACTCGAACTCTGGATCTCATGTTTACGTGGCAGACGCTCTATCCATCTGGGCCACCGAGGGCACGGAGAATAGTGCGCGTATAGGGACTTATCCCTTGCACGCTCCGCGTGAGACCCATATACCCAATATGTCCACACCAGCAGGAGATCCGTGTTCGAGTCCCCGTCGGGGCACACATTTTCAACATGTTCCCAATGATGTATATCAACGCCTGTTTGCAGCTGGGGTGTCGATTTAATTATCATTTCAATGGCTTTCCTTGTGCTGTGCTTGCTTAACTGGTTTGTAATAGTATAGTACAGAACTGATTCGGAAAAGCTATTGGTACCATTTGTTGCATTCTCACGTAATGAAGGTGACGTGACCCTGTTTGGCTGCTCTGACCCACTATATTCTGCTGAAGTCTGCTGCCTGCCCCGCCACAAACGCCGATGCTGTGTTTTGCCCTGACCCAGTCTCGAGGTGAATTGTTTTCATTGCGATCGCCTCGCTTCGACACTGCCTTAATGTAGAGACAGAGCTTCGCCCTGGGACTTTGAAAATATTTCCCGTTTTATTGCCCTATACAAGGTTGTCAAACAACAGCAGGAAACCTGCTGGCATTCAAAACAGATTCCAATCGTCTCAGAATGGATAAATTTTTCCTACAAAATAGTGGCAATTTCAGTCAACTACGAGGCTATTCGGAAAGTAAGGAACGATAGGTCGCGAAATGGAAACCACAGTGAAAATCGAAACTCTCTTATTTGCAACAGCTAGCTTCAACTTCCAGCTAGTTATCTTTATAGGCGCCGATCGGACTTACACGTTTGCCGTAGCGTTGTATCAACTTCCCAATACCCTCGCTATAGAAGGCAGCCGCCAGTGCTTTCCGCCAATTCTCTACGCTGGCCTACAGCTCGTTGTCTGCGCCAAAATGTTGTCTTCATCGCCAGCGGTTCAAGTGAGCAGAGATGAAACTCAGAGGGAGACAATTACAGGCTGTATTGTGGGTAATCAAACATTTCGAATTGAAAACGATGCAGGAGCATCTTCATTGCCCCTGCAGAAAGAGGCTGAGAATTGTCTTGTAGAAGAAAACGCACGACAGTTATGTAATGTTGGCTGCATAGTTTCAGGCGAAATGTCTCACCAGGTCCTCGTACTTGGCGGGAGACACTACCGTTCTAGGTATCTTTATGTGCTCCCTGTGTGCTCAGAACTAAAAAGAACGACGTAATGCGATCGACGGGCATACTATAGAAACTGTCAAACACACCTGTGCAAAACTTCATCAGATTTTCACAGTGGTTTCCATTTCGCGGCCGATAGTTCTTTACTGTCCGAATAACCCTCGTATAATGGAGGTGGACAGCGGTCACGCACCCTTCCCTCCAATGTAAATCAAAAAGACTCAATAATATTTAGATCTGATGACTGTGGTAGCCGGGGAGATGCGATCACTCAACCTCGTCTTCACAAAACCAGTCCAGGATGATGCGAGCTGTGTTAGCAGGGACGCTGTCGTGCACTAATGGGGAACAAACAGTATGCTGTAGGATGGACCCGTTCAGCCAAAATAGTCACATAATCCCCGGCAGTAATGCGAAATTGCAGAGTAACCATGGGGCCCATGGAATAACACAATATGTCTGCCCAAATCGCCTCGGAACTCCTGCCACATTTCACTCTCGGAACGTAAACTCCGCCAGAAGTTAAAAACAGTGTGAAACAAGGCTCATCCGACCAAAGCACAGTCTTCCATTGTTCTATATGCCACGTTTCATGGCTTCGGCACGACGGTTTCCTGTTATTGGCATTTCCGTCACTGATGTTTTGCAATTTCAGTTTGCCCTGTAATTCCCTGCTTGCGGAGCTCCCTTGGTGTTGTTTTGGTGCTGACAGGTTTCGAGAGTGCGAATTCAATTCAAATGGTTCAAATGGCTCTGAGCACTTTGGGACTTAACATCTGAGGTCATCACTCTCCTAGAACTTAGATCTACTTAAACCTAACTAACCTAAGGGCATCACACACATGCATGCCCGAGGCAGAATTCGAACCTGCGACCGTAGCGGTAGCGCGCTTCCAGACTGAACTGCCTAGAACCGCTCGGCCACTCTGGCCGGCGCGAATTCAATTCTGCAGTGACTTTTATAGCTGTCGTTCCCTTATTGTTCATCAAAATCCTCAACACATCCTTTCCTCCGCGTTGTCGCTTAGCCTTATGACGTTTTTGCGCTTTCCCGGTATGCGGTAGAAATCTCTTGAAACACCAGTCACTAGGAGCTACTTTGGTTACAGACATACCAACAATGTACCCAAGTTTGAATTCACTTAGCTGCGACACAGTGCAGTTATAACTAGACAGAATACTGTTCTGACCACCATTGGCACTTCACTTGCAACGTACTGAGGACATTGAAAAAGCGCCGTTGGTGGTCAGATAGAATAGCGCAACTTGCGGGCTTGGCTACCATCAGCTTTTAAGCGGTGTTTGCATATTTTTGCCATTCGTTGTACGTACTGCTACAAACATACACACACACACATACACGTTTCTGCCGCTGTTTGCTGTAGCTTTCATGAGATTAGTATTTTTGTGTGTTGCTTGCTGTTACAGATTTCGGAGAATTCCTCGATGTACCGCCTCACGTAACTGATTTCTCACATAAACGGAGCTTCTTTCCTTAGTTTGTAACCTCCTCCTTTCTAATCGTCCAACTGGATTGCGATTTAACTGACTGTTATCACATGTGACTAAAGAAATTTTACAGTTAGTAAGACTTTCGTTCCGATAGAATAACGCCGGTTACTTGGTGGAAAGTGTACAACAGACTCTTCTGAAGGAAGAATCTATTCTAAACTTAAGCTAAATACTGATGATTATTTTGAAATTGGTGGAATATAGTGTAATCGCTCACGAATCGTACGGGGGGGGGGGGGGGGGGGGGGGGGGGGAGAGGGAATATTTACTACAAAGTTTACTGATATCACAAAGAAAACACTGTTTAGTTAAACAAAAGGCATAATTAAACGGTCGCCAGCCCGCTAGCACAATGTCTCCACAATCTTGAGAAAGGTAATGGCAGAGAAATTTAAGCAAATAATCACTGGCGTGGAAACAGAAAATTGTCACCCCTTTCCACAGCACAACAGTTCACGAATCAGAAAGCAATGAGTTTGCAGATACTCATTCTGAAATACTAAATTTTGAAAGTAACATTAAATGAAATTACTGATTGAATAGATGACTGTCTTAACTTAAACTTGGAAAAAAAAAAAAAAAAAAAAAAAAAAAAAAAAAAAAAAAAAAAAAAAAACTTTCAGTGTCCTCTGTGTAACGTAATACAAAAATTTAGAAAAAGGCAAGCAATTTACTTTTGATTATTGAAATATTGAACTGAATTTATTTTAAGCAAATGAGAAATTGGTTTTACTTTTAAAATAATAGACCAAGTCAGCAGAAGCCTCTCGCTAAGCTAAATACAGAATTAATTAAATTGCGCACTCTTAATTTGTGCTGCATCTTTAGTTACTAGTTTTGCCAGTGAATTTTACTTTACTTTAAGTCGCCTCTGTTACGCAATACAAGAATGAATAGTTATTGTGGCAGAAAATTTTGACTGAACCTTGCATAATCGCTTTTCATATTCTTACGACACTCGGTGATTGCACGGAAAGGAAAAGTCCCCTGTTTGGTAATAATGTCCGAGGACAATGACAACACAGGTGCCCTACAAGTTTTAATGGTTCCAAGTTATTATTCAAGTTATTCGTGCTTTGTGAAAGATACGCTGCTGGGCAAAGCCTCTACATTACGATTCTGTAGCTGTCTGGGCGACTAAGAATGTAGCCCACGACAATGCTGAGCTGCCGTTGTTGTTGAAGCTGCAGTTCGATGAGAAGAACACCGAGTCGTCTCCAGAGCCACGGACAATTATGGGACGGGCAAGTGTTGGAATTGCAACTTCCTCCCCCTGTAAAATCCTACCGTGCCCTCAATACTCGCAGGTTAACGAATCAGGCGCGTCTACATTAGCGCGAGCATAGCTGCCCTCCTGTGGATGATAAAGCTGAAATTATACATTCACACTCTTTCATGACTGAAGCTGTTCCGATTGTACTGCTTGCTACGTGCTGATCCCCTCATACGTAAAGGTCAACAACGGCAGAACCACCACCGTTTTTTCATTGCAACTATCATTTTGCCATTGTTATAGATATATTTCGAAGCAGTTCCCTTAGCTAGTACCCAACAATTTTCCTTATAATTACACTCAACTATATAAAGTCAAAATTAAAAACACTAGTAACTTGATTACGTATTAGAGTTTCTGTAGTACAGCTTACACTTTCAGAATCAAAAGCCCAATGCAAGTTATCAACTAATATTAAACGGGGGAATTTTCGATGTTGCAGAAGATCTTTTATCTGCATTTTCTGTGTTACAAGTTTTCTTTTTTTGTTTTTCTTAAACAATGAGTCGAAGAGGTACTGTTGTGGTCCACAGTCCCAAGTCTCCTCCGATGTAGCTCTCTGGTCTTTCCTGTGTAAGACTCTTCATCTCAGCCTAATTACCACAACCATATTCCCTTGCGCTTGCTTACTCTACTATTTTTATACCCCCCTCTCACCTCCCTACACTTTCTCCAATTAGCAAATTAACTATTCCTTGATAGCAAACGATCAGTCCTACCAAATATCCCTCTTATTAGTTAAGTTGTGTCATAGAGCTCCTTTCTCACGAATGCGATTCAGCAGCCTGTAATAATTTACTCGAGCCGTCCATTAGATCATTAACATTTTTCTGCAACATCGCATTTCGGATGCTTCAAGTTTGAATAGTTTATCGTCCATCTTTCCTACCATGTAAGGCTACATTCCACACAAGTACCTTCACAAAAGGCTTTCTCACGTTTAAATTAGTATTCGACGTTAGTAACAATCTTTCTTCTTTACTGTCACTCTGCGTTTTACATCATTTTACTTCCGCTCTCGTCAGACTTTTCATGACTGATATCTTAATCGAGTTCGCCGGTTTGATTCGACTGCACTCCCTCTCTCCTGTTGATGTTCATCTTACATCATTTTCGTAGGACATTGTTCGTTCCGTTCAGATGATCTTCCAAGTCCATTGCAAGTTTTGTTAATACTTCATTACGTTTGAAGATTGCGATTACCAAACTTACGCTGCATTCAAGAAAGCTTTTGTTGTCAATTTGCTTTCTTTCTTTGAGGGAAGCATCAAAAACGTGTTGGAGTGTGTTTCTTTTCCTACCTCTCCTACGGAAATCTCATCAGAAAGTGAAGTATTCTGTGTTCACACGAATTCTGTCGTTGACCCAGCACATGATGCATATAATGGTGAGGGCATGCTTTAAGAGGCCTTTCGTGTAAAGTGCTTCATACTTACATGTTTAATGTATAACCTCGCTCTTCCGCTGATAAATATGAAAACTGACCGACTGGAAAACATTTTCCAATTTTCTATGTAGCTTAAGCTAGTGATTGCCGTAGTAAGCAAAAAGTAATTAAATTACTCCGTCTTCTAATTTTGAGATAATGTCATGCCAGTTGTATGATGAGTGTTTATTTAGATCCACTGGCAAATGCTAATTTATGTGTTAGATATATTTGTAATGCAGCTTTAGAAATCTGTTTAGTTATTATATTAATCAGTTACGAAAACTGCACTTGAAAGTAGCATTTGCAGTCTATATTATCTGCAAGTGTTAGGTTGCAGACTGCAAAAATGAAATTAAATTGTATTCTAATTGAAGTAACTAACTTTGCTAAAAATAAAAATGGATTCAATGATGAATGAAATCGATTAAGATGCAGATGAATGAAATCGATGAAGATGCAATGGTATGTTCATCACATTATAATTTCAGTTATTTCCATGAGAAACATCGTACTCAGGATCACATATAAGTTGGTTGCTGTTGCTCTATCAGTATTTCTCCATTGTATACCAAGATTAGAAACAATATAGTGTTACACTCTTTGTGTCAACGAGTACCTCAAGTTCGCTTTACTGAATTTTTTTACTGCTTCGTACTGGGAGCAGTTTCACATGTCCTTTGGGGAAGTAAATAGTGTTCGTGTACACCTTGATCTACGTACATATTCTGCAAGCCACCATATGCTGCATGGCGAAGGGTACGTTGTACCATTGCTATTTGTTCCGTTTCCTGACCCAGTCGCAAATGGAGCGACGGAAAAGGGCTGTCTGTATGCTTGCCTGATTTTTCCTAATTTTCTCCTGCCTTGATCTTCCTTTTCTTCGCTGCCCTTATCCTAGATGTCCGTTGGTGCCAGTAGAATAACAAATGCTGGAGTAGGTTGATTATGTGGGCCGACGTGTCCCTATTTAAGAGGGCCATTGTGCCCCATCGCCACATTGGAATTATTTTAGTTCGTTTACGAAAATATTTTAGACATTTATCGCCTTAAACAGTATCAAAATAAGCCTTAAACTATCGACTGTAATCGTTGTACTCACTGGTTTAATAATAACTTCGTCTTCGAGTTCACATCAAGATATCTTGTGTAAGCAAAATTTAGTTTCAATAACAAGAAAACATAAAACGCCTACCCATCCTCGCTCGACAATTTAACTGTACCGAGATATTCGTGGAAATACGACACTGTTGTTGCTACCAACCTCCTTAGCAGGCAGCGTATTCTGACTCCGGTTTAACGAAATAATACCAATTGGCCAAAATTTCCCCATGGCCAGTGTGCCCCAGTCTTCCCTACCGACATGTTTAATGAAGACTGTAATAATAATAGGCACTTATTTCAATGAAAGGAAAAGTGCAAAGTATGGTACAAATCAGTAACACAGCCTACAGTAATGGCTACCTTACCTGTGAGATAGATAAGACTGACCGCAACCGCCGGCCGGAGTGGCCGTGCGGTTCTAGACGCTACAGTCTGGAGCCGAGCGATCGCTACGGTCGCAGGTTCAAATCCTGCCTCGGGCATGGATGTGTGTGATGTCCTTAGGTTAGTTAGGTTTAATTAGTTCCAAGTTCTAGGCGACTGATGACCTGAGAAGTCGCATAGTGCTCAGAGCCATTTGAACCATTTGATTTGAGCTGACTGCAACCCAAAACACAAATAATTAGTTGCTGAAGCCTTCCGACTGCTACCGGTCCAGTCTAGGGCTCTGATCCCCCAACATAACGCAATGTAGAAGCGACCGTTCGGGAAGCCCTTCCTCAGTGATGCTCAGTCTGATCAAATCTGCAAATTTTCTGTGTCCTGTCGAGGCATTACTATTGTGCCGTCCATTGTGCGTTACCACTGACTCATCACGCGAAATAAGCGAGAGGTAGTGTACATCTCGTTCGGATGGTCGCTGTATAATGAACTACGGACTGCTAATGCAGATCACGGTGGAAGTTCGAAACATAGGCAGAACACATGTTGACTCAAATGTTTGGTCAAAGATACGTGATTGCTTTTTAATTGTTCTACTGCTGCGTAACGTGTCACTGATTCAGTTGATAGTGAATACGATGTGTAGTATTTAGATGTTCAATTTGTTTTAAAGTGCGCTGCTGTCAGCTGCGCAATGTGTTTAGACAAGATCAGACTCGCAAATACACAGTTCTGGTGCAAGGAGCATTTGCAAAAAAATTTACGAAAATATCTGTACCTCATTGTATCGTGGTTTGCCAACTTATTGCGAGATTTTGAGTGAGGCGCTCCGTGTTAGATGTTGAACGAACCACCACTCAAAACTAAACGAAGGGAAGTTATTGGGTATTTCTGAGATTATGCAGCAGATTCCAGCAAAATCACTGCGCAATTTTTCTCAAGATAAAGATATCAGTATTGCATTTGCAGAGAGCGATTGGGTAAATACCGAATTTGTTCTCGTATAAAGTGACAGCAGCGCAAGAATTGAAAAATGTGAATCATAAAAAGTGAATCCTTTACTGCAAGTTGTTTTCGCCATTTATTGAGAGGAATACCACTTACATTCTTGATGTTACCTTTTATGCAGATCAGGTGTCGTTTCACCTCTCTAGTCCCATTAACACACAAAACACAAGATTATCGTCGAGAATTCTCGTGCTACGCTTTATACGCCATTGTGTGATCAGAAAATTGGAGTGTGAATAGGAATATCCAGATGTCACATTACTGGATCTTTGTTTCTTAAAGACACCGAGAACAATGTACGTTAAAGTTTAGGGATCCACGATTTCATTGGCCAGCTAAAGGAAGACGAAATCAACCACCTATGACTGCAACAAGACGTACAGAGCTAACAGAATGACTC
This sequence comes from Schistocerca americana, assembly GCF_021461395.2. Taxonomy (NCBI): domain Eukaryota; kingdom Metazoa; phylum Arthropoda; class Insecta; order Orthoptera; family Acrididae; genus Schistocerca; species Schistocerca americana. The sequence continues at coordinate 142,015,950 of NC_060121.1, forward strand.
TGAGCACTGTGGGACTTAACATCTGAGGTCATCAGTCCCCTATAACTTAGAACTACTTAAACCTAACAAACCTAAGGACATCCATGCCCGAGGCAGGATTCGAACCTGCGACCGTAGCAGTCGCGCGGTTCCGGACTGAAGCTCCTAGAAACGCTCTGCCACCGCGGCCGGCAAAGATAACAATACTACGCGTCTTCTGGAAGAGTTTTATGGGGAACGTGTCATCTCAAAAGAGCCAATGGGCCCCTCGCTCCCTGGAGCTTGCTGCGCAAGAGTTTTTCTTTGGCGAGCACCAAAACCTGTAATGTTACGCTATCACGCAAGCACGCTTTGTATCTTAAAAAAAAGCCTTGCATAACTGTGTACGTGAGAAGCATATCACAATCATATCACCAGAAAATGGGTCCCAGTTAAATTAACGAGTGCAGACATGCGTAGTCGCCCGAAGATTTAATTTTCAGCGTATGTCGTAACTGCACAGCAACTTTGCAAACACCATGTACAGTAGCGTATAGGGTGGGCTGCCTTTGATAGCATTGTCTAGGGAGCCCCCGTCTCTGTCCCATACAGCGCTGACACAGAAATTTCTCGTATCTGTTTGCGTCAAAGTTTACGCTAAAGCCGACCGTAAACCTCGCAATTTATGCACCTGCTGCACTGAACAGTAGTTATGACGTCACTAGTACAGTACCCTTTCCAAGAATGTACACAGCGTAATTACCATCTCATTAAACGGTCGACAGCAGCAGAGGGAGCCCCGCGGAACGGCCATACACAGCCTGTGTCCGGCAGCGGCATCCCTTCTGCGAAATGCACCACTGCAGTGCTTTTCCGACTCTGCGCCGCGGGCAGGTCGAGCAACCGCAAATGCGAGCACTCACAGATAGGACCTGGGGCACTTGCACGTGCTGGCCTGACCGTCAGGTAAGCCTGCCACGACGCCACAGTTCGGGGTGTACTGTGTTAATTCTCCACGCAGCCTCATTCGCAATTACCGCCCGTTCGAATATCAGGGCGAAACCTGAAAGCAATTTATAATGACATTCCTTACCGTTGCGCGGCACAGTGATTTAGTAGAAATTCGCGGTTCTACATGACCTCACTCTTCGTGATGTGGCATAGTATTCAGGTGGAGTGGGATGCGTGCTTCGATTTTTGCGGAAGAGTGGCATAATTTAACTGTTATTTTATTTGACATCAACAGAATAGAAATACACTTTGGGCAAAATATTTATGTAGCTCGCAAAGGTCCTTAAATAGGGCTCCACGCAGTCAGTACCAAAATGTCTTCAATTGCGGGAAATAATATAACCCAACTCTTATATATTCACACATAAGTTGACAGCAACATTACAATGCCTGGTCGTTGGCCATAATCAGGGATCATATCTGAGATAACTTCAGCAGTAAAACGTAACATAGCGAACCAACTTTTAGACCTAGTTACGATCATAACACACATCCATTTCTCAGCTTCTGGTACTACTACTAATACCGTCATCAGCTACACACAACTTATACTAAACTTCCTAAGCATGTTGTTGTTGTTGTGGTCTTCAGTCCTGAGACTGGTTTGATGCAGCTCTTCATGCTACTCTATCCTGTGCAAGGTTCTTCATCTCCCAGTACCTTCTGCAACCTACATCCTTCAGAATCTGTTTAGTGTATTCATCTCTTAGTATCCCTCTATAATTTTTGGCCTCCACGCTGCCCTCTAATTCTAAATTGGTGATCCCTTGACGCCTCATAGTATGTCCTACCAAGCGATCCCTCCTTCTAGTCAAGTTGTGCCACAAACTCCTCTTCTCCCCAATCCTGTTCAATACCTCCTCATTAGTTATATGATCTACCCATCTAATCTTCAGCATTCTTCTGTAGCACCACATTTCGAAAGCTTCTATTCTCTTCTTGTCTAAACTATTTATCGTCCATGTTTCACTTCCATACATGGCTACACTACATACAAATACTTTCAGAAACGACTTCCTGACACTGATGTCTATACCCGATGTTAACAAATTTCTCTTCTTCAGAAGCACTTTCCTTGCCATTGCCAGTCTACATTTTATATCCTATCTACTTCGACTATCATCAGTTATTTTGCTCCCCAAATAGCAAAACTTCTTTACTACTTTAAGCGTCTAATTTCCTAATCTGAATCCTGCGGCATCACCCAATTTAATTCGACTACATTCTATTATCCTCATTTTGCTTTTGTTGATGTTCATCTTATACCCTCAAGACACTGTCCATTCCGTTAAGCTGCTCTTGCAGGTCCTTTGCTGTCTCTGACATAATTACAATGTCATCGGCGAACCTTATAGTTTTTATTTCTTCTCCATGGATTTTAATTCATACTCCGAATTTTTCTTTTGTTTCCTTTACTGCTTGCTTAATATACAGATTGAATAACATCGGGGAGAGGCTACACCCCTGTCTCACTCCCTTCCCAACCACTGCTTCCCTTTCATGCCCCTCGACTCTTACGCTTATACAGACTTATTTTAAAACTGTGTGTCTGCCTTCATCTATCTACGTAGGTAGGTGTATTCCACATCTCCTCCTAAACTGTTGGATCGATTTGAACCAAACCTGGTACACATATCACTTACTGTCTGAAAGGAAGCGCTTTGGGGGTAAAAGACACCTACCTTCAAAGGCATCGGGGTGGCGCTGTGGATGAAAAAGAAGTGTAGTCTACGATGCACTCATAACCAGACTTTAATTCATCCAGCATTTGAGAATGAGAGCACTTGACCACTCGGAACAAACTTCGTGTGTGCACACATGGGCGATGCCTAGGGTAAAAGGCTCCTCCTTAAACCCCTGGATAGATTTCAACCAAACGTGCTACACATATTTCTTGCTGTCTGGGAAGAAACACTGTGGGGTTAAAAACCAGCAACTTTCTATTGATTTAGGGGTGATAATGAAGAGAGATATTGTGGAGGAGAGGCTGGATGGACAGCAGGTTAGGAAGAGAGGGATACAGATAGCAGGGGACGGACAGAGAGTGGTGGCCGAGGAGATGGATAGTGGAGGGAATTGATCGAGAAGGATAGGACGGAGGAGGAGATAGACAGTGGGACAAGGAGATTCCCAGAGATAGGGGAGTAGGAGATGGACAGAGTGAGCACGAAGGAGGGGATGGACAGAGAGAGAGGGTAATGGAAATGTAGAGAGATAGGATAGAGGAGGACACTGTCAGAGATAGGAGAAGTAGGAGGAGATTGACAGGGGGGGGAAGTTGGCCGTATGAGGATGAAGGAGGAGGTGGGCAGAGATATGGAGAGCACATGGACAGAGGAGGACGAAAAGATGAGCAGAGAGAGGGAGAAGCAGGAGATAGATAGCGAGAACACAACCCAGAACTGGAAAAACTACTCTTTCGACCAAGATGGACCTGCAAGCTATTCCCATTGGTCGGAAACAAAGTGCCTCTCCAAAGACGCAAAATTTCTCCACTGACCAGACAAAGAGGTTGCTTCAGTTCTTATATCGATTAATCGAAACATTATAGCAGTCCCGCGTAAAGTATTTCACAGAAAAATGTCGCTGTCTACTAAAAGAAAATTTAATGGAGAGAAATGGAAGTGCCGGATGAACACAAAACTTTCAACATCTTTGAGTAGCTTTTTTTAGCACATTGGAAACGATTGGTGAGTAGATCTGTTCACGTATTTTATGCCTATTTCTGACTAGAAACAGAACCTTTTGCCAGAGCATCTAGTAACCTCCATAGAGACAACGTTGCAGGATTTATTTCCTATTGAAAACGAAATTTTAGCACTGCACGCAAAGAAGGATTTGGTGCTGGTGATGGCGTGGGCGAAAAGGGGAGTAGTTAAAATTTGAAGTAATTGTACCCCATACTCACAAATGAGTTTTTGATATAAGAACGTGGGCTTACGCGGCCGGTGGCATAGTGATTAAAATTCTTCTCGTTATTATGCCGCGTCATTGCTAAAAACTAACAACAATAATAAAATAAAACCGACGTTTCGGCCGAATTTCAACGGCCTTCCTCAGGGAACGACTGTTGCATGGGGATAGGTGCTTCTATTTATTACAGACTATCGATGTCTGACGTCACTGTTGTAAATCTTTTAATTGGCCCTCTAATATGATTGCGTAGTCATGACGTAAGGGAAAGAGGCTATTCGTGGATGTCCATGTCGTCAACGATTGGTAGCTGTCCGCCAACCAGCTTTCGGCTTCTGGTCGGCAAGTTTTCCTCCTGGTGTGCACGGAAGTGGACTGACAGTTGCTCTACAACTGTTTGTGCAGATACGTCCGTGTCTCGTGTAGCTTCTGCCCCGCGACCTGCGGGCATTTCAGGCACTTTTAAATGTCGGCAAACTTGCATCAAGTGTGGGAGAGATTATATATAAATATATACAGTATGTGAACTAACAATAATATTTAAAAAAAAATTGCATTTGACTTACCCTTGTACATTCGTATTTCATTTTCACATTCTATATGCGCCACGTCAAATGCTATAATTTTGGCTACATCTTACCTCAACTTTTTTTGTACTGCCACCATTGTAAAATAGTCATAAATTCATTGGAAATGTCCTTGCTAGTAAGAAATTGTTTTTTCTATACAGCTTGCATGTACCACATGCGCTGTTTGTCATAAAAAGTGAATTCTCATTTCTATTTCAACTGGAGAGTAGAAAACCAGTTCACAAATTCCTCAAGAATTGGCACAAAGACGAGTGCAGTTTCAAAGGATGTGCTCCGATTCAGCGCGGCGTAGTGCCGCAATCTCGTGCCGGGCCTGTGTGGAGCCGTATCAGCGGCAGTAAGCAGTAACCAGTGGCCGTCGGCCACCGGCAGTAACAGTAACAGCGGGGCCGCACCTGGCGGGCACATTACGGCCAATCACGGCGCCGCTGCCCCATCACGACCCGCCGCTGCCTCTACCACACCTGTGACAACCTGCTGCGGTCGTGCCGTGACACGACCAACGGGCGATTGCTCTCTCACTGTCACGCATACCTTCCTAAGATTTTTCGAGTGAGATTTCACCATGGGGAGCTGTAAACGGGAGCCACAACACGTCAAGACAGCGTTGAGATTGGATTGCACAGAGCTTTTGGTATCAAAATCTTCTTAAAAGGAAGCGGAGGTCGCAAGGTACGCACTGTGTTCTAAATGAAATGACAAGCTCTTGAAGAACAACTATCATACCTATGTAAACTTTTATTGAATGTTTCCTTATTTCCGTTGTAGTCTGAAGAGATTTGTGTCTCGAATCATGTTGCTTAGTTAATTAATCTAAGCAAATAATAAAATTTGTGACACGTGGTCGTCGCTGAAAAAGTTTTTAGATCTACATTTAATTAGTGATTCGGGTTTTAGTTTCATATTTTGGTTGTTAAATCGTATTACAGGTTAATTATGGGGTCTACGAAACATTATAAAAGTCGGTATAGTTAAACGGCTAAACATAATCATACGATTTATACAGTACTTGAAACCAAACACTTAGTATTTTTTAGCGTGGAGCCGATACGTTAGTCTGGAAGACCCGCGACAGAGGTTTCACAGACAGCAGTTGCTGAAGATGGCGGCGACCTAGGAAGAATTTCTGTGCTAGAATTTGCTCATTGCCAATTGGTAGTGCGACTGTAGCGAGCTTCCCACGGCAAATATCGTAAGACAAAAAATGGCTCTGAGCACTATGGGACTTAACGTCTGAGGTCATCAGTCCCCTAGAACCTAACTAACCTAAGGACGTCCATGCCCGAGGCAGGATTCGAACCTGAGACCGTAGCGGTCGCGCGGTTCCAGACTCAAGCACCTAGAACAGCTTGGTCACCGTGGCCGGCTATCGTAAGACACCACCAGTTTACAACAGCGTTGTGAAGTGGTGTGAGCCGCGCTCTCCCCCAACTAAGCGCTTTCATGAACTGTCTATCTGTATTTGGTTTCCCACCCTTGTCGCGGTTACCTCGTGGTTCTTCTTCCTTCTACGTGTGGATGTGTACCATCTTTGGTTTGGAGCATATAGTTTCCTGCAAGCGGGTCTGGAGTCAGTCGGTCGGTTTTTGCGGTCGCGGGAAGTTATCTCCGCGCTCTGCAGTCCGCTGGGTCCGTTGGCAGCCGCAGCGCCCTGTGGAGCTGTCCGATCGCTACGAGCTTCGTGGTTCATCGACCCAGGACGTCAAAGTCGAGTATTGGTTACAACTACCCACGCCACGTCTATTCAGGTTGTGGTGGTTCGCTTCGGTGGTTTCCTGTTGGGAAGGTTTTCCGGTGAGCAACACCGAGTAGTTCTACTGCTGAGATTTAGCCAACATGCGGTAGAATTAACTATTTTGGTTGACTACGATTTGAGTGCACCAGTGGAACTTTCTGCATTGTCACCGTTAGTGTTCTGGTTACCTGCACTGGGCACTGACGTAAACTCAGGCAGTGTTCTTTTGAGTGAAGTTAACTATTACCGCGTTTCAAATTCAAGTGTACCAGCGGAATTTTCTGCCTAGTGGCCGTTAGTGTCCCGGTTACCTGCCATGGCCACTAACGTAATTTCAGACAGCGTCCTTCCCTCACCTGTTGTCGCTGTCCAACATGGCGGGTAATTTTGACAGCTAATACATACTCCATTGTTGATTATCACATTGCCAGTTTGAGTTCTCATGTACTGATTGACGGGAAGCAAGTCGTTGTGTCGGTCGGTCCGTGGCTGCCCCCTGGTTGGGTTCCGACGGATCAAGTGTAGTTGGGCTCACCACCTGACTCACCTAAGTGAACGAGGGCAGACCGACCTCCCTGGAGGCTTTTGAGTCCCACCGGTGTTTAATTATCTGTTTCCAGCTATTTTAAATTTTAGGCTTATGGTTATTTGTTTTGTTTTGTTAAAATTATGCAAAATTAATTTTTAAATTTATCTTTCAAGCTTAAACACTGCGGCCTTCTGGTTGGTTGTTGGTTGGTTGTTGGATGTTTAAGGGGGACTAAACAGCGAAGGTCATCAGTCCCCCAACGGCCTTCTGCCTTTAAAGATTATGGTAATATATTTTTGAAGTGTAATTGTAGCCCTCAGCCACTGGTATTGCACCTTGCATATGTTGCTTCCTTAAATTATTTTATTGCTATTTTAATTGGATTTTTAACTTGTTGATTTTTAAGATTTCTTGTTGTCATACATGCTGGCCTGCCTGTAAAGGTCTATGGTAATATATTCTGAAGTTTCGAAATTTAATTGTGGCCCTGAGCCATTTGTGTTGCTCGTTGCATATGTTGCTTTTTTGAGTTTTAAATTATTTTATTGCTATTTTAATTGAATTGTTTTTTTTAAGGTTTCCTGTTGGCCTTCTGCCTTTAAGGGTCTATGGTAATATATTCTAAAATTTTGGAATTTATTTGTAGTCCTCAGCCATTTATGTTGCACTTTGCGTATGTTGTTTTTTGAATTATTTTATTGCTATTTTAATTGGATTTTTATCTTGTTGAGATTTCTTGTTGGAGGCCTTCAGCCGTGAAAGGGTTGCATCCGGTAAAGATTCGGCTATGTGCCGCTTTGGTTGTAAAGCTTATTAAATTTCAATAAATGACAATTAAAAGCAGAAACTGACCTCAATCGTTAGCCCTTCCCACAATCCTATTACCTGTTCTGCCCAGCGGGTTTATCGGGCGTGTCATGGTGCAATAAATTCGAGGAGGATGGTTGTTTGTGCGAATCAAGACGTGCGTGTCGGCCAGAAGTGTCAGAAGAGACGGTGGACCGTATGATGAACATGCTATTGCGAAGTCATTTAAAGTCCATCTACAGAGCTAGTGCAGAGCTGAACATTACTCAGTAAACTGTGTGGAAATCCTTCTTAAGAAATTAACAGAGAAGCTGTATAAATAGCAACTATTGCAAGCTATAAGCTATGGCGACAAATTGGACCGTCAGCAATTCAGCATTGTTATGTACAACCATCTTGAAAACGACGACTCCTTAAGGAAATTAATCTTCACCTGCGAAGTCACTTTTGGCACAGCGCACACATATGCGGGACAGATAATCGACAAGGAACTGTCGAACACGTACAGGATTTCGAGGAAGTTAGTATGGCCCGCATCGTGTCCAACAAGACAGTCAATGAACTCTTCTTCTTCGCTAAGAGACCCGTCAATAACGTCACTTATCTCGACATGCTGCAGTTGTGGCACATACCACGGTTGCAAACTGATAGCACGTATTTCGTCTTCCAACATTACAGGATGGTGGCCCTCCACGTTTCCAAAATTATGCTCGACACGCCGGGCAGTGGCGGACTTCATGAGCCTTGTGATTTTCCTTTTTCTCTGTGGGATTATATCATGTTCCACGTCAACCACAGAAACACAAAGACTTGCGAGGCCACATCGCAGTAAGTGGTCATACCATCACTCCTGATATGCTGCGTCAGTTCTGGGCAAAAATGACCTACCGATCAGATGTATGCTGTCTGACGAAAGATGGATACACTGAAGGTTTGTAAACATTGTAAAAAAGAAAAACTTTGAGAGGTTTCGTTTTACACTCTGTATCGATTGTTACGTTCTTCTTCGTTATTTATCTGTAGTGAATTTTTGAAATGTTTCTTCGGCTTTGTAATTAATGTGTATATTATACCAGAGTGGGCTGTAGCTATCGTGTGGCAGAGAAACTTCAGTTCAATGCAGTCTCTTGCAGCAAATATATTTCTTGGGCGGATGTTGGATCTATTAGCACTTGAACACTCTACGCGAAGCAGGCAGGACATTGACTTAACGTTTGTCGTATTACATGTGTTTTCTCGTAAAATGCACATGAGTAATATATGTAATGTTTCGGGTAATCTCTACAAAACGTTTAAAGAAAAGTACTGTGTAGTTATAATTAAAGCGTAGATAAAAAAATGTTAAAATGTGTGTGAAATCTAATGGGACTTAACTGCTAAGGTCATCAGTCCCTAAACTTACACACTACATAACCTAAATTATCCCAAGGGCAAACACACACACCCATGCCCGAGGGAGGACTCGAACCTCCGCCGGGATCAGCCGCACAGTCCATGACTGCAGCGCCTGAGACCGCTCGGCTAATGCAGCGAGGTGTCTAGATAGTCATCGAGGTCCAGAGTGGGCTGTAGCTATCGAGTGCCAGAGAAAGTTGGTAGGTATGCTAATACGTTAACCATCGAAATATCAGGGGGACGGGGTATTGCACACCAAAAAACAAACACTGTACAAACAGGCCTAGAAGGCCGAAAGGTACCGACTGGCCCCAGTGTCATTCTCAGCCCTTAGGCGTCACTGGATGCCGATACAAAGGGGCATGTGGTCAGCACACCCTTCTGCCGGCCGTTGTCAGTTTTCGTGACTTCTCAATGAGGTAGCTCCTCAATTGGCCTCACAAAGCCTGATTTCACCTCACTTGTCAACAGCACTTCCTACCTTTGTAAAATATTATAATTTAGTCAGTTAATTTATATTCATTAAAATTCTGAGAAGTAATCATAATTTTAATGAATTCATGCACCAGATTCAATATATGTTTTAAATTTCTCAGTTAGTGCCTTGTTCATACATCTATATCTCTTTAAAGTCCGCCCAAGGTAGCTGAGTGGTCAATCCCAAAGGCCAGGGTTCGATTCCCGGCTGGGTCGGAGATTTTCTCCGTCCAGGGACTGGATGCTGTGCTGTCCTAATCATCATCATCATTTCATACCCATCGACGCGCAAGTCACCGAAGTGGCGTCAAATCGAAATACTTGCGCCCGGCGAACGGTCTACCCGATGGGAGCCCCTGGTCACACGACATTTACATGTATATCTTTAAGAAGCACGTTGAAACTAGAGTACATTGAGTAAAAAAAAAAAAAAAAACTGAAATCGGCAGTACACATTATCGGAAGTCCATTGATATTCCTAAGAGTGTTCTGAAAGGTATTTACATGTACTGAAACCTACATCAGCATCCCTTTAAAAACGACGTTGTTAATATTGTCACAGAAGAAGCTCGGTAGCACCGTGGTGTAGTGATTATGATACTAAACTGTTGCATGGAGGGTCGTGAGTTCAAAACTCACCTGCACTGTACAATTTTAATTTCTATATTCGGTTCGAGTACGTTCTAGAAGTATCCACGAATGTCAAGGATCATTGTACTGGGATGTTCTGTAGCTGTATATATACTGTATGTGTTCTGAGCGGAGGCAGTTCGCTCCACGCTCTTGTATGTGCAAGTGCTAAATAAACCATTCGTTAAGTGAAGTTAGTGTTCGTCATTCATCTAATCACACCTTCTTCTATGTGACAATTTAATTTATCAACAATTACGATTTCTTAAATTAGAGTTATTAGGTTGCGCGCAAAATAACCCCTTCCCCATTGGTAATACGCGTTACGGAAATGTCGTGCTGTTGCTACGGTTAATGCGGAATCGATTTACGCTAGAAAAATTCTAATTTTAGACGTTAGGTGCAAATCTGGCGCTCTGCAGCATCTCATCGACGTCTCGGGTGTTCACAGTGAACAAACTGTGTAAGTGGCGGTTAATAATAATATCAACGTTACACCCTTTACGCCGGCCGCGGTGGCCGTGCGGTTCTAGGCGCTCCAGTCCGGAGCCGCGCTGCTGCTACGGTCGCAGGTTCGAATCCTGCCTCGGGCATGGGTGTGTGTGATGTCCTTAGGTTAGTTAGGTTTAAGTAGTTCTAAGTTCTAGGGGACTGATGACCACAGCAGTTGAGTCTCATAGTGCTCAGAGCCATTTGAACACCCTTCACACTTGTTTGATCTTTACTGTCCACATCCAATTCCCAAACCATTACATATTTAAACTTTTCTATACGTCTCTCTTACATTCACAGCGCCAGTTTTGCGCCTGGTGGCCGAAACTAGAAGTAATTTGTTCCCAGCGTAAATCGGTTCCGTATTAACGAATTAGAATATCTACCAATTTTTAATTCCCACACTGGACGTCTCTGAGTAGCTGCACTTCAATTGTAACCACCTGTTACTTGAATTATGGAACACCCTAAGCCATGTAATCACGTATCATAATTATAAAGAGACTTTATCTCATTCAATACATAACTTTTCAGAGGAAGAAGCATGACTTACTATCTGGAAAACTGATGTGGAACTGGATCATTCCCAGAGATGTGATAGGGGATTGGAAAGGAAGGGCGACATAGAATTTATCTCAGGGAGTTTCCTAGCAGATTGAAGCTGTGGGCAAGACCGGGATTCGAACCTGGGACGCTTGGCTTTGACGGGAGAGTGCTCTATCGACCAAACTATCCAAGCAAGACTTATGACCCGCCATCCACAGCTTTACTTCCGCCAGTACCTCATTTCCTACGTTCCACACTTCACAGAAGTTCTCCAGCATATCTTGCGCAGTTAGTGCTCCGGAAGGAAAGATATTGCGGGGACATTGCTTAGCCGTAGTATGAGGATTGTTTCATGAATGAATACTGACTCTGCAGGATAATATCTGTCAAGTCCGGAAGATACGAGATAAAGTGCTGGCGGAAGTAAAGCAGCGAGGGCGGGTCTACATCTACATCGACATCCATACTCTGCAAGCCACCTGACGGTGTGTGGCGGAGAGTACCTCGAGTACCTCTATCGGTTCTCCCTTCTACTCCAGTCCCGTATTGTTCATGGAAAGAAAGACTGTCGGTATGCCTCTGTGTGGACTCTAATCTCTATGATTTTATTCTCATGGTCTCTTCGCGATATATACGTAGGAGGGAGCAATATACTGCTTGACTCCTCGGTGAAGGTATGTTCTCGAAACTTCAACAAAAGCCCGTACCGAGCTACTGAGCGTCTCTCCTGCAGAGTCTTCCGCTGGAGTTTATCTATCATCTCCGTAACGCTTTCGCGATTACTAAATGATCCTGTAACGAAGCGCGCTGCTCTCCGTTGGATCTTTTCTATCAACCTAATCTGGTAAGGATCCCACACCGGTGAGCAGTATTCAAGCAGTGGGCGAACAAATGTACTGTAACCTACTTCCTTTGTTTTCGGACTATTTCCTTAGGGCTCTTCCAATGAATCTCAGTCTGGCATCTGCTTTACCGACGATTAATTTTATATGGTCATTCCATTTTAAATCACTCTTAACTCTTACTCCCAAATAATTGATGCAATTTACTGATTCCAGTTGCTGACCTGCTATATTGTAGCTAAATGATAAGGGATCTTTCTTTCTATGTATTCGCAGGACATTTCACTTGTCTGCATTGAGATTCAATTGCCATTCCCTGCACCATGCGTCAATTAGCTGCAGATCCTCCTGCATTTCTGTACAATCCTCCACCGCTACAACCCCTCGATATAACACAACATCATCCGCAAAAAGCCTCAGTGAACCCCCGACGCTATCCACAAAGTCATTTATGTATATTGTGAATAGCAACGGTCCTACGACACTCCCCTACGGCACACCTGAAATCACTCTTACTTCAGAAGACTTCTCTCCATTGGGAATGACATGCTGCATTCTGTTATCTAAGAACTCTTCAATCCAGTCACACAATTGGTCTGATAGTTCATATGCTCTTTGTTCATTAAACGACTGTGGGGAACTGTACCGAACGCCTTGCGGAAGTCAAGAAACACGGCATCTACCTGGGAACCCGTGTCTATGGCCCTCTGAGTCTCGTGGACGAATAGCGCTGGCTGGGTTTCACACGATCGTCTTTTTCGAAACCCATGCTGATTCCTACAGAGACTAGAAATCTATTCTCCAGATAAGTCATTATACTCAAGCATAATACGTGTTCCAAAATACTACAACTGTTCGACGTTAGAGATATAGGTCTATAGTTCTGCACATCTGTTCGATGTCCCTTCTTGAAAACGAGGATGACCTGTGCCCTTTTCCTATCCTTTGGAACGCTACGCTCTTCTAGAGACCTACGGTACACCGCTGCAAGAAGGGGGCAAGTTCCTTCGCGTACTCTGTGTAAAATCGAACTGGTATCCCATCAGGTGCAGCGGCCTTCCCTCTTTTGAGCGATTTTTATTTGTTTCTCTATCCCTCTGTCGTCTATTTCGATATCTACCATTTTTTCATCTGTGCGACAATCTAGAGAAGGAACCACAGTGCAGTCTTCCTCTGTGAAACAGCTTTGGAAAAAGACATTTAGTATTTCGGCCTTTAGTCTGTCATCCTCTGTTTTAGTACAATTTTGGTCACAGAGTGTCTGGACATTTTCTTTTTATGCACCTACCGCTTTGACATAAGACCAAAATTTCTTAGGATTTTCTGTCAAGTGAGTGCATAGAACTTAACTTTCGAATTCGTTGAACGCCTCTTCCATAGCCCTCCTCGCACTACATTTCGCTTCAAGTAATTTTTGTTTGTCTGCAGGGCTTTGGCTATTTTTATGTTTGCTGTGAAGTTCCCTTTGCTTCCGCAGCAGTTTTCTAACTCGGTTGTTGTACCACGGTGGCTCTTTTCCATCTCGTACGATCTTGCTTGGCACATACTCATCTAACGCATATTGTACGATGGTTTTGAACGTTGTCCACTGATCCTAAACACTATCTGTACTTGACACAAAACTTTTGTGTCGAGCCGTCAGGTACTCTGAAATCTGCTTTTTTCAGTTTTGCTAAACAGAAAAATCTTCCTACCTTTTTTAATATTTCTATTTACGGCTGAAATCATCGATGCAGTAACCGCTTTATGATCGGTGATTCTCTGTTCTGCGAGTCATGACTGGATAGCATAGTCTATAAAGCACCGGCACACGAAACGGAGAATTCCCGGATTCGACTCGCGGTCTACCAGCAACGTGCGCTGTGCAGCCATGCGGGAGAAAGTACACTGAAGAGCCAAAGAAACTGGTACAATTCTGATATCGTGTAGGGCCGAAATGGTTCAAAATGGCTCTGAGCACTATGGGACTTAACATCTGTGGTCATCAGTCCCCTAGAACTTAGAACTACTTAAACCTAACTAACCTAAGGACATCACACACATCCATGCCCGAGGCAGGGTTCGAACCTGCGACCGTAGCAGTCGCGCGGTTCCGGACTGCGCGCCTAGAACCGCTAGACCACCGCGGCCGGCGTGTAGGGCCACCACGAGCATGCAGAAGTGCCGGAATACGACGTGGCATGGATTCGACTAATGACTGCAGTAGTGCTGGAGGGAACTGACACCATGAATGCTACAGAGCTGTCCATAAATCAGTAAGAGCGCGAGGGAGTGGAGCTCTCTTCTGAACAACAAATTGCAAGGCTTCCCAGATATGCTCAATAATGTTCATGTCGTGGGGAGATTTGAGGACAGCGTAAGTGTTTGGACTCAGAAGAGTGTTCCTGGAGAAGAGTGTTCTGGACGTGTGGGGTATCGCATTGTCCTGTTGGAATCGTCCAAGTCCATAGGAATGCACAAAGGGTATGGATGGATGCAGGTGAACATACAGGATACTTACGTTCGTGTCACCTGTCAGAGTAGTATCTAGACATATCAGGGGTCCCATATCACTGCAACTGCACACGCAACACACCATTACAGAGCCTCCACCAGTTTGAACTGCCCGCTGCTGACCTGCAGGATCCACGGATTGAAGAGGATATCTCCGACTCCTACACGTCCATCCGCTCGATACATTTTGAAACAGGACTCGTCCCACCAGGCAACTTGTTTCCAGTCATCAACAGTCCAATGTCGGTGTTGACGGACCCAGGTGAGGCGTAAAGCTTAGTGTCGTGGAGTCATCATGGGTAAACGAGTGGGCCTTAGACTCCGAAGGCCTATTTCGAGCCAGCCGGAGTGGCTGTGCGGTTCTAGGCACTACAGTCTGGAGCCTATAGACCGCTACGGTCGCAGGTTCGAATCCTGCCTCGGGCATGGATGTGTGTGATATCCTTAGGTTACTTAGGTTTAATTAGTTCTAAGTTCTAGGCGACTGATGACCTCAGAAGTTAAGTCGCATAGTGCTCAGAGCCATCCTATTTCGATGTTGCTTCATTGAATGGTGCGCACGCTGACACTTGTTGATGGTCCAGCATTGAAATCCGCAGCAATTTGCGGAAGGGTTGCATTTCTGTCACGTTGACCGATTCTCTTCAGTCGTTGTTGGTCCCGTTCTTGCAGGATCTTTTTCCTTCCACAGAGATGTCGGATATTTGATATTTTACAGGCTTCCTGATATTCACGGTACATTCGTGAAACGATCCTATGGGAAATTCCCTCTCATCGCTTCCTCGGAGATGTTGTCTCCCATCGCTCGTGCGCTGATTATCGCACTACGTGCATACTCACTTAAATCATGATAACCTACCATTTTAGCAGCAGAAACTGACCTGACGACTGCGCCAGACACTTGTTATCTTATATAGGCGAAGCCGACCGCCGCGCCGTATTCTACCTGTTTATGTATCTTCGTGTTTGAATACTCAGGCCTGTACCAGTTTCTTTGGCGCTTCAGTGTATATTTTGGTGCTGACATGCCATTTAGTAACAAAACAAATAACAAACACAACTTCAAACAAATAAAATCTACTGTTGGAATGGAGCACGGAGATCATAAAAACATTAACTGAAATATTTTGTAATAAATTCAGAATGAACAGAGCTGAAACTTTTACGAGTGAATTGGCGTTAGCTATGGTTCAAATAAAAATAGATTTCAATTTTACTCCAAATCTACACTTCAAAATAGATGGGATAATTGTAACATAGACTTCACACTTATACTTCAATTAAGCGAAACAGTTTAAGTCTCAGGCTTAAAGCATACGCAAAGAACTCATTCATAGCTTGCTGGACACGATAGCTTTTACGAGCAGTATATGAGAAACGTAAGAAAGAAATCAGAAATTCTTCCAATCCATATGTGGCATACAGCAAACTAGTGCTTAACAGTATTGGTTAAAAACAGTCTTGGTTGCAATTTTAGTTTTTTTTGTTTTCATCTATGCGTTTCGCCTTATTTACGCATCTTCAGGTTGATTTTAATTTGGTATTTCTTAGAACGATCCTTTAGACAGTGTAGCCAAAGGGCATCGTCGAATATATCAGTCAGAAGTGTAGAACTTCGTCCAATTTCGTAGCGATCCCTTACCCTGTTAGTAGGCAGTCGGGTATATAGTGGTCAGACGTAAATGCGAAAGTCCTACTGAGCGGGCCAACAAAACAACACGTCGCCACTATTCATGTCCTTTAGGAACTTACTTCTCAGACGCCAACAGAACACCGGCAGGAACGTCCTTCCTGCATTCTGGGCCGCTATCTGTGTATTGCCAACCGGTAGCCGCTAATTGCATTCGTAGGGGCGGACTACAAGCCCCGCCCATTGCGCTCCTCGGCCAATGCCACCGCTCACTTGTTGACGCGGCTGCCGCTGGCGGGGCAGCGTCCTTGAAACTCCCAGCTTACCCGGAGCTGACGTCAAAACCACATATACGGAGCCCAAATGCGGGCCCGCAAGAACCTGTCACGTCACACTAGTTGCCTTGGCTCGACATAAATCGCGAACTCTGGCCTACGTGCGGGGCGAGGCAGAAAATGAGCATGTTAATGAAAAGATGCCGAATAAAGTCCTCAACTAAGTCTCATGTTATCAAGAGTGTGAGTCTCAAATTTTAACTCGCTCCCAGCTGGAGACGGTCGTTACAACTCGTAAACCTGTAGTGTCACGTGCTGCGGCTGTGCTGTACGCCTCGTGGCCCCGGACATGAACGTGGCCAGCAGCACATTTCCAATACACCTAACTTCTCATGTGGGTGAGTAGACCCTCAAAATGGCAACATTTCACTGGAAAAAATAAGTAAATATCTGTAACAAAGAAGAATATAAATGTTATTGGTGATTGTTTCAGTCACAGCAATGTAGGCTGCCCGTTTAGGTTCCAGCCTAACCGCACTCTAGGAACATACAAGATATTAGGAAATAAACGGCCGAATTTTTCTGACAAGCAAGAAATGTAAACGTTATTTCTGATCGTTTCACTCGCAGCTTCTTCATCCTTGGTTTGTTAATTAGACATAAGTGACAAAATCGGGGAAACGTATTCCTGAGTGACTATGATATTGTCAAAGGAAGGTGGCACCCTTTCTTTTGACACAAGGCGTCCAAGTATCTTGATTTCTTTTTCTCCAAAGAGACACTTTCTCTTTCTGTATGAGTAGTTTCTCCGAAATGACTGAATTTGATGCCCCAGAGCCCACAAGAGCTTGGGGAGCTAGGGCTGGTCGGCCATCCATGAGGATATCGACGTAGTTTTCTATCATTTTTGTAGCGTCATCGGTCCTGCATACTCCGACTCCCGATGACTGATATTCGCCCTGGCGGTGCAACATTACTCATCACATGTCGACTGCCTACCATCCGCACACTAACGGGCTTTGAATGCATTAATAAGACCTTGGCTGACAGCTGTCAATGTTCGTCAGTGTTGGGCAGAGCAACTGGGATGAGGTGCTACCTTTCGTGACGTTTGCCTACAACACCGCCAAACAAGACACCACAGGATTTACGCCATTTTTCCTGGTGCATGGGCGTGAAGCGACTGCGATGATGGACACTGTGCTTCCGTTATATCCTGAAGACATGGACAACGACTACATCGGCCAGGTGTTAACCAGCGCTGAGGAAGGTCGGCAGTTAGCTCCACTCCTCACGCTGCTGGTTCAAGAAAAAGATCGCCGGAGGTATGACGCGAGCCACCGCCCTGTTGTCCACCAGCCTGGTGACCTCGTGTGGATCTTCACTCTGACAAGCTCCTCAGGCGCTACTTTGGACATTATAAGGTTGTAAGACAGTTGTCTGATGTTACTTATGAAGTTGAAGATTTCGACCCCGACACAAGACGACGAAGGATCAGAGATACGGCCCACGTCCTTCGAATGAAGCCCTATAAATATCCCGCAACCCAGGGTAAAGTCGAAGCTCCAGCAACAGGTAACAAGCGGAAAGGAGACGAAGAGAGTAGCGGCAAAAGAAGTTCTAAGAAGATCACCGCCAGGGCAAACATTATTCATCGGGAGAGTACCCAGGACTGATGACTCGCTCCCGGACTAGGAGGACGTAACACCGAGACGCTGTTCTCTTAAGGAAGGAGCAATGTCGCAGAAGAAGGTGAGTAGCGCAGCTTCTGTGGTGTAGTGGGTATGGTACTAGACTGTTGCATGGAGAGCCGTGAAATCAGAAGTCACCTGAACAGGAAAATTTTAATTTCTATATTCGGTTCGAAGATAATGGTTCAAATGGCTCTGAGCACTATGGGACTTAACATCTATGGTCATCAGTCCCCTAGAACTTAGAACTACTTAAACCTAACTAACCTAAGGACAGCACACAACACCCAGCCATCACGAGGCAGAGAAAATCCCTGACCCCGCCGGGAATCGAACCCGGGAACCCGGGCGTGGGAAGCGAGAACGCTACCGCACGACCACGAGATGCGGGCGGTTCGAAGAAATTCTGGAATTATCCACAAATATCAAGAATCATTGTACTGGAATGTTCTGTAGCTGTATATGTACTGTATGAGTTCCGGCCGGAGGCTGTTCGTTCCGCGCTCTTGTATGTGCAAATGTTGAAAAGATCTTTGGTAAGTGAAATTAGTGTTCGTCATTCATCTAATTAACCTTCTTCTACATGACATTATTGTATGTAAACAATATCAAATATTCCAGAAGATAGTTGTATTTTATTAATTAGAAACTCACAAACGAGAAGACCACGGCGAACAAGTAGAATTATCGACAACATTATCATTAATCTTGGTGTAGCGCTTGACACAGTCACGTGGATTAAATATTTGGGCGTAACATTGCAGAGCGATATGAAGTGGGACAAGCATGTAATGGCAGTTGTGGGGAAGGCAAATAGTCGTCTTCGTTTCATTGGTAGACTTTTGGGAAGATGTGGCTCATCTGCAAAGGAGACCGCTTATTCCTGAGTACTGCTCGATCGTTTGGAATCCCTATCAGGTCGGATTGAGGGAGGACATAGAAGCAATTCAGAGGCGGGCTGCTAGATTTGTTACTGGTAGGTTTGATCATCACGCGAGTGTTACGGAAATGCTTCAGGAACTCGGGTGGGATTCTCTGGAGGAAAGGCGTTCTTTTCGTGAATCGCTACTGAGGAAATTTAGAGGACCAGCATTTGAGGCTGCTGCAGTACAATTTTACTGCCGCCAACTTATATTTCGCGGAAAGACGACAAAGATAAGATAATAGAGATTAGGGCTCGTACAGAGCCATATAGGCAGTCATTTTTCCCTCGTTCTGTTTGGGAGTGGAACAGGAAGAGAAGATGCTAGTTGCGGTACGAGGTACCCTCCGCCACGCACCGTATGTTGGATTGCGGAGTATGTATGTAGATGTAGATGTAGAATCTTAGGAGGAGAAGGCTTTTAACACCACTCCATCATTGAAAACAGCTTAATTATAAGAAATCGCACCAACATTGCAGTGTCAGTGGTAAATCTTTGTGGCTGCTTTGTCTAGACGCAGCATATTGCCTTAACACGTAAGCTATAATACAGAGACAATACGTCGAAATCAGTATGGCCTCTCCAAAATTGTCGATTGACATCATCACATCGAGTGACACGTCATAAGTCCCGAGTAAGCTGAGTGTGATACGAATGCGATTCGTGCTGGCGCAGGCTCCTCAGTCAAACCTCGTGCCGTCTCGGCAAATAAAGAAAACTGCTCCAGCCCTGGCGGCGACTGTGGAACTTCAACTGTGCCGTGGTATCACGGCTCACCACTGTTACGTCGGCAATGACCAGGAGGAAAGTGCTTGCTCACGCAAAGCCTTTTACCTACGGAATGATCAGCAGATAGCTAACGTCACATTCCAGGGTTACAGACGAAGCGATGCCGTCTACGTGTCTCCAGTTAATGTTCCAAAGATGTCCCAGCTGTACACAATTTGATTGCGAGAGAAGCAATGACACTTTTCGTCTGTCTACATCGACGAATCAACGCAAACTGTAGAAAGTGTTGGTAGGTTACGAAACAATTGCCCCCTTTCGAAATTTATCTTGCAGTGAAGAGGTCCACGAAATGAACTCTCTTGCTACAGCTCAGTTACCATTACATTGTGTTTTACTTAAAGTCGTATCTCCAGTTAATTTGTTACTGAACTGAGCAGTAAAACCATAGCACTGTATGTAGAACAGTCTGAGAGACTCGATCGACGACCTTAACATGACAGGGAGAGAGTTGAACACCCTTTCTATGGAAGATACCAATATATCCAACTGATCTTCATTCTGCATTTATGAGATTGGATTTTCAGCACAGACTCTCAGTCACCGTTACGTTCAATAATCATTGGAAAATTTGTCGGCTGTTCGTTTCGAAGTTACATGCCTTCTGCGTCACAGTTATCTTAATACAACACACGACATTAAATGGGAAGCGTTCACAAGGTTTCATCAAAGAAAAGAAAAAAAAATGGGTGGACAAATTTACAAGTCTATCAACGCTTTCTATGGACTGCAGGTTCTTGTGTCTAGATGAAATTGCTGATAAAAATACGAGGATTGTCCAGAAAGTAAGTTCTGATCGATAGCGAAATGGACACCACAGTGAAGCTTTGCACAGACGTTTTGGCAGTGTCTCTAGTATGCCCATCGATCGCATCAAGACGCTCTTTTCAGTTGTGAGCGCACTGTGAGCTAGTGAAGGTGCCTAGAACAACGATGTCTGCCGTCAAGTAGGAGAGCCCGCCAAGAGGCTTCGCCTTAATGAATGCAGCCCACCTACGTAACACATCTGCCATGCACTTCCTTCGTCATGTCAAATCTCAGCCGCACTCTGCATGGGCTGTGAAGACACTCCTGCAGCCTTTTCGATGTGAAGTGTTCTATCGCCTACAACACAGGCCTAATTGGCTCGTCCTGAGTATCATCTCTGTGCACATAAAACGCTGGATACGAAGACAACACTTGGGCGCAAACTACGCGCTATAGACCAGTGTAGGGAATTATTAGAAAGCACAGACAGCTGCCTTCTATGACGTTGTTGTTGGAAATTTGGTATAACGCACCAACAGATGTCTAAATCGGAGTGGCGGCTATGTAGAGAACTACCTGTAGCTAACTCTTGCAAATGAAATGTTTCAGATTTTCACCGTGGTTTCCATTTAGCGACCGATCAGAGCTTTCTTTCTGGACAACCCTCGTATGTCCCTTCGAAACAATCAAAAATTAGTACCTGTGACTTAGTGTATCTTTCAACTGTGAACCAGGACCTAGCGGTCAATTTGAAAGACATGAAATTCCTGAAAAGTAAATAAAGTAATTCCGTTTCTGCATTTTAGTCAATTTTCATTCCTTTTCCTAATACAATAGGGGAAGATATGATAAGATCAGAGAAATAACAGAGGACTTCAACGAGCACAAACGTCAACTAAACACTTGTCGGTTGGATGTCTGCCAATGGAAGTGAGACCAAAGTGACAATGGCCTTAGGGTGTACAACATTTTGCCGCGCGGGATTAGCCGAGGGGTCTGAGGGCGCTGCAGTCATGGACTGTGCGGCTGATCCCGGCGGAGGTTCGAGTCTTCCCTCGGGCATGGGTGTGTGTGTTTCTCCTTAGGATAATTTAGGTTAAGTGGTGTGTAAGCTTAGGGACTGATGACCTTAGCAGTTAAGTCCCATAAGATTTCACGCACATTTGAATATTTTTTGTACAACATTTTCCTGAACATTAGACCACCGTTACGGGTTAATGGTGCAAGTCCCGGCCGTGGATTGGTTTATTTCGTCACTGGGCGTGGCCCGTATCCAGCCCACCTACAGCTCTTCTCACATTCTGCCGACGGGAACTGCCAATGCGCTGAACAAGGATCCTCTGAAAACACCGTGCTGCACTGCGAGAGGAACTCACGCGCTTGGCGTAATGTACTAGGAATCACGACACTACATAAAACGCTCAGGGACCCACACAAATGGGGAAAACTAAATGAACTAACAGACCAAAATGGTTCAAATGGCTCCGAGCACTATGTGACTTAACTTCTGAGGTCATCAGTCGCCTAGCACGTAGAACTAATTAAACCGAACTAACCTAAGGACATCACACACATCCGTGCCCGAGGCAGGATTCGAACCTGCGACCGTAGCGAACGCTCGGTTCCAGACTGTAGCGCCTAGAACCGCACGGCCAGTCCGGCCGGCAACAGATCACTTCTCCAAGACAGAATTAACTCTATATTAAAGAAATGGGACGTTACAGGCATCGTAGCAGAGACTGAATGAGAGACTGGGTCAATAAGATGACTCCAGTACTACGGACACAGAAGACGTAACACTCGAAGTAGAACATACAGACGCCCAAACGTAGGGACAATAAAAAGGGAGCCATTACATAATTGTGACCGGCTGTTGTACCAGGTGCAACACTAAATCTGTTACCATAATAACATACACTCCTGGAAATTGAAATAAGAACACCGTGAATTCATTGTCCCAGGAAGGGATACTTTATTGACACATTCCTGGGGTCAGATACATCACATGATCACACTGACAGAACCACAGGCACATAGACACAGGCAACAGAGCATGCACAATGTCGGCACTAGTACAATGTATATCCACCTTTCGCAGCAATGCAGGCTGCTATTCTCCCATGGAGACGATCGTAGAGATGCTGGATGTAGTCCTGTGGAACGGCTTGCCATGCCATTTCCACCTGGCGCCTCAGTTGGACCAGCGTTCGTGCTGGACGTGCAGACCGCGTGAGACGACGCTTCATCCAGTCCCAAACATGCTCAATGGGGGACAGATCCGGAGATCTTGCTGGCCAGGGTAGTTGACTTACACCTTCTAGAGCAGGTTGGGTGGCACGGGATACATGCGGACGTGCATTGTCCTGTTGGAACAGCAAGTTCCCTTGCCGGTCTAGGAATGGTAGAACAATTGGTTCGATGACGGTTTGGATGTACCGTGCACTATTCAGTGTCCCCTCGACGATCACCAGTGGTGTACGGCCAGTGTAGGAGATCGCTCCCCACACCATGATGCCGGGTGTTGGCCCTGTGTGCCTCGGTCGTATGCAGTCCTGATTGTGGCGCTCACCTGCACGGCGCCAAACACGCATACGACCATCATTGGCACCAAGGCAGAAGCGACTCTCATCGCTGAAGACGACACGTCTCCATTCGTCCCTCCATTCACGCCTGTCGCGACACCACTGGAGGCGGGCTGCAAGATGTTGGGGCGTGAGCGGAAGACGGCCTAACGGTGTGCGGGACCGTAGCCCAGCTTCATGGAGACGGTTGCGAATCGTCCTCGCCGATACCCCAGGAGCAACAGTGTCCCTAATTTGCTGGGAAGTGGCGGTGCGGTCCCCTACGGCACTGCGTAGGATCCTACGGTCTTGGCGTGCATCCGTGCGTCGCTGCGGTCCGGTCCCAGGTCGACGGGCACGTGCACCTTCCGCCGACCACTGGCGACAACATCGATGTACTGTGGAGACCTTAAGCCCCACGTGTTGAGCAATTCGGCGGTACGTCCACCCGGCCTCCCGCATTCCCACTATACGCCCTCGCTCGAAGTCCGTCAACTGCACATACGGTTCACGTCCACGCTGTCGCGGCATGCTACCAGTGTTAAAGACTGCGATGGAGCTCCGTATGCCACGGCAAACTGGCTGACACTGACGGCGGCGGTGCACAAATGCTGCGCAGCTAGCGCCATTCGACGGCCAACACCGCGGTTCCTGGTGTGTCCGCTGTGCCGTGCGTGTGATCATTGCTTGTACAGCCCTCTCGCAGTGTCCGGAGCAAGTATGGTGGGTCTGACACACCGGTGTCAATGTGTTCTTTTTTCCATTTCCAGGAGTGTAGATTTTTAACACAGAGTGTAAGTTGGAATAAGAGTAAACATACGACAAAACACATGAGGAGACGCAATACATAGCATACATAAACATGTCAATACTAATTCTTCATCACATGATGTAAAATCTCCATATATAGGATGGTACACTGATCGTGACCAGGCCAAATATCTCACAAAATAAGCGTCAAACGAAAAAACTACAAAGGCCGAAACTTGTATAGCTTCAAGGGGGAAACCAGATGGAGCTATGGATGGCTCGCTAGATGGCGCTGCCATAGGTCATACAGATATCAACTGCGTTTTTTTAAAATAGGAACCCCCATTATTTATTACATACTCGTGTAGTACGTAAAGAAATATGAATGTTTTATTTGGACCACTTTTTTCGCTTTGCGATAGATGGCGCTGTAATAGTCACAAACATGTGGCTCACAATTTTAGACGAACAGTTGGTAACAGGTAGGTTGTTTAAATTAAAATACAGAACGTAGGTACGTTTAAATATTTTATTTCGGTTGTTCCAATGTGATATATGTACCTTTGTGAACTTATCATTTCTGAGAAAGCATGCTGTTACAGCGTGATTACTTGTAAATACCAATTTAATGCAATAAATGCTCAAAATGATGTCCGTCAACCTCAATTCATTTGGCAATACATGTAACGACAGTCCTCTCAAAAGAGAGCAGTTCGCCTTCCGTAATGTTCACACATGCATTGACAATGCGCTGAGCATGTTGTCAGGCGTTGTCAGTGGATCACGATAGCAAATATCCTTCAACTTTCCCCACAGAAAGAAATCCGGGGACGTCAGACCCGGTGAACGTGCGGGCCATGGTATGGTGCGTCGACGATCAATCCACCTGTCATGAATTATGCTATTCAATACCGCTTCAACCGCACGCGAGCTATGTGCCGGACATCCATCATGTTGGAAGTACATCGCCATTTCGTCATGCAGTGAAACATCTTGTAGTAACATCGGTAGAACATTACGTAGGAAATCAGCATACATTGCACCATTTACATAGCCATCGATAAAATGGGGGCCAATTATCCTTCCTCTCATAATGCCGCACCATACATTAACCCGCCAAGGTCGCTGATGTTCCACTTGTTGCAGCCATTGTGGATTTTCCGTCGCCCAATAGTGCATTTTATGCCAGTTTACGTTACCGCTGTTTGTGAATGACGCTTCGTCGTTAAATAGAACGCGTGCACAAAATTTGTCATTTTCCCCTTAATTTCTCTTGTGTCCAGTGGCAGAACTGTAAACGACGTTCAAAGTCGTTGCCATGCAATTCCTGGTGCATAGAAATATGGTACGGGTGCAATCGATGTTGTAGCATTCTCAACACCGACGTTTTTGAGATTTCCGATTCTCGCGCAATTTGTCTGCTACTGATGTGCGGATTGGCCGCGACAGCAGCTAAAACACCTACTTGGGCATCGTCATTTGTTGCAGGTCGTGGTTGACGTTTCACGCGTGCCTGAACACTTCCTGTATCATTAAATAACGTAACTATCCGGAAAACGGCCCGGATACCGAGCAGCATACATAGCACACGCCCGTTGGGTATTTTGATCACAACAGCCATACATCAACACGATATCGACGTTTTCCGCAATTGGTAAACGGTCCAATTTAACACGGGTAGTGTATCACGAAACAAATACCGTCCACACTGGTGGAATGTTACGTGATACCACGTACTTACATGTTTGTGGCTATCACAGCGCCATCTATCACAAAGCGAAAAAAGTGGTCCAACTAAAACATTCATCTTTCTTTACGTACTACACGAATATGTAATAAAAAGTGGGGGTTCCTATTAAAAAAAAACGCAATTGATAACCGTTTGACCAACGGCAGCGCCATCTAGCGGGCCAACCATGGCGCCATCTGGTTTCCCCCTTCAAGCTAGACGAGTTTTGTTGTTTTTAGTTTTTGAGTCTGATGTTCATTCCGTGAGATATTTGGCCCGGTCACTACCAATGGACCACCCTGTAGAATGTATAACATATTTCGGACCGTTATTGTACCAGGCGTCACGGTAAACCTGTAAAACACTAATCTAGGATTAAGTAGACTAGCTTATCAACATACCTTGGTAAGAAATCTTGGAGGCACTGCACAGAAATTTCGGGCTCGAGGTCACAATCTGAGATATCCTTCCTGTGCAGCGCAGCTAAAGGGATCTCTACTACTCAATCTGTCCTATCGTATTTTAGTGCTCATCTGAAATAAAATATTTCTTGGTTTAAGTGGTGCACTACTGTCGGCACGGTACTTATTAGATAGCGGGCTCTTAAAAAAATTGGAAGATGAACTACTGCGACAAAACTTCGGAGATTGGTCTGAGATATTTCCTATTTTGGTACAACGGACCCTTGACAGAGTAATTACCCTCATTTATTTCTGTGTTTGTATTGCAATCAAAGCATCTGTAGAATAGCGCAATGTCGACGGTATGTGCTATGTGTCTTGTTTTAAACAAACGTGTTCCATTTAGTAACGATAGTCAGAACTGTCAACAACAAAGTTTATTTCACACTGAAACTATCGTTCAATCTTGGTCAGTCGTCTCTCGTTTTCAGGAGTAGTAGTTTTACGCGAACACACTGCAGTATTATGGATGGGCTTGCTGATAAAGGGTTGTTCGATATGCACCTTTTGTATGGGTTCAGTGAACATAATGGAACAGTGTCACAGCGACTCTAACCCGAGCTGTTTTCGCAGCGACGACAACCACATGCAGTAACTTTGCATCTCCTTTTTCACAATTAATTTAGTGTTGTGCTTTGGTGATTACATATTACATGCTGCATCGCTGTTGTGGAGGGATTTTCACACAAACGAAGACAACTGTGGTAACAGTGCGAGTAACTAGTAATACCACTTTGTAACGAGTCACAATAGACCATTGGTGCCTGGTACATAAATACTCAAAAGATATCCCTGAAGAGCATCGGAAATTTTAGCCTCGCGGGGTAGCCGTGCGGTCGAAGGCGTCTTGTCACGGTTCCTGCGGCTGCCCCCGTCGGAGGTTCGAGTCCTTCCTCGGGCAAGTGTGTGTGTGTGTTGTCCTTAGCGTAAGTTAGTTTAAGTAGAACGTAAGCCTAGGCACCGATGGCCTCAGGAGTTTGGTCCCGTAGTCCTTACCACAGATTTCCATTTTCCTCGGAAATTTTGTTGCTGGATTTTGGCATGAATAAAGAAATCTTAGAACGCTAGGTAATTAGCTATAGTGGCTGTCACTAAATTAAACACCTCAAGGGCACACCCGGTCCCTGCACTCCGGCGGCGCTTAAGCGCTATGATTCGCCTACCTAATAACTCTGTTGTGGCATACAAACTGTTAATAGTCGGTATGCCATCACCAGCTAAATGCTCCATGTCTCCGTGTTATATCGGGTGTTCAAGTGTGGTTTCTGTCTTCCGTGGAATGGTGCACTGACACTTCTTTGGTAGTGAGCAAAATGCGGGAGGAAGTGCATGGTTCAAAAAAAATGGCTCTGAGCACTATGTGACTTAACATCTATGGTCATCAGTCCCCTAGAACTTAGAACTACTTAAACCTAACTAACCTAAGGGCAGCACACAACACCCAGTCCCTGACCCTGCCGGGAATCGAACCCGTGAACCCGGGCGTGGGAAGCGAGAACGCTACCGCACGACCACGAGCTGCGGACGGAAGGGCCTGCGTGTAGCGCTACACCAGTCATGGCGGGTAAAGGGCGAAGAGACATTCGGAAACAAAACTGTCGTGTAGAAAGTAATGAAAATTTTTTACTGATCTGGTCAACAGTGAAGAATCCAGGAATTTCAAAAATTTTGCATATTCCTGAATCAGCTCAGTAACTTCGGCAGGGTCTCTGGATGTGAGTTCATATATTGATTCTACAAGAAAGGGATGTGAATGAACACGGGAATTACGGAATTCGACGATTCTGAAAATAAGTTAGTGCGCAGAACTGTACTTCGATACTACGACAACGGAGAGTATCCGATGGCTAGAAAAATGCAGGGTGATCTCCTTGAAAAAATCTATTATTCTGGATACGTTCTTTATTTTCTCCGCTCACTTGCTATTTGATTCCAAAAGTATAAAGGCGGACAAAAATTTTTAATGGATGCAGAGACTTTGGAGCAACAAGAGCGAAGTTTTGTGTAAAATGCATTGCTGAGTGCTGAGGACAATAGTCTTAAAGTATACTTCGATGAAACTTGGGTATTACAAAACAACAGGTAAAAATATTTTGCTCAACTTCAACGGGAAGTACCTGCAGTTACTTTTGTATAGCGTATATCGGTGCTCGGTGCAGTGACGAAGGTTAACAGCTGCCAATAAAAAAAAAAAAAAAACGGGCGGTAGAGAAAATTGTCGGTCGTATTGACCCCTGGGTGCATGAGTGTTCGGAATGACGCAAATGCATGACAGGGACCTCAGAAGCTACCACTGAGATTTCTGTAAATATCGTTATTTTCCAGTTTTGATACGTTTGTTATGACAACTTACTTTTATAAACTAGAAAATACTGTCTTATAAAACTCATCTATAGTTAGTTTAAGTTAGGAAAACATTAAAGAAAAGCTTTGGACGTTAATTTCAACGGAGTATGTTTCAATTTAATCTTTACTGATTTTATTATTTTGGCATATAACAACTTATATTAGCGTTTATATAAAGTAGGAATTGCACAATGCTGAGGTACAATGCAAATCAATATGCATAAAGCATCCAAACACAAAGTATAAAGTAAGAAGGTGGCTAAGTTACACATTAAAAGAGCACAACAAAAATTAAGCTGCAAAGCATTTCATTCTACTAAACATACACGGCCTGTTGCAAAAGTCTACACATCATTGGAAACCATCATCACAGACAAACACACTATGTTCGTTGCATACATTGTTAGAAAATTTTGAGCAGCACCGAGAAATTTTCCTTTCAAGTTTACGTGGACACAAGGAAGTGTTATAGGACCTTTAATGTTCTCATATATATTAACGATATAGGAGGCAATCTTAGTAGCCGTCTTAGATTGTTTGCAGTAAAGACATCAGATGACCAAAATGAATTCCAAAATGATTTAGATAAAATATCTGTATGTTGCGAAAAGAGGCAATAGACCCTGAATAAAGAAAACTGTGAAGTTATTCACATGAGTACTAAAAGAAATCCACTAAATTTCCGCCGGCAGGGGCGCCGAGCTCTTCTAGGCGCTACAGTCTGAAACCGTGAGACCACTACGGTCGCAGTTTCGAATCCTGCATCGGGCGTGGATGTGTGTGATGTCCTTAGGTTAGTTAGGTTTAAGTAGTTCTAAGTTCTAGGGGACTGATGACCTCAGAAGTTACGTCCCGTAATGCTCAGAGCCATTTGAACCAACTAAATTTCGATTACGCAAGAAGCCACACAAATCTGAAGGCTGTAAATTCAACTAAATACTTAGGGATTACTTACAAATAATCTAAATTGGAACGATGTCATAGAAAATGTTGTGGGTAGAGAAAATTAAAGATTGCGATTCTTTGGCAGAACACCTAGAAGGTGCAACAGGTATACTAAAGAGACAGCTTACACCACGCTTGTCCGCCCTATTCTGGAGTACTGCTGTGATGTGTGGGATCTGCATCAGGTATGACTGACGGATGACATCGGAAATGTACAAAGAAGCGTGGCTCGTTTTGTATTATCTCGAAATTGGGAAGATAGTGCCACAGACATGATACGTGAATTGGAGTGGCAATCATTAAAACAAAGGCAATTTTCGTTGCGACGGGATCTTCCCATGAAATTTCAATCGCCTGTTTGCTCCTCCGATTGCGAAAACATTCTGTTGGCACCCACGTACATAGGGAGAAACGATCATCACGATAAAATTAGAGAAATCAGGGTCCGCACAGAAAAATTGAAGTGCTCGTTTTTCCCGTGCGCTGTTAGAGAGTAGAGACAACTTGAGAGTGGTTCATTGAACCCTCTGCCAGGCACTTTATTGTGAATAGCAGAGAAATCACGTACATGTAGATCCACGATATTATTTGTGATGAAGTAGCTCCGAGCACATTTTGTTCTAAAAATGGCTCTAAGCACTATGCGACTTAACATCTGAGGTCATCAGTCCCCTAGACTTAGAACTACTTAAACCTAACCAACCTAAGGACTTCACACATATCCATACCCGAGGCAGGATTCGAACCTGCGACCGTAGCAACAGCGCCTACGCTGTGGCCGAGCCGTTCTAGGCGCTTCAGTCGGGAACCGCCCTTCTGCTACGGTCGCAGGTTCGAATCCTGCCTCGGGCATGGATGTGTGTGATGTCCCTAGGTTAGTTATGTTTAAGTAGTTCTAAGTCTAGGGGACTGATGACCTCAGATGTTAAGTCTCATAGTGCTCACAGCCATCTGAACCCTCTTTTTGAAGTGCCTAGAACCGCTCGGCCACAGCGACAGCTCACATTTTGTTGTTTATGTTATTTGTTTCATTAACAGGTGTTGGAGAAATTTTCATTGTACTATGAGTAAGAGTTCTACTAGGAGGAGGTGGTATTTTGCTCCATTGAGTTCCATCGCGTCCGATTTTGCAGTCTGGGCTGGAAGTGCTACATTATTTGCATTTCGCGATTGGGTTGTGCTTGCTATATTATTTGTATTTGTAGGCTGCGGTGTTCATGCTACATTATTTGAATTTTATAGGTTCGCAGTATTTGCAAAATGTGTTCAGATGTCTGTGAATTCCTAAGGGACCAAACTGCTGAGGTCACCGCCCCCGAGACTAGTTAAACTAACTTAAGCTAAGAACAACACAGACACCCATGCCCAACGGAGGACTCGAATTCCCGGCGGGATCGGCCGCGCAGTCCATGACATGACGCCTCAAAGAGAAGGAATAATAGAGAGAATAACGAACATGATTATTTACACCACCTAAGAGAGGAAAACCTTTCACTTCTGAGGTCAACTTCAACAATGAACAGGAAGTCTAGACAACAGTAATAGACTTCCTGTTCATTGTTAAAGTTGACCTCAGAAGGTTTTCAGCACGTGCAACAATTGCCAGTATAAAAATATCACAGGAACCGACATTCACAGACTGGCAGAAAATCGCTTGCTAGAGCATTAGATTACAACACACCTGAAAAGCCCCATGCATGCGTTATGTAGATAGCAGTAAGGAAACAATGCTATCATACATTGTTTGCTCTATTAAATGCAGTTTTGTCGTGTTTCTTAATCCTTTAAGTATTTTTGGATTAAGTAAAATAGGGTCCAGTTATTATGTTTAAAGGAATGATTAATTCACTCTTGGGCCTGAAAGGCCCCCATCATGCATCCAAGGGCGGGCAAAGGCGAGGTGTCTGAACTAAAATCCTGGCGGTGGCACACATGTATTCACTCACTGTCACGCACTGCGTCTCTCGTAAATAAAATGTGTTCATACGTGTCACAATCCCTGAGCTGTTACCAGAATTAATTTCATAGTTTTCTGAACAACGTTCTCGCTGAAAGTTTCTACGAGGTCCAAGAAAATACAAATTCGTCAGCCACGACATTTTTGCCATACAGGCGGAACAGTTTCACGCCTCTTACCGCATCTTATTTTATGATCGAAATAATGTCCGCCACTGGTAGCTGAGTGGTCAGCGCGATGGAACCGGCCCGGATTCGAGTCCCGGCTGGGTCGGAAATTTTCTCCGCTCAGGGACTGGGTGTTGTGTTGTCCTTATCATCATCATTTTATCCCCATCGACACGTAAGTCGCCGCAGTGGCGTCAATTCGAAAGACTTGCACCAAGTGAACGGTCTACCCGACGGGAGACCCTAGTCACACGACATTTACTGTTCATTTCCATCGAAATGTTTTCACGATAAAATATGTGGCATATGTATCTACAAACCTTGCGAATGTTCATACGTTATTTTCAGTTCAAAGATATCAGTGTTTCTGTTTTTTTTCCACAAGTCAAAACAAACAAATACTTTTCTTCAGCATTTCTTGTTATGTTATTTTTTATTTATTTTCGTAGTAGCTGGCAAGAATTTTCTTTCGGAAAGTACCGCATCATATTCTAGACTAAAAATAAAGATGTCCAATATTTTCCAGAATTGTAACTAAAGTCCCAGGATCACTGCTTAAAACTATTATTATTACGACAGCTGTTTCGGATGATTTCCATTTTCAAGTACATCTACGTTGTCCTAACATATATATAACAGCTGGTGGGACTATGTTTGGTGACTGTTCTCGTTATACTACAAATGGAGCTGTAAAATATCGATTTCACATCTATTTTGGGCTGTTTTGTAGAGTTTACGTAATATTTTGATACAATACTGTAAATATTTCCCGTAGCTTTTTGACAAAAGAAATGGTTCAAATGGCTCTGAGCACTATGCGACTTAACTTCTGAGGTCATCAGTCGCCTAGAACATCACACACATCCATGCCCGAGGCAAGATTCGAACCTGCGACTGCAGCGGTCGCTCGGCTCCAGACTGTAGCGCCTAGAACCGCTCGGCCACCCCTGCCGGCTTTAAGGAGTGATACTGGAATTTTACTTACAATGTCCTTTCAAGACATTTATTTCACAGTAGGCCCAGCATCAAGTATGTTTTTCAGAATTTTGTTAACATTTGAAATTATCACGTACTGGCAATGCTGTAGGACGGTGAAATAACTTTGAGGTTGCTGTTTGTGTGACGGCCACTATAGCAGTGTAAGAAAACATTGGACCCAGTGCATAATATGCGTGAACACAACTTGCTTCGGTTGGAGTTGTGTCTCCATTGGGTGCGGTTGGTACACAATCCACTAGATGGCGGGAGCTTTTTCCAGGAACTTGGAAAGGCTTGCACACCACTGTCGTCAGATGGCGGGGCGCACAGCTTGTGCAGTCACCGCGCGGTACGCCTCCGATATCCGTCAGCAAATAATTTTATTTTCGCCCCGCCGCTTGACGCCGCGCCGGTTCGCCGCCTCTCGCTCGCCGGCGTACTTCTTTTTATTATTACTGTTATTGGGTGCGGCTGGCGCACCGGGTGATGGGGTACTGAATAAAGTAAACAGCTACAGCCGCTGCTTCCCCTCCTGCAGGGGCCGTTCCGGTAAGTAGGTCGCCTCCACAGCGGCACTCATTTCCCTGCGCCCGGAGTGCTCGCAGGGCCATTCTCGCGGCACCAATCTCCCGCATTTCGACTGCCGCCACCGCGCCGCGCACCGTGCACTCTGATTGGTCCCCCGGAACGCCCCCTCCTCCGCCCCCACTCCACCAGTTCCTACGTCTCGAGGGACTTATTTCTGCGGTAGCAGCGCCGCGGAAATGTAAAAGGAAACGCTCGGGCACGTAAACCGTCACGAACTGGAAAATTGCCTTATCTGGCGGTAAGATTGAGTCAATAGTCCAAGACAACGTGCGAATGCAATGTCTCGAGATCTTACCCATACGACAATAACAACATGCGTGTAACCTGGTGTGGTGTGCGTACTGTAAGACCTTCGGTACACACACCATCAGATTATTTGACTTGTCGCTCTAACGAAGTAGGTGAGTGTCAGCAATATGTCTTGTGATCTTATCGTGGCGTCTTTATCTTCTGCCGTTAGGTCAGACGATAGAAATGCCAGTTGCACGCTTAGAGTAGTAGATTGACGTTGACCAACTTTAAACAGAACTTGATTAATTTTCACACACATCTATTAAAATAATAAAAAGCATACACCTTGCGTAACTTGATTGTGGATGCTATTTACAACTGACAATCTGAAGTTCCTTTGGTCTTGGTATGTTAATCTTATTCTCTGATACTTGACAAAGTGTCTATTCATTTATCTTCATGGCTATGTACAGGAATATGGTAATCTTCTTAGCTGCAGACTGAAACTTGGCTATAGACTGGTACAGACTAATGCAGACTGGTACAGGCTAACGCAGACTAACTTATCGGAGGTCTGTACACCCGTTATAATACCCTGTGTTTTCAGGTATCACTGCGCGAGTGTGATCCGCGAGGAGAAAAGGTTCTACGCTAGCAGCAATCTCATTGGCTGCGTTACATATTAATACGCGGATCGGCGGAAGCCGAATTTGGTCCGTCTCTAAGACAGTGCCATTTTGTAGTGCGGAGACGGACGAGCGCTGCGCCTGCGCTGTTGTGCTTAGCGGGGAGCGCTCTAGTGTGAAAGTTGTGTATGCGCTGACTACGCGGAACTATGTACACAACACCTGGTAGTCAAGGAAGGCAGGATTCGGTTCCATTGTCGACGGGGCCGTAATCAGTTACTATTGGTTCCCTTTTGCAACTACACACATTTATTTTAAAACGGTATTTCCAGACTCAGCAATGAAGAAATACAGAACTGTGCAATTAATACTGCTTTCAGTGCATTACAATTTACCAAATGAGCATAAAAATACAGGCACAGCATATAATGTTTTAAAAACAAGCCAATGTTATCCCAGTTAGAATTTTAAGGCAAGTAACCACAGTCACGGCTGAAAGCCTATAACTCCAAAAACGGCAATTATATAAAAGATTAAGAAAACATACAGTAAAAAAGCAAATACAACAGCAAAGGTTAATTGAAAAAGACAAGCAACTCATCTCCAAACAGGTGAGGCAAAATGATGGTAAACTTGGTAGCACAATCATTTAAACCGGCTGTAAAGCTAAGAATGGCAATTGTATTAAAAATTTAGAAACATACAATAACACAGCTAATACAATAATAAAACACAAGGGCCAGTCACAGACAGTGCACCAGAAATCGACCTCTGAGTAAGTCTGGCAAAAAAAAAAAAAAAAAAAAAAAAAAACACTTTTGCGAGCAATAAGATAGGCAGCCAAGAGTAGCATTCATTTGACAAGATGATAACTCAGACTAGTGGCTGTCTGACGAATGACGAATGACAATCTTGCTGAGGCTACCTGTCGTCCAATAAACCAAATCCAAAGATGTAAAAATACGCGAAAGCCAGAACCGCAGTCTGGGCTCCGCCTGCATAATATTGTGCTTAGAGTGCCCGGAACAAGAAAAGAATCACTACCACCAGAGTAGAAGAATCGCCAACCAACCTACAATCAAGAAATCTGTCAAAACTACACCCTTCACCGGACAGCAGCGGCAAGGCGAGGAACATACACTGCCGTTACAAAGTCTAACCTCCAGGGCAGGCTGTTGTTGTTGTGGTCTTCAGTCCTGAGACTGGTTTGATGCAGCTCTCCATGCCACTCTATCCTGTGCAAGCTTCTTCATCTCCCAGTACCTACTGCAGCCTACATTCTTTGGAATCTGCTTAGTGTATTCATCTCTTGGTCTCCCTCTACGATTTTTACCCTCCACGCTGCCCTCCAATACTAAATTGGTGATCCCTTGATGCCAGGGCATGTAACTAGGGCGTTAGCGGCTACGAGGCAGGGAAAAAAACGCTGGTTGAATATAACAAATAGTAACAAACACAACGCAATAAATAGTAGTGAAGTCCGGGAAAGCTAATCAGTTCCACCTTCCCAAAGCACTCCACTCGCTGCTCTTCACCTTGACCACACTACGAGCAGCAACAGGAACCCAAGTCACTGGAGAACCACAAGATACAATGGTGGAGGTTTTCTACTTGAACCAAAATGCACTCTTAACTTGCAGGATCCGCTTTACAACGAGGTCGTGAACCCTAGTGACCACAGGCCTTCAATCCGGTAGTCCATATGCGCCGCCAGCGGTCCCGGCGTGTTTCCGAACTGTGCGGACCTGGCTCCTCCTGAGTCCCCAACCGAACTGCACACTCGCACGACCCGGAAGAACAACGACGTCGCCCCAAAGATAGGGCCACAGTTTCTACATAGCCACTAGCGGACAGCCAACGCTTGCAAAACCAAGTGGCGCCAGTCAACACAAGAAGAAGACAAACAACCACAACCATGTCAACTAAACAATACAGTCTGGCCTCCAGCAGCGGACGGAAAGCTACAAACAGTACCAACGCGAGCCGCAGCTTGGATAAAAAAAAAATGGTTCAAATGGCTCTGAGCACTATACAACTTAACTTCTGAGGTCATCAGTCGCCTAGAACTTAGAACAAATTAAACCTAACTAACCTAAGGACATCACACACATCCATGCCCGAGGCAGGATTCGAACCTGCGACCGTAGCGGTCACGCGGTTCCAGACTGAAGCGCCTTTAACCGCATGGCCACACCGGCCGGCAGCTTGGATCAATGCGTTAAATATTGGTGTACGCACATGGACGTGAATAGACATATCGAGGAGCACCATAATACAGTAAGCTGTATGATGTTTGTTTAGTGTTACACACGCAATAATTTCTGTTTCCCAGGTAGTGCATAAGTCGTACTTTATTAGTACAACACGTAAAAGGCAATGTCCAACAACCACATCTACATCTAGATCATACTCCGGTAGCCACCTGAAGGTGAGTAGCGGAGGGTACTTCTGGCACCACTAGGTGATCCTACATTCCCTGTACCCCTTCCGAATGGTGTGGGGGAAGAATGAGTGTCGCTAAGCTTCTGTATTAGCTCTAGTTTTACGAATTTTCTCGTCGCAGTCACTTCACTTCAAATTGCAACGGTAAACCTTTCTGTGATGCACAACGCATCTCTCGTAACGTTTGCCACTGGAGTTTGTTGAGCATTTTTGCAACGCTCTCAGGCCGACTAAACGAACCCTCTTGGGCTCATTATCAAATCTATTGAACCCTAGACGACTGGAAAACCGTCGCCAGCTCAGACGAGTCCTGGTTTCAGATGGTAAGAGCTGATGAAAGGGTTCGAGTGTAGCACAGACCATACGAAACCAATTGACCTAAGTTGTCAACTTGGCAAGTTGGTGGTGGCTCTACAACAGGGTTGGCTATGTTTGCATGAAATGGACTGGGTCCTATGGTCCAAATGAACCGGTAATTGAATGGAAATGGTTATGTTCGGCGACTTGGAGACCTTTTGCAGCCATTCATGGTCTTCACGTTCCCAAATAACGATGGAATTTTTATTTATGATAAGCCCCATGTCACCGGGTTACAATTGTTCGCAGTTGGTTTGAAGAACATCATGGCCAGTTCTAGCGAATGATTTGACCACACAAATCGTGCGACACGAATCCAATCAAAAATTTATGGGACGTAATCGAGAGGTCAGTTCGTGCGCAAAGTCCTGCATCGGACACATTTTCACATTTATTGACGGCTAGAGAATCAGCGTTCCTCAGCATTTCTGCAGGGGACTTCCAATGGCTCGTTGAGTACATGCCACGACGAGCTGCTGTACTGATCCGGGCAAAAGGAGGTCCGAAAGGGCATTAGGAGGTATGCCTTAACTTTTGTCATCTCTGTGCGTGTGGCCATTTCACTTAATTCCGTTCTGCATAGTTAGTTCTAGATATTTTACGACAGATACTGTCTCCAGAAATCTGTCATCAACAGTGTAGTTTGTAACAACACCAACGCTATACTATTGTACATATAATAAGTTTTTCTTCTGATTTTGGTAAATTAGTGTAATCGATGTTCTGATTTCATTTCTCTTTTTTTTCATGTCATTGTGTTGAGGAAACTATAAACAATTTTCGATGTGGATATTAATGTTTACGTCAAATTGCAAGCAATATTATAACAAAATGGAAATGTAAGAAATGTTGAAACTGTTGTAAGATGTTAAAGTTGTAATTGTGCGCCTGGTCCATACGTAGGCAATGTATTAGGATATGTGGAATGCAAAACCTTTGGTGAATACCCTGTCTGTAGGGGAGCGGTAAAAGGTGGATGGCAGGCGAGCGCGGGAAAATGCACACGAGCGCTGCACGGCATAACGGGCTCAGCAGTGATAGTCGGAGTTGGGCATCGGCCTGAGTAACACGTTCTGGACCGAGGACGCTCTCCTGGAAGACGTAGTTGCATTGAGCCTCGGATGTGCCGTTTCCGACGACTATACAGCATGGCAAAATTCCATAGGCACTAAATGGAAAATTATTGCGACGCTATGAAGAAGTAAAGTGCCGATACATCAAGAGCCATACCTGTGACTGTATGTGTGCTCTGCGCCTCGCCATCTCGCCGCACGCCAACCGCCGCATCGATACGAACAGGTTGAATCTTTTAGTACTGTATTCGTGTGGACCAGTGTTACTTTTGTTCCTTACTGTTCAATAACAACTTAACTTTTACCAGAACTGTCCTATCATTTAATTATCCTCATCACTAACCTAGACAGGATCCATTCCACATGCTGTGCAATCCGAGTGTCCCGAGATGAAGACTTAAAGTTTATGTTAATAATAATTACCTGCAGACCTATCTATGTTAGAATGATGTTTAAAGAACTTTGTTGTTAATGAATATATAGGTAAATAATATAGGTCTGACAAAGTTGGAAGATAATGTTGAAATTGGTTTAGTAATGAAGGCTAATTAATTTGAGACAAAAATAATGGTAGTTAAATGAGCAAGAAATAAGACAAAAAGAGTAGTAACTCATATACTGGAAATCTTGAGTGCTTAACGATTTCGATAATCAAAAATTTCAGTACAGTGATCATAACAGTTCCAGGGTCCCCCCCTTTTTCTTTGCTATTCATGTAAATTCTGAAACGTACTGAACTGATTTGACCAGCAAAGTTAAAGTCAAGATAAAACCAAAAGTTATTAGTGTTTTACCTTTTTCAAAATTGACATTGTATGTGTGTTTCGAAAGTGCTATTTCTAGGGTAACCTATGCTCGATTTTAATCAGATCAATAGACTTTACGAAGTTTGTAGTAAACATTATAGTATATTGTTGTGTATTTATGGCTTGTTCATGTTAGTACAGAAAGTGAAATTATTAGTTCAGTAGATTTTCTGGTTCTAAAATTTACCATATTATGCAGTGTTATTACGTGTTGTTTTGCATACACGTACTTCAACGTGTACAGGGAAGAAACTCAATTAATGCCTAATTAGGCTGGCAACCGTTTTATTAACAAATTGGTAGCATCTGCAGTGTTGTTTCTTGTCCATCCTAACGTGTAGATGCACTTCAGACTTGCTTGACGTATCATTGTTGTTACTAGTGGGTGAAAGTCTGATTTTGCCTCCATTCAGGTACACGCGGTCAACATATATACTAAAATCCTTTCTTATAAGGAGAAGCCCGTCAACTTACCATAGTACAGGCTTTAATAAGTATCGTGCGCAGTAGCGTAGTGTTACAAGTTGTGCTGTACTGAATTTCTATTCCTATGAATGCGCAATATGTTAATGTGAATTATCTCCACAAACTAAAATATTCTGCTGATCAGATTCGAATATGACGAAGTCGAAGTCCGCCCTGACGTTATGTTCGAGTATAATGACTTTTCTGGTGACTAGAAATCCACTCTGTAGGAATCAGCATGGGTTTCGAAAAAGACGATCGTGTGAAACCCAGCTCGCGCTATTCGTCCACGAGACTCAGAGGGTCATACACACGGGTTCCCACGTAGATGCCGTGTTTCTTGGCGTTTGATACACTTCCCCACAGTCATTTAATGAACAAAATAGGAGCATATGCACTATCAGACGAATTGTGTGACTGGATTGAAGAGTTACTTAGTAACAGGACGCAGCATGTCATTCTCAATGGAGAGAAATCTTCCGAAGTAAGAGTGATTTCAGGTGTGCCGCAGGGGAGTGTCGTAGAACCGTTGCTGTTCAAAATATATATAAATGACCTTGTGGATAACATCGGACGTTCACTGAGGCTTTTTGCGAATGATGCTGTAGTATGTCGAGAGGATGTAACAATGGAAAACGAATTGACGCATAGTGCAAGGAATGGCAATTGAATCTCAATGCAGACAAGTGTAATGTGCTGCGAATAGATAGATAGAAAGAAAGATCCTTTATCATTTAGCTACAATATAGCAGGTCAGCCACTGGAAGCAGTTAATTCCATAAATTATCTTGGAGTAGGCATTAGGAGTGATTTAATATGGAATCACCATATAAAATTAATAGTCGGTAAAGCAGATGCCAGATTGAGGTTCATTGGAAGAATCCTAAGGAAATGCAATCCGAAAACAAAGCAAGTAGATTACAGTACACTTGTTCGCCCACTGCTTGAATACTGCTCACCAGTGTGGGATCCTTACCAGATAGGGTTGATAGATGAGATAGAGTAGATCCAACGGAGAGCAGCGCGCTTCGTTATAGGATCATTTGGTAATCGCGAAAGAATTACAGAGATGATAGATAAACTCCAGTGGAAGACTCTGCAAGAGAGACGCTCAGTAGTTCTTTGTGGGCTTTTGTTGAAGCTTCGAGAACATGCCTTCACCGAGGAGTCAAGCAGTGTATTGCTCCCTCCTACGTATATCTCGCAAAGAGGCCATGAGGATAAAATCAGAGAGATTAGAGCCCACACAGAGACATACCGACAATCTTTCCTTTCACGAACAATACGAGATGGAACGGAAGGGAGAAACGATAGAGGTACTCTAGGTACCCACCGCCACACACCGTCAGGTGGCTTGCGGAGTGTGGGTGTAGATGTAGATGTAGACAACGCATCTCGGTTGATCACTCGGGAAAGGCTACTATGGAGCACGCACAACTGATTCGTACCTCAGCTTCGGTACAGGTTAATCTCTTACGTAGGTGGAATTTTAACAGCCTAATAATTCCCTAAGTGCCTGTTGTCGCAGGGGTTGAAAAGTAAGTTTCACTCGTAAGATTCTTTTTATACAAAACACGATGCCCACCATCGGGTGTAATACTGAATATAAACAAGAGACCGGAGCTAATAACAGTTTTTACACACATTTAACGTTTTAGAAACCAGCGTTCGGGCTAGGTGCGGTAAGAACTAAGCAATACAAAGTGACGCCAGATAATACTACGGACGACTGCTTTGGTACAGAAATATGCAATGAACGCCAGGACACTTACGCTCTGTGCTGTGATTCCGAGCGCCTCGGTAGGCGAGTAAATGAAGCGGTCGCCGTGTACCACCAGCCAGCGCAGAGCACGGAGTAGCGTAACCGAAGGGGGAAGCAAACTGGTAAATCAGAGTGGCAAAAGTGCTGCCATCTGTTGACGGGAGGAAGAACGCGGATTTACAGGGTGACAGTTATTAAACTATTTGAATAAAAACGTAAATTAATTACAAACTATAGCGTGCCCACACTTTATTCAACATGTAAACGTCACTAGAAGTATATGGATTTCTTCATCTACATCTACACAAATACTCTTGAAATCACATTTAAGTGCCTGGCAGAGGGTATATCGAACCACCTTCACAATTCTCTATTGTCCCGATCTCGTATAGCGCGCGGAAAATACGAACATCTATATCCTTCCGTGCGAGCTCTGATTTCCGTTATTTTATTATGGTGATCGATCTTTACTCCCTATATAGGTCGTCGTCAACAAAATATTGTCTGATTAGCAGGAGAAAGTTGGTGATTGACGTTTGGTGAAAAGATTCCTCCGCAACGAAAAATGCCTTAGTTTTAATGATCTCCACCCCAAATCCTGTACAATTTCAGTGACACTCTCTCCACTGTTTCACGGTAACGCAAAACGTGCTGCCCTTTCCTTGTACTTTCCCGATGTACTCTGTCAGTCCTATCTAGTAAGGATTCCATACCACGCAGCAGTATTCTAAAAGAGGGCGGACAAGGGTAGTGTAGGCAGTCTCTTTAGTAGATCTGTTACATTTTCTATGTGTCCTGCCAATAAAACGCAGTCTCAGGTTTGCCTTCCCCACAACATTTTCTCTGTGTTCCTTCCGATTTAAGTGGTTCGTAATTGTAATTCCTAAGTATTTAGCTGAATTTGCGGCCTTTAGATTTGACTGATTCATCGCGTAACCAAAGTTTAACGGATTTCTTTTAGCACTCTTGTGGATGACCTCGCACTTTTCGTTATTTGTGGTCAATTGTCTATTTTCGCAGCATACAGACATATATTCGAAATCGTTTTGCAATTTGTTTTGATCTTCTGATGACTTTACTAATCGATAAACGACAGCGTCGACTGCAAACAACCTAAGATGGCTGCTCAGATTGTCTCCCAAATCGTTTAAAAGGATAAGGAACAGCAAAGGGCATGTAACGCTACTTTGGGGAATGCCAGAAATCACTTCCGTTTTATTCGATGACTATCCGTCAATTACCATGAACTGTGACCTCTCTGACAGGAAATCTCGAATGCAGTCACATAACTGAGACGATATTCCATGAGCAGGCAATTTATGTTATCACATGTTCGATACGTTTGCCATCATTGAATGCTGTGGTGCAGACGAAAAGCGAAATTCTGCATGACCCGCTGAAGTGTCGGAACATCGATGCTGTCGATGACCACATGAAGGGCTGTTTTCAGCTCTGCAATGATTTTGGGATTACTGGCGTACGTCTTGTCTTTAGCACTGCCACACAAAAATGAGTCCCATTTGTTCAGATCCGGAGAATATTCCGGCCAATCGAGGACCAAGCCAGTGGCCTCTGGGTACTCAGGAGCCAGAATGTGATCCCCAAAGTGCTCCTCCATGACATCACTCTCCTGCTTCGATGGGGCCTTGCATGAACCACATCTTGCCGAAATCAGGGTCACTTTGAACAATAGGGATGAAATCATCTTCTAAAAAGGTCATGTACTGTTCGGTAGTCATCGTACCATTAAAGAATATCCAACCGATAATTCCGTGACTGGGCATTGCACACCACACAGTTACCTGCTGACGGTGAAGAGATTTCTCGATCGTGAAATGCGGGTTCTCGGTCCCTCAAAAGCACTGACGAACCAATCCAAATGACAGAGGACATATTTATTCCCACCATACCGTAGTTTGAAATTCTTAACGTAAATCGTTCGGAAGTTATGACGATTTTATTTCATATACTACGACAATTGTCATCCCATACATTCAAAAAGAATTACGTAGAAAGTTAAAAGTACATTACGAGTGGTAAAGGAACATAGTAAAGAGGGGCAGTACAGAAATTTAATAAAACTAAGTGGAAGCTGTCGACATGAAATAATGTATAAACCGTAAAACACGATGGAAATTTTTCCCATTACACGAGTGGCATGCAAGTTTTTAATTTTGAGGGGATATACAGGGTGGTCCACTGGTAATGACCGGGCCAAATCTCTCACGAAGTAAGCATGAAACGAAAAAACTACAAAGAACGAAACTCGTCTTGCTTGAAGGGGGAAACCGGATGGCGCTATGGGTGGCCCACTATATGGCGCTGCCATAGGTGAAACGGATATCAACCGCGTTTTTTAAAATAGCAATCTCATTTTTATTACATGAATGTTTTAGTTGGACCGCTTTTCTCGCTTTGAGATAGATGGCGCTGTAAAAGTCACAAGTATTGCTCACAATTTTAGACGAACAGTTGTTAACAGGTAGGTTTTTTAAATTAAAATACAGAACATAGGTACTTTTGAACATTTTATTTCGGTTGTTCCAATGTGATACATGTACCTTAGTGAACTTATCAATTCTGAGAAGGCATGCTGTTACGGCGTAATTACCTGTAAAAATCACATTAATGCAATAAATGCTCAACATGATGTCCGTCAACCTCAATGCATTTGACATTACGTGTAACGACATTCCTCTCAACAGCGAGTAGTTCGCCTTCCGTTATGTTCGCACATGCATTGACAATGTGCTGACGCATATTGTCAGGCGTTGTCGGTGGATCACGATAGCAAATATCCTTCAACTTTCCCCGCAGAAAGAAATCCGGGGACGTCATATCCGGTGAATGTGCGGGCCATGGTATGGTGCTTCGACGTCAAAACGACCTGTCATGAAATATGCTATTCAATACCGCTTCAACCGCACACGAGCTATGTGCCGGACATCCATCATGTTGGAAGTACATCGCCATACTATCATGCAGTGAAACATCTTTAAGTAACATCGGTAGAACATTACGTAGGAAATCAGCATACATTACACCATTTAGATTGCCATCGATAAAATGAGGGCCAATTATCCTTCCTCCCATAATGCCCCACCGTACATTAACACGCCAAGGTCGCTGATGTTCCACTTGTCGCAGCTATCGTGGATTTTCCGTTGCCCAATAGTGCATATTACGCCGGTTTACGTTACTGCTGTTGGTGAATGACGCTTCGTCACTAAATAGAACACCTGCAAAAAATCTATCATCTCCCGTAATTTCTCTTGTGACCAGCGGCAGAACTGTACACGACGTTCAAAGTCTTCGCCATAGAAATATGGTACGGGTGCTATCGATGTTGATGTAGCATTCTCAACACCGACTTTTTTGTGATTCCAGATTCTCGCGCAGTTTGTCTGCTACTGATGTGTCGATTAGCAGCGACAGTAGCTAAAACACCTACTTGGGGATCATCATTTGTTGTAGGTCGGGGTTGACGTTTCACATGTGGCTGAACACTTCCTGTTTCCTTAAATAACGTAACGGTCCGGACACTTGGATGATGTCGTCCAGGATACCGAGCAGCATACATAGCACACGCCCTTTGGGCATTTTGATCACAATAGCCATACATCAGCACGATATCGACGTTTTCCGCAATTGGTAAACGGTCCATTTTAACACGGGTAATGTATCACGAAGCAAATACCGTCCGCACTGGCGGAATGTTACGTGATAGCACGTACTTGTACGTTTGTGATTATTACAGCACCATCTATCACAAAGCGAAAAACGTGGTCCAACTAAAACATTCACATTTATTTACGTACTACACGAATATGTAATAAAAAATGGGGGTTCCTATTTAAAAAAAAAAAACGCAGTTGATATCCGTTTGACCTATGGCAGCGCCATCTAGCGGGCCAACCAAAGCGCCATGTGGTTTCCCTCTTCAAGCTAGACGTGTTTCGTTCTTTGTAGTTTTTTCGTTTGAAGCTTATTTCGTGAGATATTTGGCCTGGTCACTATCAATGGACCACCCCGTATATAGCGACGAGGAACAACGTGGCACAGTCATGAGTCAAAAGAACGTACACATGTACCACTCTATTAAAAAGCATCTCGCTATTGATCAAAATGAAAAGTAGTAAACCTTATAGTCCACACTATCAAAATCTGCTGCACCGACTAATAACTATCAGCAACAGCACGCAAGGGATGCATTAAAAGCACGATCAGT
The DNA here is from genome assembly GCF_021461395.2 of Schistocerca americana. Lineage (NCBI taxonomy): Eukaryota > Metazoa > Arthropoda > Insecta > Orthoptera > Acrididae > Schistocerca > Schistocerca americana. The sequence goes on from NC_060121.1 coordinate 142,060,892, forward strand.
TTAAAACTTTCTGTTGTCGTTGTTCATGTGGGCAATGGTTTTGTCGTGTGTAGACCGATGCTGCAATCAGGGCAGCTGCGCACCAGGACGGTCAAAGCACTCTGGAGCGGAGTCCACGAGAGAAGCCCGTCCACGAAATTTCAAAGTTTTACGTCCGGCGGTCCGGATGAGGACCGAAGTAGTGTCTCTGTCGGTCCCGACGAGAACTGTCTTCCTTCCGCGCACCAACCAGCCAAAACCCACGACTTTGAGTGCGCCAAAAGCCCGTAATTGCCAATCCTGGCTGAGAGGCAAACTCCGCACCAAATACGCCTCTGGAACTGGTGCGTGGGACTCCCACCATACATAAAGTTTACACAACATCCTCCAATAGAATAGTTTCTCCTCAGAGCAAATGGCGCCTGCAAACGTGAGTTAACGTCACGGTCGCGTCACCAACCACCGAGCTCTCAGACTGTGCGTGCGCGAAGCCATAGGTGCGGGAGCAGGGAAACGCGATATGCAAAGGCGACCGCCTACGTGTGGAGCCAGAGGCTAGCGTATCCCGTGGTGTCGGACAGACAGTTCTAGGAAGGCCAGCAAACCCTGCTGGTTCTCTAGGCGAAGCCTCGTCGTTTCGCACAGGCTCACCGTGGGGGCGTCGGAATATGCCACCCACGCTGTAAGACTGTTAGTCAAGGCTCCAGCTTGGCACGGCCGGCGGAACCTGAAAGCGAGCCACTTGCCCCAGTCTGCGTACAAAAGCGGCTGCAAGGCTACAGTTACCTCAGCACCCAGCAGACCCGCTATGCGCTTCCGAGAACTGGCCTGAAGCCTTCGACTCACTAACACCCCCCCCCCCCACCACCCCACCAACCCACGCCATCGGCTGCATGCCTTAGGCCGCCGGTATTACACTATCAAATCAAATTTCTTTGTCAAATATTTGATCAAAGATGTGATCAAATATTCTTCTAATACATTTAACAAAGATCTTTGACGTGACGCTAAAAAGGAGTATTACACTGTCATAACATTTTTTTTTTTCAAGATGGCTAACAACAACAACTTGTTGCCAACAGCAGTTGTATGTACAACAATCGTACTGTGTGCACATGCGGAAGAGAAGCGCGGGAAAAAAAGGAAACGTATCTGGGTGAAGCCGTGGGTTTTACGACGACACGATAAAAGAATTCAACAAAACTTGTTACGTGAGCTTATAGTAGAAGACGACAAGTCGATTAACAGTTACTTTAGAATGGATGAGCATACATTTCTGTATGTGCTCAGTGAAGTGTATCCTCATATCACAAACCACAATACTCACTTAATAACTGCTATATCTGCAGAAGACAGGTTCACTGTAACACTCCGATTCCTTGCTACAGGAGAGGGTTAGGTTAGGTTAGGTTAGGTCTCCAATCTTTTTAATCAGTTTTTGTATTCAGGGTGCCTCACGTAAAGCGCCTCATCAGCTTCATACATCTCTATTAATTTTGTAGTTGTCGGTACACACCAATTGTATTTACCGGCAATGTTTATAAACACACTACAGATGATAGAACGCTGCAGCGATACTAGCGCTCCACGTGGTAACGTGTCACGTTGCAGTGAACAAAAGACAGCGATGCCCATTTGATCAAATATTAGACGACATTTGACAAAGTTCCTACTACACCATCAGATTTCTTTGACAAAGATATTGGACAAAGAAATTTGATAGTGTAATACCGACCTTATCCGTATTAAGTGGCCACGAAACAGAAGGGAGAAAAAGTGGGAGAAAGGAAAAAGTTCCACAACCCAAACAAATTGGAACATCATGTCATTAGAGGACACGGTGCTCAATCAAAATGTCTTCATATAAAAGATCGGCCCACACACAATGAATAAACTCTGCATAATCGATAAAATGAAAGAAGTTTGGACCTTAAAGGCCTTCCATCCCGGAGATGGGTAGGCCAGAAGGACCTACCGACTCTCGGCATCACACATGTTGATTATGTTTTTCAAACAAAATTTGTTTATAGTAATACACGTACTTCAAATTTCCTGACGGATGAGCGCTGGCCTGACCGTTAAACGAAATTTTGCCCGAGTTCAGATTCATGCAGTATACAGGGTGGTCCATTGATCGTGACCGGGCCAAATATCTCACGAAACAAGCGTCAAACGAAAAAACTACAAAGAACGAAACTTCTCTAGCTTGAAGGGGGAAACCAGATCGCGCTATGATTGGCCCGCTAGATGGCGCTGCCATAGGTCAATCGGATATCAACTGCGTTTTTTTTAAATAGAAATCCCCAATTTTATTACATGTACGTGTAGTACATAAAGAAATATGAATGTTTTAGTTGGAACACTTTTTTCGCTTTGTGATAAATGGCGCTGTAATAGTCACAAACATATGGCACACAATTTTAGACGAACAATTGGAAACAGGTAGGTTTTTTAAATTAAAATACATAACATAGGTACGTTTGAACATTTTATTTCGGTTGTTCCAATGTGATACATGTACCTTTGTGAACTTATCATTTCTGAGAAAGCAAGCTGTTACAGCGTGATTACCTGTAAGTACCACAATATGCAATAAATGCTCAAAATGATGTCCGTCAACCTCAATGCATTTGGCAGTACGTGTAACGACATTCCTCTCAACAGCGAGTAGTTCACCTTCCGTAATGTTGGCACATGCATCGACAATACGCTGACCCATGTTGTGAGGCGTTGTCGGTGGATCACGATAGCAAATATCCTTCAACTTTCCCCACAGAAAGAAATCCGGAGACGTTAGAGCCCGTGAACGTCCGGGCCATGGTATGGAGCTTCGACGACCAATCCACCTGTCATGAAATATGCTATTCAATACCGCTTCAACCGCAAGCGAGCTATGTGCCGGACATCCATCATGATGCAAGTACGTCGCCATTTTGTCCTGCAGTGAAATGTCTTGTAGTAACATCGGTAGAGCATTACGTAGGAAATCAGCATATATTGCACCATTTAGATTACCGTCGATAAAATGGGGGCCAATTATCCTTCCTCCCATAATGCCACACCATACATTAACCCGCCAAGGTCGCTGATGTTCCACTTGTCGCAGCCGTCGTGGATTTTCCGTTGCCCAGTAGTGCATATTATGCCGGTTTACGTTACCGCTGTTGGTGAATGACGCTTCGTCGCTGAATAGAACGCGTTCAAAAAATCTGTCAGCGTTCCGTAATTTCTCTTGTTTCCAGTGGCAGAACTGTACACGACGTTCAAAGTCGTCACCATGCAATTCCTGGTGCATAGATATACGGTAAGGGTGCAATCGATGTTGATGTAGCATTCTCAACTTCGACGTTTTTGAGATTCCCGATTCTCGTGCAATTTGTCTGCTACTGACGTTCGGATTAGCCGCGACAGCAGATAAAACATATGCTTGGGCATGATCATTTGTTGCAGGTCGTGGATGACGTTTCACATGTGGCTGAACATTTCTGGTTTCCTTAAATAACGTAACTATCCGGCGAACGGTCCGGACACTTGGATACCGAGCAGCATACATAGCACACGCCCGTTGGGGATTTTGATCACAATAACAATACATCATCACGATATCGACCTTTTCCGTAATTGGTAAACGGTCCATTCTAACACGGGTAATATATATTGAAGCAAATACCGTCCACAATGACGGAATGTTACCTGATACGACGTACTTATACATTTGTGACTATTACAGCGCCAACTATCACAAAGCGAAAAAAGTGTTGCAACTAAAACATTCAAATTTCTTTACGTACTACACGAATATGTGATACAATATGGGGTTCCTATTTAAAAAAAAAAACACAGTTGATATCCGTTTGACCTATGGCAGCGCCATCTAGCGGGCCAACCATAGCGTCATCTGGTGTCCCCCTTCAAGATAGACGAGTTTCGTTCTTTGTAGTTTTTTCGTTTGATGCTTATTTCGTGAAGTATTTGGTCCGGTCACTACCAATGGACCACCCTGTATGTGTGGGAGACCACTTCGTTTATAGCTCGGAATTTCCAAATTTGTAGAAACTCAGCTGAAATGAAATGATCGTTTGGCATTGGTGGCCTGGAGACACCGCCCAGGGAAATTCGACTTCCGGGTGCAAATCTTATTTCAGGTGACGCCATATTGGACGACTTGCGCATCGGTGATGACGAGGCCAACGTTACACCCAGTGTAGGGGCGGAGAAAATCTTCGACCACTTCGGGAATCGAAACCCGGCCCGCTGCAAGCTAGGCAAGCACATTACCACTCAGCTAAGCAGGGGGACAGCTGGGATAGATACCGGGGAAAACAGACAACGCCCGAACGCCAATACCTTGAAAATATGGAAGTTGTGTGGAGCATGTGCTGGAACCGTTTCTCTAATAAAACATGAGGAAACAGGGTGTACAGAGGGAGATAGGGTGGTAACCTACATATTGGTTCAAATCTCATTCTAGCCAACGTGATTAGTATTTCACAAGACGCCTTGAAAAGTATCTGGGTACACTTTAAAGTTATATCTGTTTAGGTTGGAACTTAACTCCTGCTACCACCGGCTAAGCGCATTAGCTGGGTGGCTAGCCTTAACTGATGCTATCATACATTGCGTAGCAGTATGAAACAGAACAATATCGTAACTGTTGATAAAAAAGTTAATCATCCCGCTTTAATTCATACTATTAAACGCTGTGAGCCGTACTCACTCCCAACCCTGCGTTTTCGTGAATTTCGCTGTCTGTGTTTGGTTCCCCGCCGTTGTTGCGGTTACGTCGTGGCTATTCTTCCTTCTACGTGTGGCAGCAGTAACGTGTATCGATATTCGCGCCGCGTACAATCTTTGGGTTGGTGCATATAGTTTCCGGCTAGGGGGCCTGGAGGCGATCGGTCGGTTGTTATGGACGAGGGAAGTTATCTCCGTACGGCACAGTCGGCTGGGGCCTCTGGCAGCCCTTGTGCAGTGTCGGAGCGTGTGTGGAGCTGTCCGATCGCTACGAGCTTCGTGGTTCACCGACCCAGGACGTCAAAGTTGAGTAGTGGTTTCAACTACTCAAGCCTCGTCCTTTCATGTTGTGGTGGTTCGTTTCGGTGGTTTGCTGTTGGGGAGCTTTTCCTGTGAACAACACCGAGTATTTCTACTGCTGAAATTCAGCCGCCATGCGGTGCAAAAACTGGTTTGGTTGACTACAATTCGAGAGCACCAGTGGAATTTTCTGTCACGTGGCCGTTAGTGTTCTGGTTACCTGCCCCGGGCACTGGCGTAAATTCAGGCAGTGTTCCTTTTGGTGAAGTTAACTATATTCCGTGTTTCAAATTCAAGTGTACCAGCAGAATTTTTCTGCCTAGTGGCCGTTAGTGTTCCGGTTACCTGCCCTGGCCACTAACGCAATTTCAGGCAGCGACCTTTCCTCGCCAATTGTCGCTGTCCAACATGGTGTGTAATTTTGACAGCTAATACATACGTCATTGTGGATTATCACGTTTGTAATCTTTTCTGTTTTTTACTGATTGATGGGAAGCAAGTCGTTGTGTCGGTCGGTTCGTGCCTGTTCCCTGGTTGGGTTCCGACGCATCAAGTATAGTTGGGCTCACCACCTGTCTCACCTAAGAGAACGAGGGCAGACCGACCTCCCTGGCGGCTTCTGAGTGCCACCGGTGTTTAATTATCTTTTTTTAACTGCTTAAAATTAAAGGCTTGTAGTTATTTTTTTCTTTTTACATGAAAATTTTGAAAAATTAATTCTTTAATTTATTTTTCAAGCTTAAACATTGCGGCCTTCTGCCTATAAAAGATTATAGTAATATACACTCCTGGAAATTGAAATAAGAACACCGTGAATTCATTGTCCCAGGAAGGGGAAACTTTATTGACACATTCCTGGGGTCAGATACATCACATGATCACACTGACAGAACCACAGGCACATAGACACAGGCAACAGAGCATGCACAGTGTCGGCACTAGTACAGTGTATATCCACCTTTCGCAGCAATGCAAGCTGCTATTCTCCCATGGAGACGATCGTAGAGATGCTGGATGTAGTCCTGTGGAACGGCTTGCCATGCCATTTCCACCTGGCGCCTCAGTTGGACCAGCGTTCATGCTGGACGTGCAGACCGCGTGAGACGACGCTTCATCCAGTCCCAAACATGCTCAATGGGGGACAGATCCGGAGATATTGCTGGCCAGGGTAGTTGACTTACACCTTCTAGAGCACGTTGGGTGGCACAGGATACGTGCGGACGTGCATTGTCCTGTTGGAACAGCAAGTTCACTTGCCGGTCTAGGAATGGTAGAACGATGGGTTCGATGACGGTTTAGATGTACCGTGCACTATTCAGTGTCCCCTCGACGATCACCAGTGGTGTACGGCCAGTGTAGGAGATCGCTCCCCACACCATGATGCCGGGTGTTGGCCCTGTGTGCCTCGGTCGTATGCAGTCCTGATTGTGGCGCTCACCTGCACGGCGCCAAACACGCATACGACCATCATTGGCACCAAGGCAGAAGCGACTCTCATCGCTGAAGACGACACGTCTCCATTCGTCCCTCCATTCACGCCTGTCGCGACACCGCTGGAGGCGGGCTGCACGATGTTGGGGCGTGAGCGGAAGACGGCCTAACGGTGTGCGGGACCGTAGCCCAGCTTCATGGAGACGGTTGCGAATGGTCCTCGCCGATACCCCAGGAGCAACAGTGTCCCTAATTTGCTGGGAAGTGGCGGTGCGGTCCCCTACGGCACTGCGTAGGATCCTACGGTCTTGGCGTGCATCCGTGCGTCGCTGCGGTCCGGTCCCAGGTCGACGGGCACGTGCACCTTCCGCCGACCACTGGCGACAACATCGATGTACTGTGGAGACCTCACGCCCCACGTGTTGAGCAATTCGGCGGTACGTCCACCCGGCCTCCCGCATGCCCACTATACGCCCTCGCTCAAAGTCCGTCAGCTGCACATACGGTTCACGTCCACGCTGTCGCGGCATGCTACCAGTGTTAAAGACTGCGATGGAGCTCCGTATGCCACGGCAAACTGGCTGACACTGACGGCGGCGGTGCACAAATGCTGCGCAGCTAGCGCCATTCGACGGCCAACACCGCGGTTCCTGGTGTGTCCGCTGTGCCGTGCGTGTGATCATTGCTTGTACAACCCTCTCGCAGTGTCCGGAGCAAGTATGGTGGGTCTGACACACCGGTGTCAATGTGTTCTTTTTTCCATTTCCAGGAGTGTATTTTTAAATTTTGAAACTGAATTGTGACCTTGAGCCATTGGTATTGCACCTTGCATATGTTTATTCTATCTGCTTTGCCTTAAGGTTTTCCATTTAGCCGTGATATGTTTTTTATTTATTTTATTTGCCTTTCAATTGCATTTTTATTTTCTTAGTTTTTAAGATTTATTGTTTTAAACGTTCTGGCCTTCTGCCCTTAAAAGGCTATGGTAATATATACTAAAATTTTGAAAATTAATTGTGGCCTTCAGCCTTTGCTATTGCACCTTGCATATGTTTGTTCTATCTACCTTGCTGTGATGTTTTTTTAATTATTTTATTGATGTTTTAATTGGATTTTAATCTTGTTGATTTTTTTTAAAGATTTCTTGTTTGGAGGCCTTCAGCCGTGAAAGAGTTGCGTTTGGTAAAGGTTTGACTGTGTGCTGCTTTGGTTGTAAATGTTATTAAATTACAATAAATTACAATTAGAAGGTGGAACTGACCCCTGCCCTATTTGGCCCTTTCCACAATCTTAATTTCCTGTTCTACCCAGCCAGTTTAGCGGGCGTCTCACATTGTAGAGCTGGGCACAACGCATTACAAGACCCGAACCAGTGAGGAAATGGTTAATCATGAATGCACATCAAATATAAGTTACCATAACACTATGGATTTCGAATAAATGATTTTACCATCCTTTTCCAGATAACGTTTCTGACGGCACATAACTCACCCCTTAATTCTGAATTAATTGAACGTCCATCAATGCGTGTGAAACGTTTAGTTACTCCTGTGCAGAGAAAGACACTTACTTCTACGCTACCGATCTTGTTAGTAGGACGTCAATCAGTTGGAGAGTAAGCTGAAAGTAAAGTAGTGTTTTGAAAAGTACACGATCCATTTAATTTACGTCTATGGTCACAATCTTTCCTGTTTAACAGATTACCGGTTTCGGTCTTTAATGACCATCATCAGATCTGTCTCACAAAATCAAAGTCCTAATTTTATGAGACAGATCTGATGATGGTCATTAAAGACCGAAACCGGTAATCTGTTAAACAGAAAAGATTGTGACCATAGACGTAAATCAAAGGAAACTTTTTACATATACGGGTCACTGTGCTTTTTCGCGACGATGTCGCAGCTTGTGAGTACACGGTCCGTCAGATTATTTGACGTCAAAGTGCAGTAAACATTCACATATGGCAGGTAGCAGCACTAAAATGGAAAATACATGAAATGTGTCCGGGGTTGCGGAAAAGAGTGCATTTGTCGTCGTAATGCGGAAACAGAGCGATTTATCTGACTTCCGAAGTGGCATGATCACTGGATTTCGTGCCAAGGGCGGAAGCATTTCCGAAACGACTAAGTTTGTAAAATGTTCACGTGCCGCCGTGGTTACAGTATAGCGTGCATGGTAAAATGGGGCTGTCCAAAACCGGCGGGTACACCTAGGGCCATAGATGACAGGGATGAACGACGGCTGCGGAGATGGGCACAGGCGAATAGACGTGCAACTGTTGAGCAACTGACCGCCCAGATGAAAAAAAAGAGGCTGTTAAGTGAATTCCTCCCAACCGGTCAGCGAGCGTCGCTGAGTGTGGACATCCACAGCAGGCGCCTGGTTCAGGCGCCTATGCTTTCTGCTGTCCATCGACGATGAAGGCTGGAACTGGCACGCCAATAAGAGACTGGGTGGCGACAGGTGGCCTTTTCAGACGAGTCACGATTCGTGGTTCATCAGATTGACGGGCGTGTACGGCGTGACACGTCTGAAAGAAAATACCCTGCAACAATTGTCGGAAGGGTCCAAGCACGAGGAGGAAGCTGTTTGGTTATGGAAATGTTTTTGTGGCACTCGTAGGGGATTTCATCGCTTTGGAAGACACAGTGGTTCAACACAAGTATGCTTCTATACTTGCGCACAATGTCCACCAGCACATGTTGTTTTTCCTCGGCGAAGAACATGCTGGTAGGACGTTTTGTCCTACCAGCAGGACGAAATGTGTCACACAGCTCACAGTGTAAGTGCGTTGTTAGAAGAGCACCAGAATGAGTTTACCGTTCTTCCCTGTCGGCCAATCCCCCCAACCCCCTCACCAGATACACTAATGGCCATTAAAATTGGTACACCACGAAGATGACGTGCTAAAGATGCGAAATTTAATCGACAGGAAGAAGATGATGCGATATGCAAATGATTATCTTTTCAGTGCATTCACACAAGGTTGGCGCCGGTGGCGATACCTACAACGTGCTGACGTGAGGAAAGTTTCCAACCGATTTCTCATACACAAACAGCAGTTGAGCGGCGTCGTCTGGTGAAACGTTGTTGTGAAGCCTCGTGTAAGGAGGAGAAATGCGTACCATCACGTTTCCGACTTTGATAAAGGTCGGATTGTAGCCTATCGTGATTGCGGTGTATCGTATCGCGACATTGCAGCTCGCGTTGATCGAGATCCAATCACTGTTAGCAGAATATGGAATCGGTGGGTTCAGCAGGGTTATACGGAACGCCGTGCTGGATCCCAACGGCCTCGTATCACTAGCAGTCGAGATGACAGGCATCTTATCCACATGGCTGTAACGGATCGTGCAGCCACGTCCCGATCCCTGAGTAAACAGGTGGTGACGTTTGCAAGACAACAATCGTCTGCACGATCAGTTCGACGACGTTTGCAGCAGCATGGACTATCAGCTCGGAGACCATGGCTGCGGTTACCCTTAACGCTGCATCACAGACAGGAGCGCCTGCGATGTTGTACTCAACGAAGAACCTGGGTGCACGAATGGAAAAACGTCATTTTTTCGAATGACTCCAGGTTCTTTTTACAGCATCATGATAGTCGCAACCGTGTTTGGCGACATCGCGGTGAACGCACATTGGAAGCGTGTATTCGTCATCGCCATACTGGCGTTATCACCCGGCGTGATGGTTTGGGGTGCCATTGGTTACACATCTCGGTCACCTCTCGCTCGCATTGACGGCACTTTGAACAGTGGACGTTACATTTCAGATGTGTTACGACCCGTAGCTCTAACCTTCATTCGATCCCTGCGAAATCCTACGTTTCAGCAGGATAATGCGCGACCGCAATATGCAGGTCCTGTACGGGCCTTTCTTGATGCAGAAAATGTTCGACTGCTGCCCTGGCCAGCACATTCTCCATATATCTCACCAACTGAAGACCTCTCGTCAATGGTGACCGAGCAACTGGCTCGTCACAATACGCCAGTCACTACTCTTGATGAACTGTGGTATCGTTTTGAAGCTGCATGGGCAGCGTTACCCGCACGCGCCATCCAATCTCTGTTTGACTCAATGCCCAGGCGTATCAAGGCCGTTATTACGGCCAGAGGTGGTAGTTCTGGGTACTGCTTTCTCAGGATCTATGCACCCAAATTGCGTGAAAAGGTAATCACTTGTCAGTTCCAGTATAATATATTTGTCCAATGAATACCCGTTTATCATATGTATTTCTTCTTGCTGTAATGGCCAGTTGTGTATAAATCCAATCGAGAACCTGTGGGACCATCTCGATGGGGATGTTAGTGGCGTGGATCCTCAACCGAGAAACGTAACGCAGCTGACCGTGACACGAGTCGGTATGGCTTCATATCACTGTCTGTACCTTCCAAAATCACTGTGACCCCTCTTGCGGGTCTCGCAGTGGTCTGCATTGGGAGAAGGTGGTTATTGAGGCTTTTGACAGGTGGTCATGTTATTGTAGCTGGACAGTGCATAAGTGGACACGGTGTGGACCACATACGGCTGACTCCAGAATAAAGACATTCAGCGGCAAAGGGAATTCTCATAGCAAGTCGTCAAAGTATCTTACGATAATGCATCACTATTCTGAAATTCCGTAACTCACAGAAACAATATAAACAGGATACATGATAAGCACTCCGTCTTCAGGCCACGAGTGGCCTACCGGGACCACCCGACCGCCGTGCCATCCTCAGAGGAGGATGCGGATAATAGGTGCGTGCGGTCAGCACACCGGTCTCCCGGTCGTTATGATGGTATCCTTGACAGAGGCCGCTACTATTCGGTCGAGAAACTCCTCAATTGGCATCGCGAGGCTGAGTGCACCCCGAGAAATGGCAATAGCGGATGGCGGCTGGATGGTTACCCATCCAAGTGCCGGCCACGCCCAACAGCGCTTAACTTCGGTGACCTCACGGGAACCGGCGTATTTACTGCGGCGAGGCCGTTGCCCAGATAGGATACATGATGGATGGCTAAATCCAAATTACACTCGAATCATGGATAATAATAAGATACCTGCCTCAAGATTTTCTATTCCACGGAAACACACAGTCACAGCACGTTCACAGGGAGATTCATGATTTTAGAACAAACATTTAGTGCTTATACAAGGCATCTACGTACAAAGACACAGTTGCTGAAGCCTGACCGAAGCTCGACAGCTGGAATTGCTGCAGTCTCATCTGAAATGTTTTGCTGCAGTTCTTGAAGACTAAAAGTGTTATTGCAATACACCTTAGACTTGAGGGCTGCCCACACGAAAGTAATCGCCCAGCGACAGATCAGGAGACCTGGGTGGCCGGCTAGGGCTGCTACCAGACTGGCCTCTGCTAACAACTCTGTCAGGAAATGTGCTCCAAGATTCACCGGCAGTTACTCCAACCTGCAGGAAGTAACTGTAGGTTAGGTTATAAGCAAGTCGTACCCACTCGTCCGGGCCACTTTTATTTGCCCCACCCTGTAAATCGAAATTTTGTTTCTTTACTTTAGCAAAGTTCCTCTCGTGGACCTTGGATAGGTCACCACGCAAATGTCTCTCAGATGCACAGTTTTGCATGTTTCTGGTACGAGCGATTTATATTCTTAGATTACATTAGATTAGATTACTACCTTGTCCATAGATCATGAATACGACGCTTCGTAATGATGTCGAACTTATCAGGTTAATAAAAGGTGTCTATACGAGATATTACATTACACAAAATATTACATGACACTTTTTTGTGGGGGTTGGGGAAATTACCCACTTACTATATCCAAAAATACATCTAATGAGTAGGAGGAGTTGCCTTTAAGAAATTCTTTTAATTTCCTTTTAAATGCTATATGGCTATCTGTCAGACTTTTGATGCTATTAGATAAGTGACCGAAGACTTTTGTGGCAGTATAATTTACCCCCTTCTGTGCTAAAGTTAGATTTAACCTTGAGTAGTGAAGATAATCCTTTCTACTAGTAGCTATGTACACTGCTATTACTTTTGAATTCGTTCGAATCGTTAATAACAAATTTCATAAGTGAATATATATATTGTGAGGCTACAGTGAAGATCTCTAGCTCTTTAAATAAGTGACTGCAGGATGATCTTGGATGAGCTCCAGCAATTATTCTGATTACACGCTTTTGTGCAATGAACACTCTTCTACTCAATGATGAGTTACCCGAGAATATGATGCCATACGAAAGCAGAGAATGAAAATAGGCGTGGTAAGCTAATTTACTGAGATGTATATCGCCAAAACTTGCAATAGCAAAACGTTTCACCAGATTTTCAGTGTGTTTTTTCCAGTTCAACCCCTCATCAATGCATACACCTAGAAATTTTGAATATTCTACCTTAGCTACCGATTTCTGATCGAAGTCTATATTTATTAATCATGTCATTCCATTTTACTAAGCATATTTTCGTGTGGTTTTGAGCGTTTGAGGTAGGTCACTTCCCTTGTCAGAGAGCTAGTCCATCAAAGTCTGCAAAAGAGGTTGTGTGAAGTTGTGGGAAATTGTGTCGGGTGGGTGGTGAGTCCTGCGGTCGGCAAGAGCTTTGCTCTCGATAGGGCAGGGTTCCGAATTCTTGTCTGTCTCTGGCACACAGTTTAATCCGTCAGGAAGTTCTATAATAGCGCACACTCCGCTGCAGAGTGAAAGAGTCATTCTGATTATGAAAGAAGGTTACCAGTCCGTCTTGAGAACAGTGTTTCTCCTCAGTTCCGTAGTATTGCGGCACTGCTATATATAAAACTTCGCTTTTCAATGTTGGGAACTTTACGGACCTACCGTTCGCGACGTCGTCCTTTTAAATGTTAAACAACACCCACGAACTGTTCTAAGAAACCCGGCCAGGACGGATTATTAAGTTTACAGAGTCGCGCCACAATAGGGGGCGGGAAAAGTTGGGCAATATCTGGCAGCGGCAGCGGCAGCCGGATGATGCTCTTGCCTCCTTCCCCGCACCCTGCCTTTGTCAGGCTGCTGCGGCTGCTCTTAGCGCAGCCACAAAGGACCCGCTGCAGAATTCCTGCTGGCCACACCACACGAATCCTCAGGTCCGACAGTCCCCGTCTCTCTCAAGTGTAGAGACGCTCTAGTGCGGGCCGGCTTGCTGTTTGGTGGAATGCATATGGATTTCACTTACCCACAACACGAAAATGGCGAGCGCGGATAATGCGAGAAGTATCACGTAGTCAGCTTACAGACCATTCATCAAGTTGTTAGCAACAATAATATCCAGAAGAATACAAACGAAGACTGAGGTTGTGTTAGGTTCAAATGGCTCTGAGCACTATGGGACTTAACATCTAAGGTCATCAGTTCCGTAGAACTTAGAACTACTTAAACCTAACTAACCTAAGGACATCAGACACATCCATGCCCGAGGCAGGATTCGAACCTGCGACCGTAGCGGTCGTGCGGGTCCAGACTGTAGCGCCTAGAACCGCTCGGCCACCCCGGCCGGCTTGTGTTAGGCGATTTTTGGCTTTAGGAAAGGCAAAAGCACAAGAGAGGCACCTGTAACGTAGCGCTTGATAATGAAAGCAAAAGTGAAGAAAAATCAAGGCACATTCATAGTATTTGTCGACCTAGATAAAGCGTTCGACAGAGTAAAATGGTGCAACATGTTCTAAATTCTGAGAATAATAGCAGTAAATTGTAGCGAAATACGAGTAACATAAGATGTGTACAAGAAACAAGGAACAATAAAGCCGCGCGGGATTAGCCGAGCGCTGCAGTCGTGGACCGTGAGGCTGGTCCCGGCGGAGGTTCGAGTCCTCCCTCGGGCATGGGAGTATGTGTTTGTCCTTAGGATAGTTTAGGTTAGGTGGTGTGTAAGCTTAGGGACTGATGGCCTTAGCAGTTAAGTCCCATAAAATTTCACACACATTTTGGAACAATAAGACTGGAATACCAAGAGCGAAGTCCTCCAATTAAAAAGGGAGAGAGACTGTGATGGCCAACGGTCTTGCCGCAGTTGTAACACCGGTTCCGTCAGGTCACCGTAGTTAAGCGCTGTCGGGCTGGGCTTGCACTTGTATGGGTGACCATCCGGTCCGACGGGCGCTATTGGCAAGCGAAATGCACTGAGCCACTGTGAGGCAAACTGAGGAGCTCCTTGATTCAGAAGGGACGGGATTTCACAATATATATATAAATGACCTAGTAGATAGTGTCGGAAGTTCCATGCGGCTTTTCGCGGATGATGCTGTAGTATACAGAGAAGTTGCAGCATTAGAAAATTGCAGCGAAACGCAGGAAGATCTGCAGCGGATAGGCACTTGGTGCAGAGAGTGGCAACTGACCCTTAACATAGACAAATGTAATGTATTGCGAATACGTAGAAAGAAGGATCCTTTATTGTATGATTATATGATAGCGGAACAAACACTGGTAGCAGTTACTTCTGTAAAATATCTGGGAGTACGCGTGCGGAGCGATTTGAAGTGGAATGATCACATAAAATTAATTGTTGGTAAGGCGGGTACCAGGTTGAGATTCATTGGGAGAGTGTTTAGAAAATGTAGTCAATCAACAAAGGTGATGGCTTACGAAACACTCGTTCGACATATACTTGAGTATTGCTCATCAGTATGGGATCCGTACCAGGTCGGGTTGACGGAGGAGATAGAGAAGATCCAAAGAAGAGCGACGCGTTTCGTCACAGCGTTATTTGGTAAGCGTGACAGCATTACGGAGATGTTTAGCAAACTCAAGTGGTAGACTCCGCAAGCGAGGCGCTCTGCATCGCTGTGTAGCTTGCTGTCCAGGTTTCGAGAGAGTGTCTTTCTGGATGAGGTATCGAATATATTGCCTCCCCCTACTTATACCTCCCGAGGAGATCACGAATGTAAAATTACAGAGATTCAGGCGCGCACGGAGGCTTTCCGGTAGTCGTTCTTCCTGCAACCATACGTGACTGGAACAGGAAAGGGAGGTAATGACAATGACACGTAAAGTGCCCTCCGCCACACATCGTTGGGTGGCTTGCGGAGTATAAATGCAGATGTAGAAGTAGCGCCTCTGGTCTCATAAACTGACATACGGCCGGGATAGCGGTGTGCTGACCCCTTGCCCGTCCACATCCATATCCAGTGACGCTTGTGGTCTGAGGATGACACGGCGGTCGGTCGGTACCGTTTGGCCCTCCAAGGCCTGTCCGGACGGAGTTTAGTTTAGTTTAGAGACAATGATACAGTCTTTAGTCCCTACTGTTCCATCCATACATCGAAGGTTCAGAAGTGACTTTAAAATTCAGGATGAAAGGATGTTAGTCGTAAGATCGCTGATGACATTGCTATCCTCAGTGACAGTGAGGAAGACGTAAAGAATCTGTTTTATGATACAGACTTTGAATAACTAAACCATTAAAAGAGAAAAGTAATGACAACTAGCAGAAATGCATATAGCGAGAGACTTAACGACAACATCAATACTGGCGATGGCGAAGCACATAACGTTAAAGAATTCTGCTACCTTGGAAGCAAAATAAACCATGACAGACTAAACAAAGCGTAAAAAGCTGCCTACCGAAAGCAAAAAGAGGTTTCCTGGCCAAGAGGAATCCACTAGTATCACACGTAAGCCTCATGATGAGGAAGAAATTGTGAGGATGTACTTTTGGAGCGCAGCACTGTATCCGTCTGATATCTAGTGCTACAGAAGAATGTCGAACAGTAGGTGATTGACAAGATAGGGAATGAGGAGGTTCTCCGCAGTATCTGCGAAGGAAGGAACATGCCGAAAACACTGACAGAAAGAAGGGACGGGATTACAGAACG
Organism: Schistocerca americana; assembly: GCF_021461395.2. NCBI lineage: Eukaryota > Metazoa > Arthropoda > Insecta > Orthoptera > Acrididae > Schistocerca > Schistocerca americana. The sequence continues at coordinate 142,077,134 of NC_060121.1, forward strand.
AGTGCAAAACAGCAGAAAATAACCTGCGTGGTACGTGAAGTGCGAGAGTAAACACTGTCGGGGAAGACAAATAATTGAGAGCTTAGGGTTCAAATGGTTCAAATGGCTCTGAGCACTATGGCACATCCATGCCCGAGGCAGGATTCGAACCTGCGGCCGTAGCGGTCGCGTGGTTCCAGACTGTAGCGCCTAGAACCGCTCGACCACCGCGGCCGGCTCGTTCACGTCACATCAGCCTTTGCCGAAATAGAATTATCGATGGTGAGTGCAAAGCAGCTGTAAGAGAGAGACAGCTCTTCAATAAATTTAAATAAGAACGTTAGTGTGCATTTATTTACACATAAATCTGTGGTGTAACAGGTGTTACTAACCTTTTAAAACCGATCGAAAACCATATTTGATGCCATAAGTACAAAATTTCGTATTTAAATGAATAAATAGGTAAATTTTTAGAATACGTCCTTTCGAAAAATATACTTTATCTTAGTTTTTCTTGAAATAAGGTACGTTACTTATCTCTACAAAACTGGCAACTCTAGCCACGGTTCATGTGTTACGGGAACGTCTGGAAAGGTATCTAAATGACAACGCACAATCCCGGGGACTGAAACATTCGTACAACTGCCGTAACTGCCAGAGGTTTGTGTCAGTGAGTTCTCTCACATTAAGTGAAGTGACTCGAACCCAGAGTGTGACCTACAAACATCCATACAGCTGACATGGCCGCGGAGACTGGTTTCATTTTACTGAAGAAACCGACTGGACAAATAAAGAATAGACTGTTAAAACTAAATGCTTATCCCATCACTAAGCAATAAACAGAGGAGCAGGTTTCTACTTAAACTGTTATTAAGTTTCTGATCGACCTTTCTATTACTTGCAACGTGATAAAGAAATTATGCCAGTCTACGGAGGTGAGGACACTTTACGTGCGAGAAAAACTTTTACGTGCGAGAAAAACAACGTCAATAATGATTGCAACAACTGTAATACTTAGAGGAATTACAGTCGGACTGAACTGTTGACAACAGCCTTCTTATACTGAGGTACTAAACCTCAGGACGAAAATACACTACTGGCCATTAAAATTGCTACACCAAGAAAAAATGCAGATGATAAACGGATATTCATTGGACAAATATATTATACTAGAACTGACATATGCGCTGCAGTCGCAGGTTCGAATCCTACCTCGGGCATGGATGTGTCTGATGTCCTTAGGTTAGTTGGTTTAATTAGTTCTAAGTTCTAGGCGACTGATGACCTGAGAAGTTAAGTCGTATAGTGCTCAGAGCCATTTGAACTGACATATGATTACATTTTCACGCAATTTGGGTGGATACATCCTGAGAAATCAGTACCCAGAACTACCACCTCTGGCCGTAATAACGGCCTTGATACGTCTGGGCATTGAGTCAAACAGAGATTGGTTGGCGTTTACAGGTATAGCTGCCCATGCAGCTTGAACACGATACCACAGTTCATCAAGAGTAGTGACTGGCGTATAGTGACGAGCCAGATTCTCGGCCACCATTGACCGGACGTTTTCAATTGGTGAGAGATCTGCAGAATGTGCTGGCCAGGGCAGTAGTCGAACATTTTCTGTATCCAAAAAGGCCCGTACAGGACCTGCAACATGCGGTCGTACATTATCCTGCTGAAATGCAGGGTTTTTCAGGGATAGAATGAATGGTAGAGCCGCGGGTCGTAACACATCTCAAATGTAACGTCCACTGTTCAAAGTGCCGTCAATGTGAACTAGAGGTGCCCGAGACGTGTAACCAATGGAACCCCATACCATCTCGCCGGGTGATGACGAATACACCCTTTCAATGTGCGTTCACCGCGATGTCGCCAAACACGGATGCGACCATCATGATGCTGTAAACAAAACCTGGATTCATCCGAAAAAATGACGTTTTGCCATTCGTCGTTGAGTACACCATCGGAGGCGCTCCTATCAGTGATGCAGCGTCAGGGTAACCGCAGCCATGGTCTCCGAGCTGATAGTCCATGATGCTGCGAACGTCGTCTAACTGTTCGTGCAGATGGTTGTTGTCTAGCAAACGTCCCCATCTGATGACTCAGGGATCGAGACGTGGCTGCACGATCCGTTACAGCCATGCGGATAAGATGCCTGTCATCTCGATTGCTAGCGATACGAGGCCGTTGGGATCCAGCAGGGCGTTCCGTATTACCCTCCTGAACCCATCGATTCCATATTCTGCTAACAGTAATTGGGTCTCGACCAACGCGAGCAGCAATGTGGCGATACGATAAACAGCAATCGCGATAGGCTACAGTCCGACCTTTATCAAAGTCGGAAACATGATTGTACGCATTTCTCCTCGTTACATGAGGCATCACAACAACGTTGTTTTTGTATGAGAAATCGGTTGGAAACATTCCTCATGTCAGCACGTAGTAGGTGTCGCCACCGGCGCCAACCTTTGTGAATGCTCTGAAAAGCTAATCATTTGCATATCACAGCATCGTCTTCTTGTCGGTTAAATTTCGCGTCTGTAGGACGTCATCTTCGTGGTGTAGCAGTTTTAATGTCCAGTAGTGTAACTTCCGCATAGTGTGCCACTGCCAAGTAACGGAACTGAATGACCATACATAGAAAGAGTCTCTACAAAGTACTACAGAAGGTAATTGACGAAAATACCCAGTGAGACGAATACAAAGGACTCGTTCAATCAGATACAATAATTACACAAAAGTGAACGCTATTTATCATGGTACCCTGTACGTTAAAAAACACTGGAGGAGGATGATAATATGGTGTGTGCCCACCAAGGTAGTCAGTGTGCTTCCATAAATTTGCAATAGTGTTGCGACCATAGGGACTGGACCAACTGTGAATGTGAGGCGAAACAAGCGCTGTATCGTTTGAGAGATACAGTGGCGAGCGAATGTGCCAGAACTCACCCCAGTTCGCTGCTACTAGCGCCACGTCACCACAACGCGTCTGTGCGTAGCACACGAGTATTGCACCATAAATTAAAACTGAAATTAAAATTTAAAGTTGCTTTTTCAGAGTTTGTCAACATATGATTTAGTGTAATAATGTTTAAACTGTCATGTATCAGATTGAATTGGTCAATATTTTTTACCTAAATACATCGCCTTAAGATAAAAATAAGTGGCGTTATATAATAAAGTTAGGAAGCCAGAAACATATGTGCAAATGTATGTCGAAATTAACTGGTACAAGTTTCAACATGATTAAAGTAATATTTTGGCCAGAATCCATGCTTTTAAGGAAATTTGAAAGCGCTAAATATTAGACTCAGAATTGAAAATATTTGTATGGCACTTCAGTTCAACATAAAAATAATAACTACATGCCCACATAAAGCTACCTCTAATAGTTTTCCAGTAATTTACAGAAAGCTAAATTTGGAACAAAAATTTCTTTATTTGTAATAGATGAAGTACGAGTTACATCAATGCTAGAAAGTATTGGCTACAGAAAATGATGAAACCTGTTAAATAAACAGCTATAACAAGTTTCAGGACCTTGATTTTAATAACAACCAATACAAGGTCTCTTAAAGTTGTAGTTCAGAGGTCATGTTCTACTGTCAGTTCTGTTCTGAAAATTCTAGAAGGCAAAGTTCTGATGCAAGCGAGCTAAAACTTTTTCTGTCATTTTAACCAACTTACCTACATGCATGCTGAAATAACAAATTCATTTTCAAATTGATTCATAATCTTGTTATGAAATATTGTGTGTCCGAGGAAGCGGCCGTCCGCTGCACCACATATATAAATACAGCCCGAGAGGCAGGACGAGGCTTCACTTCGCACTCAGCCACCGTAAAATCCGCGTCAGTCAAACGCCGGAGTCGCACTGTCTCGGGTGACGTCAGAGTCAGGCTGCTACTTATCTGTGGGTAGTGTCTCCATCGCTGAACTATTACGTCTTCTCTTAGATGAATTTCCACCGCTGCATCAATTACTAGGACTGTAGTTGCTGCCCTTCACCTCCGCTGGCCGCTCCCTTGGCTACACTGCATGATGATTATTGGATACGACCTGAGTGTTACTGCTATTCCTGCCCTTTTGTACACCTCTTTAAGGCCTTTCTTACTCTGGTATGGTCCCTTGAACCCGGTGTCCTTGCATTATCAACTTATTTTTTGTGGCTTCCAGAATATTCCGTCTGTGTATGCCCGTGTTGAATCCTTCTAGTAAGTAGAGTTTCTGGTCCAAACCCTCCTATGGCTAGTAGGCGACTGCTTGGACCTCCGCTTCCCGTGTTTACCCTTCACGCAGCTGTTATTCCCAGACGTGAAACTTTCTCATTATGTCCCGGACATAATTACGTATGTCTGTGTAAACCACACAAACGTGCCTGCTCAGAGGTGGTGGATGGAGATTTTTCCTTTACAATGCGATTTTTAATTAAAATATTCTGTGGTTGCGAGACCGTGAGTGGTAGCAGCAGAAGGAGTTGAAGAAGGACGGAAAGAGTAACGTGATGAAACATGATTAATGAAAGGGGAGAAGAAAGAAACGCAACTGAGAAATGAAAGAGTAAGCGGCGTAACTGGGGAATGTGGGGGCATCTGCTTTAACGTTTGACAGAGATATAACTGACAATTTATGTTAATTTTTATGGAAATGCAATGACTACTTAGAGGTTACAAGCTATTTAATTTTGTGCAGAACGTAGGACAGCTTGTTCAAGAAGAGGTCGGCAGCAACAGACAAGAAATCCTTTTATCGATGGGCAGGGGTAACGTATTAGAAGAAGTGAGACCTCGTGTTGTGATTATAATGGGACGTCATTTATGTAATCTCTGAGGAGACGTACTGGCGTGCATGCATTCTGAGGAGCCGATGATGTAGAGATAACTTGTGGTAACCTATCTGCGAGTATGAAGCATCATCGACATGGTCAAGGAGACGGATCTTTAAGATGTAACGAATACAAGTATCCACGGTTATGCGTAACAGCGTAATCTTCTAAATATTCTTCTCGTGCTCTGCTGTAAAAGTGAACTCCCGATTCCTTACTGAATCGAGCTCCCATGCACAAAACAGCTTCAAACGTTTTATTACTTCAGAAATGAATTAATGAGTTAAACATTTGACTTCAAGGATGTAAGCAAGAAAGAGTTTGGGAAACGTTTCAAATTTATCCAAGAGTTTGTTAGACGTCACTAGGTGCTCTCATTATGAAACACTGGGTAATTTGCGCACAATTCTAAGCAAAGTATAGTTTTGCACGAGTGAAAATGTTTATGACGTCGTATTTCATGAAATATGTGTCGAATAAAGATAAAATTTTCCAGCTATATCGAGTGATACATGAAGACAATGTCTGCAAATTTTGATTCCAATAGAGAAGAGAAATAAAATATTATGCTTGATGCCGAAGTTTTATCGGCCTCAACTTTAAGCAGAAGCTAGTTTTTCATGCATAAAAATGTTTATGATGCCTAATCTACTAAACTATATGTCCCAAAATGGTATAATTTTGCAGGTACATTCTGCGTTGTATATGGATATCGTCTGAAAACTGTGTAGCGAATATATAGTAACGCCATAGCTGCTGCAGAAATTTAATAGGCGATAAACAATTATCCTCTCATCGTTTTTTGCGGAGGGTCGGGGAAGGAGTGTCAACGAGGAAAAGTTTCGTTAAAGTTTGAACTTATGTGTGAAGTATCTTGGAAAACGCTCAATGTGAATACGGTATGTGTATACCATCAGGTACGATACATCAGTGCAAAGACATAGTTACTAACTGCACTACTTGTCTTAAGGTGTTAAAACATTTAACCTAATGTTATACCTCTCAATGAGGATATTGTAACAGCATTTTAAATTTTTAAATTCAGTCAATAATTACGCGAAATGATGAGAAATCAGTTTAGTTGCCCCTGGGAACAGTGAGATAGGCAACCTGCAATCGGAATTTGATTCCGGATAGAGGTTTAGTAATGTAGGGGAGTGTCTCAAAAGGAACTGCACAACCCGAATGTGTTGAGCAACCAATCTGTTCAATATATTCTCACTAGTTTACAAAATTTTGTTTGCGGGTGTTCCAGGTTGTCTTGAGATTCAGGAAAAGGGTCAGTGGGTGGAATGGCTTACATAGACCATATCGGACACGCAGTTTCAAAGCAAGTACCTGACACGGTATAGGGAGCACTTGCAGGCGCTGACACGCTGTTGGTACAGTAATGTTATGCAGACAGGAAGCGTTGCTGTGAAGTATCATACTGGACAACGTGGAACAAGTGAAACCGACACTGAACAGATACGACTTGCTTTTCAACGTTCACCGCAGCAACTTCAATTCCCTAGGGCGACTGTGGACAGTGTCCATGGGAAATGTTTACATGTGTATCCAGAGCGATTGCAACTGTTGCATGGGTGTTGAAACCATACGGCAAGCCACATCATCTGCAACTTGCTGTAATGATCTTCGCCGTTGAAACGAGGATAGAAATTATCTGAACAATTTAGCACTTTTCTAACGAAGCAATGTTGCACGTTTGTGGTAACGTACACAAATACAATATTCACATCTTGGGCACCTACACTGTGCTGGTAAGTTCCTTGCAACCGGCGTGCTCAGTTTGGTCTGAATCAACAATTCCACACACTGAGCCTTATCTTGAACCATTGTCAATAAACTTCATTGACGGCAACCTGGAACACACACAGAAACAGAACTTCGTGAGTTTTCCCGTCACATAAGACAAACGAGGTGTTCAGATGGTTCAAATGGTTCTGAGCACTATGGGACTTAACTTCTGAGGTCATCAGTCCCCTAGAACTTAGAACTACTTAAACCTAACTAACCTAAGGACATCACACACATCCATGCCCGAAGCAGTATTCGAACCTGCGACCGTAGCGGTCGCGCGGTTCCATACTGTAGGGCCTAGAAACGCTCGGCCACTCCTGCCGGCCAAACGAGGTGTGAATGTCTTAATAAGTTTTGGCGTTATAACAAAATACTGTTGAAGCGTAGCTTTTGAGGCACCATGTAGATAGTGGAGGTCCGGTAGTACGACGGATTGCACAAGTATACATTTCACATCCTGTGGAATTGAATAGAAGGTGGAAAGGGAGAGGGGGCGAAATCGCTAAAAATACCCTCCGCCACAGTTCTCAAAGTGGCTAGCAGAGAACATATTGAAACGTCCCCTTAGAAAAATTATACATGACTGTGCTTAAACTGACACACAGTACTTTTAGCGCAACGCAATCTGACTTTCAATAGTCCCTACAAAAGAATGGCCCTGACTAACAATAACCTATACCTTTCATGAATCACTTACCTCATAAAAATCTTCGTTAAACTACTGCAATACAGCGAGCGCCAGTACTGCCAGCTAAATAAAATATTCTAACTACCTAACGCACTAACTACTGATCGGCATAGTTAGCAAATGAAAGATTTTGATAGAGAACAAACAATGTATTTACCTTAATAGTGTTCAAAAGTAATAATATATATATATATATATATATATATATATATATATATATATATATATATATATATCAGTCCATGATATCCAATATTACAAATTTACTCTTTCTGATGGACACTCGTCCAGATCGTCCGCTCGCAAAATTCCGCATCTCGCTCCCCACATCCACCACTGCTGGCTGCTCACCTCCAACTGCGCAACGCTACGCGTTGCTAACATCCAGCTGACCAACACTACAATAGCAAACAACAATGCAAACCAGCCACAGACTGCACACAGCACAGTCAGTGATTTTCGTACGCAGCGCTACGTAGCGTTACCAATAAAAAAACCTAAACAGCCTGCTTACAATATGTACGCGAATTAGGGGTTGGGAAGGTGTAAAATTAGCAGGAAGGTCAGAATTGTGCGTAATTTAGATGATTTATTAACAGCAAAATCGATTTTCGATCGCATAATGATCATCTTCAGTGTTTTAGGGTACAAAGCTGGTAGGCACTGGTGTCTCGTTGTTAGCAGTAGCAGAAGCTATGAAACGATCACAATAGATTGCGGCGCAAGAAGTACCCTTCGCCTCACACCGGAAGGAGGATTGTGTACAGCTGTAATGTAGACGAATCGAAGTTGAAGAGATGGAGATTGTGCCGCAATAAATACTCTCCGCCACAAACCGGAAAGCGATTTGAGGTGTATATATGTGTACGAACTGAGAATGGGGAAAGGGGGACGATACTGATTTAAGAAATACCCTCCGTCACACACCGGAAACATGCTTGCGGAGTGTAGATGTAGAAGCTCACGAATTGTGGTGTGGGAGGGCAGAAAAATAGTGATACAAATAGGGTCCACACATCGTAAAGTGGCATGCAGAGTATACATGTTGATGTACACGAACTGGGAGGAAGAGCAGGAGGGAGAAGATGGTGATATAAGAAGTACTCTCAGCCACGCTCCGTACAGAAGCACGAGGATGATAAGTGTAGGGGTACACACGTGTTGGGAAGGGGAGGGGAGGAATGAGTGATGTCAGAAGTACTCTCCGCCGCGCTCCGTAAAGTTACAAGAATTGGGAGGAGGAAGGGGGGGGGGATTTAGTGATATAAGAAGTACTATCCTCCATGCACGTAAAGTATCCTGTGGAGTGCAGACGTAGGCGTAGATGGATTGGGAGCAGGACGAGGGGGGAAGATAGTGATATAAGACGGAATCCCCGGCACGCACCGTAAAGAAGCATGTGGACTATACAGGGTGAGTCACCTAACGTTACCGCTGGATATATTTCGTAAACCACATCAAATAATGACGAACCGATTCCACAGACCGAACGTGAGGAGAGGGGCTAGTGTAATCGTTTAATACAAACCATACAAAAATGCACGGAAGTATGTTTTTTAACACAAACCTGCGTTTTTTAAAATGGAACCCCGTTAGTTTTGTTAGCACATCTGAACATATAAACAAATACGTAATCAGTGCCGTTTGTTGCATTGTAAAATGTTAATAACATCCGGAGATATTGTAACCTAAAGTTGACGCTTGAGTACCACTCCTCCGCTGTTCGATGGTGTGTATCGGAGAGCACCGAATTACGTAGGGATACATCGCGTTTCTACAGAATGATCTGCCAACGTTGCTCGAAAATGTCCCACTGGAAACGCGTCGACGTATGTGGTATCAGCATGATGGTGCACCTGCACACTCCGCAATTAACACTAGGCTGACCCTTGACAGGATGTTCGACGGGCGTTTCATAGGACGTGGAGGACGCATAAATTGGCCATCCCGTTCTCCTGATCTTACACCTCTGGACTTCTTTCTGTGCGGTACGTTAAAGGAGAATGTGCACCGTGATGTGCCTACAACCCCAGAGGATATGAAACAACCTATTGTGGCAGATGTACTGCGGCGTGTACGACATTCATTACGCCAGAGATTGCAACTGTATGCAGCAAATGATGGCCACCACATTGAACATCTATTGGCCTGACATGTTGGGGCACACTCTATTCCACTCCGTAATTGAAAACGCAAAACCACGTGTGTACGTGTACCTCACCCCTCATGGTAATGTACACGTGCGTCAGTGAAAAAGACCAATAAAAAGGTGTTACCAAGTGGACGTAATCTGCTGTTCCATTCTCTTCTGTACCTAAGGTCCATCACCGTTCCCTGTGGATCCCTACGTAATTTGGTGCTCTCCGATACACACGATCGAACAGCGGAGAAGTGGTATTCAAGCTTCAACTTCAGTTAGCAATATCTCCGGATGTAATCAATATTTTACAATGCAACAAACGGCAATGATTACGTATTTGTTTATATGTTCAGATGTGCTAACAAAACTAATGGGGTTCCATTTAAAAAAACGTAGGTTTGTGTTAAAAAACATACTTCCATACATTTTTTTATGGTTTGTGTTAACCAATTACACTAGCCCCTCTCCTCACGTTCGGTCTGTGGAATCGATTCGTCAGTATTTGATGTGGTTTACGAAATATATCCAGCGGTAATGTTAGGTGACTCACCCTGTATATGCAGGAGTACACGACTTGGGAGAAGGAGGGGGTAAGACAGTGATGCAAGAAGTACTCTCCCCCATGCACCGAAAAGTGGCATGCAGAGTGTAGATGTATAAGAATTGGGAAGAGGAGGACGAGAGGAAGACATTGATACACGAATTACCCTCGGCCACGCACCGTAAAGTAAGAGTGGAGCATAGATGTAGATGCACAAACTGGTGGGAGGAGGGGATGCACTGATACAAGAAATACACTAAACATAAAGAGGTACGCGGAGTATACAGGGCTATTACAAATGATTGAAGCGATTTCATAAATTCACTGTAGCTCCATTCATTGACATATGGTCACGACACACTACAGATACGTAGAAAAACCCATAAAGTTTTGTTCGGCTGAAGCCGCACTTCAGGTTTCTGCCGCCAGAGCGCTCGAGAGCGCAGTGAGACAAAATGGCGACAGGAGCCGAGAAAGCGTATGTCGTGCTTGAAATGCACCCACATCAGTCAGTCATAACAGTGCAACGACACTTCAGGACGAAGTTCAACAAAGATCCACCATCTGCTAACTGCATTCGGCGATGGTATGCGCAGTTTAATGATTCTGGATGCCTCTGTAAGGGGAAATCAACGGGTCGGCCTGCAGTGAGCGAAGAAACGGTTGAACGCGTGCGGGCAAGTTTCACGCGTAGCCCATGGAAGTCGACGAATAAAGCATGCACGGAGCTAAACGTACCACAGCCGACGGTTTGGAAAATCTTACGGAAAAGGCTAAAGCAGAAGCCTTACCGTTTACAATTGCTACAAGCCCTGACACCCAATGACAAAGTCAAACGCTTTGAATTTTCGGCGCGGTTGCAACAGCTCATGGAAGAGGATGCGTTCAGTGTGAAACTTGTTTTCAGTGATGAAGCAGCATTTTTTCTTAATGGTGAATTGAAGAGACACAATGTGCGAATCTGGGCGGTAGAGAATCCTCACGCATTCGTGCAGCAAATTCGCAATTCACCAAAAGTTAACGTGGTTTGTGCAATCTCACGGTTTAAAGTTTACAGCCCCTTTTTCTTCTGCGAAAGAAACGTTACGGACACGTGTATCTGGACATGCTAGAAAATTGGCTCATGCCACAACTGGAGACCGACAGCGCTGACTTCATCTTTTAACAGGATGGTGCTCCACCGCACTTCCATCATGATGTTCGGCATTTCTTAAACAGGAGATTGGAAAACCGATGGATCGGTCGTGGTGGAGATCATGATCAGCAATTCATGTCATGGCCTCCACGCTCTCCCGACTTAACCCCATGCGATTTCTTTCTGTGGGGTTATGTGAAAGATTCAGTGTTTAAACCTCCTCTACCAAGAAACGTGCCAGAACTGCGAGCTCGCATCAACGATGCTTTCGAACTCATTGATGGGGACATGCTGCGCCGAGTGTGGGAGGAACTTGATTATCGGCTTGATGTTTGCCGAATCACTAAAAGGGCACATATCGAACATTTGTGAATGCCTAAAAAAACTTTTTGAGTTTTTGTATGTGTGTGCAAAGCATTGTGAAAATATCTCAAATAATAAAGTTGTTGTAGAGCTGTGAAATCGCTTCAATCACTTGTAATAACCCTGTACAAGGAGTGGTGAAATCACGATGGTTCCTGGTGCAGCTGATGGTGCACGTGAGGAGGTAGCAGCGCACTGTGCCCCCCCCCCCCTCCCGCCCCCGCGACGAAGTCACGCGACCGGCCGGGGCGGCGGGCCTGGCGGTCGAGTTATTTACCCGCGGGTGTTTGCTCTTTCCCCACCGGCGGCGTCGCGCCGAAATCTGATAGCCACTCCCCCTGCCAGCGCGCGGATCGGCAGCGATTCCTCTTCCTCCCATATCTCGGCCGAATAATCGGACGTGCTGCGCAAGAAGAAAGAACGAGGAAGGAGAGAAAAAAGGCGCCCATTTCCGCGCAGATAAGGCGGGGACACGGGGCCGGCTCGTTTGTATTCGGAAGGGCTGCCAGGTGTCCCCGGCGTATACGCTACGCACTTATCTATAATTCAGCGCGGGCGTGTCGCAGAGCCTTGTCGCAGCTAGCCGCGCTGCTAGCTCCGCGGCAGATAAGCCGCATGCGGGCGCAGCCGGGACCGGCGCGTAAATAAAGAAGGCCCGCACGGAACGGCGCGGCAGCACTCTTTGTCTGCTCCGCACACCTGTGCGTGGGTGTGCGCTCTTTTTATTTTTTTCCGGCCACGCACGGGCGCCGTGCGTGCGCGGATCTCCGTCGTATTTCCTGGCACATTAACACGCCATCCTCGGCACTGTGCCGAAAAACAAGAGTCGTTTCGCACTCCAGGGTGATGGAGGACTAGTGTCCACCTCCGGTACGGCAGTGAACAAGACAGATGATTACGACTGTCTGCCGTCGGAAGTTAAATATCCTTCACAAATTGGCAGACAGTGTGATAATCACGCAGGCTGACACGATAAAGCGTCCGAAATAACACAGGAAAGAACCCTGAATACCTGTGAATCCAGTTGACGGACATAGGACCAGACGGAAGAGTTGAGTTTCAGGATGTTCGGATAGCTCGTCCCATCAGTCGAAAAGTGTTAAAATCTCCAATAAATCGTACATCACATCTTCAATTTTGTTGTTGTTGTTGTCTTCCGTACGTAGACAGATTTTATGCAGCTCCACACGTTACTCTGTGCAAGCCTCTTCGTCTCCTACTGCAACCTACAAGTTTTTGAACCTTGTTACTGCATTTATATCTCCGCCACCGTCTACAGCTTTTGCCCTAACGAGTCCCTCTGGTTCTAAATTTGGTAATCCCTTCTTTTAGTCAAGTTACGCAACAAATTTCTTTTCCCTCAAAGTCTGTATTGATGCTGTTGTTGATAATTCTCCGGGTTATATGGACGTGGTCCATGGAATTCTTCTATTCCTAACGTTTCGCCCAATACTACGTTAGACATCCTCAAAGGTATGGCTGGTCCTGCTGAGTCCTGCCGACTAACGAGTCGGGCGTCGGAGAGCGGCCTAAACACCAAGAAAAGTGGGCGTGGTCAAGCTTGCACATAGTAGCAGAGAGAAAACTAGTCAAAGATAAAATGTAACTATCGATAATAGTCCGTCATAGATAAAAATCACTTACCAATTCTGTAACACCACTGTCCATATCTCGCTTAATTTAGGGCCTCTTCTTTTCTATTAAAATTATCTTCATATTTATAAGTTTCAATAGCCTCCCTAGAAGAATTCCATGGACCACGGTCATATAACCCGGAAGAATTACCAACAACAGTACCATCCGGACGTTAAAGCCTTCATCTATATTGATGACCACGTGTTTGACAGTTTTTGGAATGAAATACAAGACTGATCCAGCGAATCAGATATCCGACAGTTTGTTGGAAAGTTTTGGCGTAGATGTGCACGGGTCATGTAATCCGCGTAAATAATGGGCAACTGATAAGCATACGTGGTTATGGTGCCCAATAGCGACCCAGATGGGTCCCTTAGGATTTACATCAGGCAAATTTGGTCGCCGAGATGTCAACGTGAGTTCACTGTAATGCTTCTGAAATCACTGTAGCATGGTTCTGGCTGAAAGATGACATCGCCGTCGGAGAAGGCACCAAGCATGATGGGACGCAGGTGGTTCGCAGCTGTTACCGTGTCTTGGATTACTACCACATGTCGCATACAAGCGTAATACTGATCCCACCAGCCTGCGTCCACCACGCGCTGCACATTTCCAGCGGCCGTTCACCTCTATGACGGCGTTTATGAAGGTGACCATCGACCTAGTGTAGCAAAAATCTGTTACACGAGAAGAGTAGACTTGTTTCCATTGATCGACGGTCGAATTCCGATGGTTCCGTGTCTTCTGTAGTCGTAGTTGACGTCGATGGGTCGACAAGTGACTACGTAGGGGTGGTCTCCTGCAGAGCTCCATATTCAACAACGTTCGATGAACAGTGTGTGCACCAGAATTGTGCTCTTTCGGCAGAGATGCCACATATCACCACCTAGCCTACTTTACGGAGCAGACAAGCCTCCGAACCCCACGTTCTGTGAAGAGTCGTGGACGTCCAACCATTTAGTGCCCCGTGGTACTTTCACTTCCGTTCTCACGACAGTAGAGATACTCTCATATACCCGCAACGCCAACGGGCGAATTCCAACGTGGTGGTGGGCGGTGGTCATAATGTTCAAATGGTTCAAATGGCTCTAAGCACTATGGGACTTAACACTAGAGGTCATGAGTCCCCTAGAATTAGAACTACTTAAACCTAACTAACCTAAGGACATCACACACATCCAAGCCCGAGGCAGGATTCGAACCTGTGACCGTAGCAGGAGCGCGGTTCCAAACTGAAGCGCCTAGAACTGCTCGGCCCCTCCGGCCGGCAAATTTAAGATCTCGTTTATTGTCCCATCTCAGTTGCATATTTTTCATTAGATTACACGTTTCGATCACCCAGGGTAATCTTCAGTACCAAGCAGTTGTGTCAGCAACCCGTCTTGTCTGCGCAGAACCATGTATCAGAGAGATCTGATTCGTGGTTCTGAGTAGACAAGACGGGTTGCTGACACAACTACTTGGGTCTGAAGATGATCCTTAGTGATAGAAACATGTAATCTAATGAGAGATGTACAACTAAGATGGAACAGTGAATGAAAATTATGTTAGCAGTATGAAGTCAGCGATGAACCTCAAAGTTTTTTTTTTAACCTCAATTTCTTTTCCCGTTTTTTCTATGTTTTTCTTTACTGCTTGCTCAATGTACAGACTGAATAACATTGGGGATAGGCTACAGCCCTGTCTCACTCTCCTCTCATCCAGTGCCTCCTTTCATGCTCCTGCCGTATGGTTTCTGTACAAGTTGTAAATAACCTTTCGCGCCATGTATTTTACCCCTATTACCTTCAGAGTTTCAAAGAGTGTATTCTAGTCAACATTGTCAAAAACTTCCTCCAAATCTACAAGAGATAAAAACGAAGATTTGCCTTTTGTGGGCGGCGATGAGGGGAGGGAGTGGGGAGTAGTAAAAGTTTGCAGAGGGAGACAAGGTAGAGTAAGGAGGTTCATATGGATGTGAGTTGCAGTTGTTATTCGGAGATGAACGGGCTTGCACAGTATACAGCAACGTGGAGAACATTATCAAACCAGGCTACGTAATCAAGACCATAACGAGAGCAAAAACATCGTTTGAAAACTTTTAAATTTCACTCAAGTCATCTTCACAGTGCATTGAAACGATACCTTGGATGTGGAAACGTTGTTCCTACGCCTCTGACGTAGAGCGTGGCGTGACGGATAGCATCTATGTTTTCATGTAATGCCCGTGCCTTGTCCTTGTGTTGCCCCAATAACATCTAGTTCAAATGGTTCAAATGGCTCTGAGCACTATGGGACGCAACTGCTGTGGTCATCAGTCCCCTAGAACTTAGAACTACTTAAACCTAACTAACCTAAGGACATCACACACATCCATGCCCGAGGCAGGATTCGAACCTGCGACCGTAGCAGTCGCACGGTTCCTGACTGCGCGCCTAGAACTAACATCTAGTTGTTCAGCTGGTGTTCTACATAGACATTCCCGGTGAGCTTAGGTATTAGCTATCGCAGGCATTTCTTTTATACAATCTCGATCTAATTTAATTGGTAGTCGGTAGATAATCCTCATGATGAGCTTCCATGTAAGACCGCTGGTAGAACTGTTGTTATAGATACGTACTTTGATATTCATGCCTAATTTTCTGGTCAGGCATAGTGGTAGCCGTAATTTCGTTGTGTTTTTGCAGCTACTCCTGGACGTGGTATTTTAAAGATGTACTTTCGTATTTACGTCTAATTTTCAGGTCAAGAATAGTGGTAGCCATGATTCCGTCATGTTTTATAGCGTCTCCTGGACGTGGTACTTTGTAGATGTGTTACGATCGTAGGGCGTTTTTTAGCAACATAGGTAGAGGTGCTTTCTTGCGGGTTAATTGAATTTTGTTATTTATGCATCATCTTTCTAATTCTGTTAGATGATTTTGCAGACTCCTAATGTTAATCGTATGACACGTTCACTTGCAAGAAAACCGGTATCGTTGGCGATATAGAATAGCGTAACATTGTTCTTGGTCGGATATGGGTTACATTCACAAACTTGTCAAATGAACAAGGTAGTAAATAATTAGTACACCACTACCAACACAACCATTATGAATTCGAATTGATTATAGTTAATAACCAAACATTAAAAAATACTAAGTCAAAATAAAAAGAATTTAAGTACTTTCGCTTGCGATAATTCTACTAAAATGATTCATTTCGTTAAAAAAAAAAGAAAAGAGCGTAGTCTTTAATCTGTATATTGGAGGAAAATATACTCGTAATTTCTTATAACGCTTTGAGTGCATATGTGGCGGATTTTATTATCGGCTCGCTTCTACTGTTTATCATTTCTGTGGCCAAAAATATATGCAATTAAGTTGTGCCTGTATTGTGACGTATCACATTGATTAACGCTTCCGTCTCTGAAGCCGTTTCTTGCATATTACGCAGTTCTTTGTTGAGCTTAAACGCTCACTGACACTGCCTTGATTCATACAAGTTCGCACACACATCTACATCTACATCTACATGGATACTCTGCAAATCACATTTAAGTGCCTGGCAGAGGGTTCATCGAACCACATTCGCAATTATCTATTATTCAAATCTCATATAGTGCACGGAAAGAACCAGCACCTATATACAGGGTGTTTCAAAAATGACCGGTATATTTGAAACGGCAATAAAAACTAAACGAACAGCGATAGAAATACACTGTTTGTTGCAATATGCTTGGGACAACAGTACATTTTCAGGCGGACAAACTTTCGAAATTGTAGTAGTTACAATTTTCAACAACAGATGGCGCTGCAAGTGATGTGAAAGATATAGAAGACAACGCAGTCTGTGGGTGCGCCATTCTGTACGTCGTCTTTCTGCTGTAAGCGTGTGCTGTTCACAACGTGCAAGTGTGCTGTGGACAACATGGTTTATTCCTTAGAACAGAGGATTTTTCTGGTGTTGGAATTCCACCTCCTAGAACACAGTGTTGTTGCAACAAGACGAAGCTTTCAACGGAGGTTTAATGTAACCATAGGACCGAAAAGCGATACAGTAAAGGATCTGTTTGAAAAATTTCAACGGACTGGGAACGTGACGGATGAACGTGCTGGAAAGGTAGGGCGACCGCGTATGGCAACCACAGAGGGCAACGCGCAGCTAGTGCAGCAGGTGATCCAACAGCGGCCTTGGGTTTCCGTTTGCCGTGTTGCAGCTGCGGTCCAAATGACGCCAACGTCCACGTATCGTCTCATGCGCCAGAGTTTATACCTCTATCCATACAAAATTCAAACGCGGCAACCCCTCAGCGCCGCTACCATTGCTGCACGAGAGACATTCGCTAACGATATAGTGCACAGGATTGATGACGGCGATATGCATGTGGGCAGCATTTGGTTTACTGACGAAGCTTATTTTTACCTGGACGGCTTCGTCAATAAACAGAACTGGCGCATATGGGGAACCGAAAAGCCCCATGTTGCAGTCCCATCGTCCCTGCATCCTCAAAAAGTACTGGTCTGGGCCGCCATTTCTTCCAAAGAAATCATTGGCCCATTTTTCAGATCCGAAACGATTACTGCATCACGCTATCTGGATATTCTTCGTGAATTTGTGGCGGTACAAACTGCCTTAGACGACACTGCGAACACCTCGTGGTTCATGCAAGATGGTGCCCGGCCACATCGCACGGCCGACGTCTTTAATTTCCTGAATGAATATTTCGATGATCGTGTGATTGCTTTGGGCTATCCGAAACATACAGGAGGTGGCGTGGATTGGCCTCCCTATTCGCCAGACATAAACCCCTGTGACTTCTTTCTGTGGGGACACTTGAAAGACCAGGTGTACCGCCAGAATCCAGAAACAATTGAACAGCTGAAGTAGTACATCTCATCTGCATGTGAAGCCATTCCGCCAGACACGTTGTCAAAGGTTTCGGGTAATTTCATTCAGAGACTACGCCATATTATTGCTACGCATGGTGGATATGTGGAAAATATCGTACTATAGAGTTTCCCAGACCGCAGCGCCATCTGTTGTTGACAATTGTAACTACTGTAATTTCGAAAGTTTGTCTGCCTGAAAATGTACTGTTGTCCCAAGCATGTTGCAACAAACGGTGTATTTCTATCGCTGCTCGTTTAGATTTTATTACCGTTTCAAATATACCGGTCATTTTTGAAACACCCTGTATTTCCCTACGAGCTCTGATTTTCCTTATTCTATCGTGGTGATCGTTTCTCCTCATGTAGGTTGGTGTCAACAAAATATTTTCGCATTCGGAGGAGAAAGTTGGTGATTGGAATTTCGTGAGAAGATTCCGTCGCAACGAAAAACGCCTTTCTTTTAATGATGTCCAGCCCAAATCCAGTATCATTTCTGTGACACTCTCTCCCATATTTCGCTATAATACAAAACGTGCTGCCCTTTTTAGAACTTTTTCGATGTACTCCGTCAACCCTATCTGGTAAGGATCCCACACCGCGCAGCAGTACTCTAAAAGAAGACGGACAAGCGTAGTATAGGCAGTCTCCTTCGTCGATTTGTTACATTTTCTAAGGTTCCTGCCCATAAAACGCAGCAACAGGACGGCGTTTTCGATACGCCTCGTTTTGTTGCCCTTCATATCAAGCTATCCTGGGCTTACGTTTCAGCAAATTTGATGTCTGCCTGCACACGGCGAGAGGTTCTGCTGCAATGATTTCGTGTTTGCCGAACTCTACCTTGGCCAGCAAGGTTGCTGTATCACTCATTAGATGAGAACTTTGGAAGCATTATGGGCAGTGCCCTCGAACCGCCTCGGGATTTTCAGGATCTGGTGCGTCAGTTGCACAGAATGTGGCACGATATCCGTCAGGAGGGCATCAAACAACTCTATCAATCAGTGTCAAGTCGAAGCTTGCATAAGGCGCAGAGGTGGACCAACGCGCTATTAACTTGCTCAGCTTGTGGAACTTCTCTTGAATAGGCTACATCCGAGAGAGATGACGCATATTTTCAAATTCAAAATTGTTTATGTTAAGTGACATGGTAGCGTGCCCTTTTAGCATTTTTTTGTTCAGCTAAACACACCATTCGTCTATGACGTGCAATTTTTTTGGCTTTTTCTGTGTAACATTTAAACATCTTTAATTTACGGCGTCTATCCCTTATGCTATGGGCTATATGCTGCATGTTAAAAACCGCAAAACTATTTTGTTTGTAAAGTATATATATATATATATATATATATATATATATATATATATATATATATATATATATATACTTACAATACATTTCTGGCTATAAATTTGCTGTGAGATGAAGAAAAATCTATGAAGTGTTAACAATACTTTTTTAAATATATTATTTATACATGTAAATAGTTCACTGCTGTATGTAACTAGTTTAGCTACTAACAGCTGAAAACATAAAAACTAAGATATATAATCCATCTATCTTTACCTAGTACATCCAATAAATCCTGATGAAGTATTAAATCAAAACCAAAAGTAAGAATTACAAATTTAGCCCATTTGATTTTCTTTGTATTATCTCGGCCACAACCGACACAAAAAATACCATAAATTGTGCAGTCTTCGTGTAACCAAAGCTTACAAGTTGTCCGACATAATCACTTTTTTCTTCTGTTTTCAGGTATAATTCTCAGCGCGTTTTACACATACCTTCGGATACGTTTTGTGATTCTTTCGTGTCGTCATCCGGGTCGTCCGATTGTGAAACTCTGTGCAAGGTAAGTCATTTGAATGAAAATACGAACATAACAGAAATGTTTCCAGTTATTTGAAAGTGTTGTCTGGTTAGTGCGGAAAGCATTCCCATCGAGAAAAGGTGCGGAATATGTGCCGGATTTTATTGCGGTATGTATCCCGACCTGTAGGGGAGAAAAGCCGCAGCTTATAAATTCATGATCTTGATAGCCAAGATGGCTGCACTAGAATCGAAGCACGTCCAACAGAACTTACTGTTAATGTAACTACTTAGACACTCGGAAATTTCTGATTATTTAGCATACACTAAGAACTGATAGCGACTGTGAAAAAACTTTTGAAGGATGTTTATAGACTTACCAAAGTTATTCCTCCAGAATTTATGGGAAACTTCCTCGATCGGAATGTAATTACTTTTAATATGCCCTGGCGTTCACTGAGCGACTTCAGTGCGGACAAACCCACACTGTGTCGGTATTTGTCGCAACTGCGTGTGGTTCACAGTCTCTACAGCGTGCGGCGCCTCTCTCCGATTTACCTAAATCAACCAATTTTTCTGAAAATGTAATAATTTGTTTACCTGTAAATGTGCATCATATCTACCAGTTTCCGTACCATTCACATAACTCCTTCGTGGTGCGACTGTTTCTTTGTCTTAGAATATGTATTTGTGTTAAGTCTTTTCAAACGAAAGAATACCAGTAACAATCTGTCTTACCCACTTGTGTAACTACACTACCTTATCTAACATGGCCGTTTGCGAGCATTCTTCGTATCAGCGGAAAACTTAAATATCGGTTATTAACTAATCTTCTGCGAGAGCAAATTTTTACGCAAGTTATCTATTTTCTTTGAAGACGACGATACTGTGCTGTTCGAAAAGTCACCTTAAACAAAAAATTCCAAGATGTCTTGTATACTACCATATAATATGACATAAAAGTCCCTGTGAGTGATTATAGTAATAGATAATAAGCTCATGAAACAATACCGCACTGTTACTGCATGTCTACATTCCCTAAGTCTCTGACTGGTTGGTTTCGATCGTAGCCTGCATAATGGATGTTCCTTTCTCATAAGGCAGAGATACGTCTGCCAGAAGATGTATTTGCGACTGAAATTAGTTGCAAATTGAAATTACATAATTATTAGAACAGAGGCCGCACTGCGTTTGCATTATGGCGTCTCTTAACCATATCGAAACTGTAGAGGCATTTCAAAATAATAACAATAACAACAGTTGTAATAACACAAGCAGTCGAAGGCAAGATTGGTGTCACAGTCAATGCGACAGACTGTCTCTAGGGTTTCAACTACGGCAGACGGTAACAGCAAAATAGTCATGATTCTTACGAGCGCGGCGTGATGATGTAGAAGTTACTAAATAGTAAATAATTGTGCCAAGAATTAACAGTTTACGTATTTTAAACAATGTAACCCAAGCATGTAGCTAATATAAAGAAACACTGCCCTAAGGCAGACGAAAAAAATTCGCAACACCAAGAAGAAGTCGAGCGACATAAACGGAAGTCGGCAGGTGTGTGTCTACATCTGGAAGACGAGGTCTGTTCATATTTCACACCGGTCACCCAAGTGTGGCGCTAGTAGCGCCACAATGAGGATGCAAAGCAGGTTTGTTTTAAATACACGGACCGTGCTGTCGAACTTTAACGTTGAGCGTGCCAAGTTCAACGTGCTGCTGAACGCTCAGGAACGATGCGACTTGTGCATACGGTACGTGGGCCCCAACGTGGTATACGCGATCGCAACGCACTCCAGCGGCAGTTGAGGGATGTTTCTAGTTCGTAAATCACACTGTTTACTCAACGAACGTGCGTAAAATTACCACGTTAGCTCTATTAAAACGCACATTTCCTCCATCGTCCACGAAAAGGAAAGTACCATGTCCGATCAATAAGAACACAGGCTTATAAAAGTTCCATTACAAACACCGCGGTAAGGACTTGTAATACTTCTCTGCATCAGATAAACATTATTTCATTGTTCCCACATTTTAGTAAAACCCCAAGGTCAGTCTTACTTGATCACTGTTTCTACCTAGTAGCAGAATCTGTGCAACATGTGAATTACGAAGCGTAAAAGAAAAAGAAGCATCTTTATACAAGTAGCGCAGGCTGTCCTGTAGATTAAGCCAATCCAACATAGTCACCCCTAAAAAAAAAGTGAACTTATATTTACATAACATCAAATATTATAGCGTATACTTATATTAAACTAATAATAAAGTATCAGAACCTAATAAAAACGCGAATGTTAGGGAAAAAAAATTGGGAGTGTTACAACGACGCGAACCACCGCCTCAACAAAACTCACTTGAGGACAGAGACGCTACTCATTACGCTAAGCCAACAACTCCCATAGTATTGTTAACCATAGAGTCTTACCCCTTGCTAAAATCTTTAATCTTAGATAATTATGTTACTAACTGAAATTTAATTATAACAAATTGTACCAAGAACAATGCGTTTTTGGTGGATCTTCAGTGTGTCGCTGCCTCACAACTCTGCACTGAAGGGAGACGGCATGCGTGTGACGTAGGTGGCGTTGTGCCATCTCATTGGTCAACGCTCAGTCGCACGCTCAGAATATCTGACATGCCAGCTATTGTTCTGCACGTTCGGAAAGACTCCCGAACGTGCTATTCCACGCTATGACGTCAGAAACTTGGCACGCTCAACGCTCAACGTTCGGATGCACGGTCCGTGTGCCGACGGCTTAAGGGTCGTGAGCGTTAATTACCTTTGAGATTGCATGTGGTGAGTTGGTGTTAATGAAGAATGCCTTTAAGGCGACAAAGAATCCATTATGAACTCCTCACTGAATTTGAATGAAGTCTTGTAATAGGGCTGCGAGAAGCTGAATATTCGTTCTGCGATGCTGCAGAAAGACTTAGCACGAATGTAGCCACTGTACACGACTGCTGACAGCGATGCTCACCTGGACGTAAAAAAAAAAGTCTTCAGATGTGTGTGAAATCTTATGGGACTCAACTGTTAAGCTCACCAGTCCCTAAGCTTACACACTACTTAACCTAAATTATCCTAAGGACAAACACACACACCCATGCCCGAGGAAGGACTCGAACCTCCGCCGGGACCAGCTGCACAGTCCATGACTGCAGCGCCCAGACCGCTCGGCTAAACCCGCGTGGCCACCTGATGGTAAGACCGTTGTGTTCGGCGTATGACTCTGGCGCATCGTACTGCATCTGCAGCAGCAACTTGAGCAGCAGTTGGTATCACAGCGACACAACAAACTGTTACTAATCAGTTACTTCAAGGACAGCTCCGAGACAGACGCCCTGTAGCGTGTATTGCACTGACCCAAAACCATCACTATTTGTGACTTCAGTGGTCCCAAGAGAGAGCTCATTGGAGGGCACCTTCGAGGTCTGCTCTTTTTTCTGATGAAAGCAGATACCGCCTCGGTGCCATTGGTGGCCCTATGTTGGTTAGGAGGCGAGCTGAGAGCCTCCGAACAAGCTATCTGTGTGCCAGACACAATGGAATCATGGCCTGGTGTGCGATTTCGTATGACAGCAGGAGCATTCTCGTGATTGTTCCCCATACCCTGGCTGAAAATTTGTACATGAATCTGGTGATCCGTGCTGCCATTCATGAACAGCAGTCAGGAGGGGGGGGGGGGGGGGGCGGGGGGTGTTTTCCAGCAGGATACCGCTCGTCCACATACCGCTGTAGTAACCTAACATGCTCTACAGAGTGTCGATATATTCCCTAGGCCTGTTCGATCATCAGATATGTCTCCAGTTGAGCACTTGTTGGACATCATCGGACGGCAACTCCAGCGTCATCTATAAACAGCTTTAGCCGATCTTGTAGTGACCGACCTAGTGCAACAGGCATGGAACTCGATTCCAAAAATTGACACCCGGCACCTGTGCAACACAATACTTGCGCGTTTACCGGCTTGCATTCAACATTCTGGCGGTTACACTGGTTATTAATGTACCAGATTTCTTATGGCTTTTCTAGCGTTTACATTAACCTGTGGTGCTGCAATGTGAATTACTTAAGTGTGTTACCTGGACAAATAAATTCTCAAAATTTAATTACTCCTGGTTAATTATATTCTGATGTTGCGATTTTGTTTTCCGTCCGTGTATTATCGGTGCCAACGGCCTTGCCTCAGTGGTAACACCGGTTCCCGTCAGATCACCGAAGTTAAGCGCTGTCGGGCTGGGTTAGCACTTGGATGGATGGCCATCCGGTCTGTCTAACGCTATTGGCAAGTGGGGAGCACTCAGCCCTTGTGAGGCAAACTGAGGAGATACTTGATTGAGAAGTAGCGGCTCCGCTCTCGTAAACTGACATATGGCCGGGAGAGCGGTGTGCTGACCACATGACCCTCTACATCCGCATCCAGTGACATCTGTGGGCTGAGGATGACACGGCGGCCGGTCGGTACCTCTGAGCCTTCTTTACCTGTTCGGGAGGAGTGAAGTGGGTGAGTGTGTTATCGGTATGACTCTATCCTTACGACTATTCCACGCGAAACCTCACCGACTTTTCGCTTGGCATAAAGGTGCGAGAACGCTAGCGTTCGGGTATTTTTGAAGGAACCGGCAAGACAGTGTCTGGTGTTTGCTGCGAAAGTTTCACAGAACCAGCAATGTGCACGCCGTATAACTGACTGCATCATAGCACTGCTTGTAGTATCACTCTTTCATATCCCAGGCTGCCGTAGATTGACTTCACATGACTTCTTTCGGGTACCACTCGTACTGAATTCGACGACATTCCACTTGCTACTTCGCCGCCTCAGTTTTTGGCGCTGCCTCACCCAAACCACCTCATCGTTCTCCGCATACTTCGTACACATTTTTTAACTAACTCGCCGTACTAAAAATAGTGTCGGTAAGCAGACCTTTCCGTGTTCGCTGTCCCAGCCACGAGTGCTCAGTGACATTGTTACAGGACGGCACTCGATAGAACAAATGCGAGATTTCCTGTCAGTCTTGGCCGGAGGCCCAAGTTGCAGCAAACTATTTGTGGAGCTCCGGTTTGGGCTGCAGCGAGCGACTGCAATAACGGGCGGACAGGCGCGGCCACAGATATTATGCTCTTGACCCTCTGCCCCTCCGGGCCCTCCCCCCCCCCCCCCCCCCCCGCCAACTCTGCCCCACCCCCTGCTGCTGCCACCGCTGGCCTCTCTGGAGCGACTGACCTCCCAATAACGGCGTGCTGGCATTCTCTGCTGCGCCACACCGCACCAGCCGGCAGCCGGAGGGACCACCTCACCCTGACGGAGACATCCTGGAGGCATCGTGAGCTGCACTCGTTGTCTCATTAAAATCCTCTGGTGCTATGTCGAGTCATCTTTTAAAATACTCTCTTCTCCTTCATCATCGTTTTCCCCTAGGAGTTTGACATTTTCGATCTGCACAGGCCTCTTTCGTTCTTAGATCTCTTTGTCTTCCATTCCGTTCCCGGGTTCGATTCCCGGCGGGCTCAGGGATTTTCTCTGCCTCGTGATGGCTGGGTGTTGTGTGCTGTTCTTAGGTTAGTTAGGTTTAAGTAGTTCTAAGTTCTAGGGGATTGATGACCATAGATGTTAAGTCCCATAGTGCTCAGAGCCATTTGAACCATTTTTTTTCTTCCATTCCTTCCTATATTTATTTTTCCCCTTCTTAGCTCTGGCCCTTGTCCCCTCTTCTTCTGGGCGGCTCCCAGTTTAACATATTCCTTCGCCATCTATGGATAGGCATTTTCTGTACATGCCCGTTGTAATGAAACTGGTTCAAAACACCTTTTAAATAATAAAACATGACCTATATAAGGAATCTGATTACCCCAGTTAGTCATGAACGGAAAAAATTAGGTAATTCAGTACAATTATTATATAGATGCGATAAATCACTTTAACGGGAGCCAAATGAACAATTAAAGTTAATAAAATTTCAGTAAACCTGCAAAAGTAAAAACAAATTATTGTAGGGGCCTACATAGACATCGCGCATCTGTTAGATGCCCACGAAATACGTAATTTTGTTTTGAAGCTGACAGACAATAAGAAAATAGGTGCAGTTTTCAAGCAGTAATGGCGGACGGTATCAGCTGGTAATATATGTAATTTTATGGTAGCTAATTTTACTACTCAAAATTAAAATATGTATTCTCTCCAAAAGAAGTTAGAAACAAACATTAAAATAAAATTATAATGATCAGCTAAATGTCTGAGAAGAATTTTGAAAGGAAATTATTAATTGAACCTTAATTTGGAGGGTTTTCAACACTGTCAACAAGACGAAATAATGGAAAGAATATTAATTGGGACAAAACAAAATAGAGACATCGTGACAGTATTTTTAAAAATAGTTAATTTAACTGTAATTGTCTCTAATTTTGAAATGAGAGAGTGCGTAATAATTTTCTTTTAATGTGTTAACTGTTGCTGTAGGCAGTACGATGACGTTAGCGGTGGTCCGCGCGGACGATGTGTCAAGTAGATCCTGGTTCGTGGAGTGAAGATAATGATGGATCCTCCTGTTTCATTAATATTCCAGTTACGGCAGTGGTCCACATCTCCGTTGGAATCGAATCAGCTGGCAGCACTGGCGCGAAAATAATAGTTCCAGTATGCGCATTATCGATACGCGTGCGACGTTTTATTATTAAAAGCTTATTAATCACGCGGTGCAGGTAGGTCGGAATTATGCAACGTCTTTAGCATTTAAGATATATAACCAGTTAATGCCAATGCTTCGTATAGTTCTTTCACCGTTTTGCCACAGGAAAACAGTCACATGTGTTTTTCACTATAACAGTCCGTTACACATCAGTTCAATTACGTCATCGTCTTTAAGACAGTTTGGACGATATAATGAATGTTTCTTGATCAAATCACAGCACTGTTCTTTTACTTGACATTTTGGTTTGGTCCACCTTCACGCAGTTCTAACAGTTAGTGTCTCCACACGACAATGGTTTCTGGTTCATGGCTAATTGTCACAAGTTCACACAGTTTGTAAAATCGTCACCGCAAACACTCCATATACTTTTCAGGTTTTACTGTTCACTTAATAACGCACAATCTTCTATTAACACAGCGGACGCACGGTAATTAATTGTTTCTCCGCGTATCGCCGTCTTTCACGCCGAAATTTGCAACGTTTGACACCCGCGAACGGACCACAATACCACAACAACTCGCAGACCCTCTATCGATAGTCGTTCGCTCTCTCTCTGACACAATACTTCTCCGAGCCTAACCAAAGATTTACAAACCATATAGAACCAGAACATTCATATTCGTACAATATAAAATATAAAACAGTAGCAAAATGAATGAAGAAACAATGTGACGTAGTAACAAATAAAGAATAGTTGTAATAAATGATACATACGTACTGTGACAAGGTAATGCACAAAAGAAAAAAAAATATTATCGACTTTCGGGGAAAGCAATGTCTTTACATCGTACCACTAAAGCGCTCTATTTTCCAACGCGTTCTGTTTTGGAGTGCGTTACCTCCATTCACCTCCATACCACATTTCCTATCCAAACAAGTCTCGTCAGCTCCAGACATCTTCTCACGCAGTCCTTATCAAGTCTTTTAATTTTCTCCCTAACTTTCTTTGTTTGATGCCACATCTCAGCTCTATATAAAAACGCAGCGAGGTGACAAAAGCCTTGGGAGACCTTGTAATATCGTGTCGGACATCATTTTGCGAGGAGTAGTGTGGCAACTCGACATGTGGGGAACAAGTCTGTGGATGGCCCCTGTAGAAGTACTGAGCCTTACTGCCTCCATTGTTTGGAACCACTTTGCTCTTCACTTAAAGACGAAATTCCTTCTCTATTTTCTTACGTAAAATACCAGACAATAGTCTAGCTCTTACTGGGATAACACTTATTAATGTATTTGTGAACACCCCTTTGTCTTTGTCAATATATATATATATATATACCAGGTGATCAAAAAGTCACTATAAATTTGAAAACTGAATAAATCACGGAATAATGTACACAGAGAGGTACAAATTGACACACATGCTTAGAATTACATGCGGTTTTATTATAACCATAAAAATACAAAAGTTCATTAAAAGTCCGATAGATGGCACGTCATCTTATCAGAACAGCAATAATTAGCATAACAAAGTAAGACAAAGCAAAGATGATGTTCTTTACAGGAAATTCTCAATATGTCCACCATCATTCCTCAATAATAGTTGTAGTCGAGGAATAATGTTGTGAACAGCACTGTAAAGGAACTTCCTGGCAGATTAAAACTGTGTGCCCGACCGAGACTCGAACTCGGGACCTTTGCCCTCCATGGGTAAGTGCTCTACCATCTGAGCTACCGAAGCACGACTCACGCCCGGTGTTCACAGCTTTACTTCTGCCAGTATCTCGTCTCCTACCTTCCAAACTTTACAGAAGCTCTCCTGCGAACCTGCAGAACTAGCACTCCTGAAAGAAAGGATATTGCGGAGACATGGCTTAGCCACAGCCTGGGGGATGTTTCCAGAATGAGATTTTCACTCTGCAGCGGAGTGTGCGCTGATATGAAACTTCCTGGCAGATTAAAACTGTGTGCCCGACCGAGACTCGAACTCGGGACCTTTGCCTTCCGCGGGCAAGTGCTCTACCATCTGAGCTACCGAAGCACGACTCACTCCCGGTGTTCACAGCTTTACTTCTGCCAGTATCTCGTCTCCTACCTTCCAAACTGCTGAACTAGCACTCCTGAAAGAAAGGATACTACAGAGACATGGCTTAGCCACAGCCTGGGGGATGTTTCCAGAATAAGATTTTCACTCTGCAGCGGAGTGTGCGCTGATATGAAACTTCCTATTTACATTATTCCGTGGTTTATTAAGTTTTCAAATGTATACAGACTTTTTGATCACCCGGTATATACACTCCTGGAAATTGAAATAAGAACAGCGTGAATTCATTGTCCCAGGAAGGGGAAACTTTATTGACACATTCCTGGGGTCAGATACATCACATGATCACACTGACAGAACCACAGGCACATAGACACAGGCAACAGAGCATGCACAATGTCGGCACTAGTACAGTGTATATCCACCATTCGCAGCAATGCAGGCTGCTATTCTCCCATGGAGACGATCGTAGAGATGCTGGATGTAGTCCTGTGGAACGGCTTGCCATGCCATTTCCACCTGGCGCCTCAGTTGGACCAGCGTTCGTGCTGGACGTGCAGACCGCGTGAGACGACGCTTCATCCAGTCCCAAAAATGCTCAATGGGGGACAGATCCGGAGATCTTGCTGGCCAAGGTAGTTGACTTACACCTTCTAGAGCACGTTGGGTGGCACGGGATACATGCGGACGTGCATTGTCCTGTTGGAACAGCAAGTTCCCTTGCCGGTCAGGGAGTGGTAGAACGATGGGTTCGATGACGGTTTGGATGTACCGTGCACTATTCAGTGTCCCCTCGACGATCACCAGTGGTGTACGGCCAGTGTAGGAGATCGCTCCCCACACCATGATGCCGGGTGTTGGCCCTGTGTGCCTCGGTCGTATGCAGTCCTGATTGTGGCGCTCACCTGCACGGCGCCAAACACGCATACGACCATCCTTGGCACCCAGGCAGAAGCGACTCTCATCGCTGAAGACGACACGTCTCCATTCGTCCCTCCATTCACGCCTGTCGCGACACCACTGGAGGCGGGCTGCACGATGTTGGGGCGTGAGCGGAAGACGGCCTAACGGTGTGCGGGACCGTAGCCCAGCTTCATGGAGACAGTTGCGAATGGTCCTCGCCGATACCCCAGGAGCAACAGTGTCCCTAATTTGCTGGGAAGTGGCGGTGCGGTCCCCTACGGCACTGCGTAGGATCCTACGGTCTTGGCGTGCATCCGTGCGTCGCTGCGGTCCGGTCCCAGGTCGACGGGCACGTGCACCTTCCGCCGACCACTGGCGACAACATCGATGTACTGTGGAGACCTCACGCCCCACGTGTTGAGCACTTCGGCGGTACGTCCACCCGGCCTCCCGCATGCCCACTATACGCCCTCGCTCAAAGTCCGTCAACTGCACATACGGTTCACGTCCACGCTGTCGCGGCATGCTACCAGTGTTAAAGACTGCGATGGAGCTCCGTATGCCACGGCAAACTGGCTGACACTGACGGCGGCGGTGCACAAATGCTGCGCAGCTAGCGCAATTCGACGGCCAACACCGCGGTTCCTGGTGTGTCCGCTGTACCGTGCGTGTGATCATTGCTTGTACAGCCCTCTCGCAGTGTCCGGAGCAAGTATGGTGGGTCTGACACACCGGTGTCAATGTGTTCTTTTTTCCATTTCCAGGAGTGTATGCCGGAGATATACGGGGTGTTAGGGATATCAGTGAATATATTGTGATCGTTGGTACCTTAATATGTACCCACATCATTGTCCACATAATGATAGTTATGTCCCATAAATGTTCTATGGGACTCATGTCGAGCGATCTGGGTGACCAAATCAATCGGTCGAATTATCCAGAATGTTCTTCAAATAAATCACGAACAGTTGTGGTCCAGTGACATGATGCGGTCTCATAATGTCCATGAACGGTTCCAAATGGTCTGCAAGTAGGCAAACATAACCATTTGTCGTTAATGATCGATTCAGTTAAACCGGAGGGCCCAGTCCATTCCACACAAACACGGCCCACACCATTTTGGAACAACCACCAGCTTTCACAGTTTCTTGTTGACAGCTGGGGTCCGTGGCTTGGTGGGGTCTGCACCACACTCGAACCCTACTATCAGCTCTTACCAACTGAAACGAGCACTCGCCTCACGAGGCCAAGTTTTCCAGCCGTCCAGGCTCCAGCCGATATGGTCACGTGCCCAGGAGAGGTGCTGTTAGCGAAGGCACTCGCGTCGGTCGTCTGTTGCAGCAGCCCATTAAGGACAAATTCCGCCACACTGTCGTAACGAATACGTTCGTCGTACGTTTCACATTGATTTCTGCGGTTATTTGACGAAGTGTTACTTGCCTATTAGCACTTTAAACTGTACGAAAGCGCCGCTGCCGTCGGTGCTTAGGCGAAAGTCGTCGGCCACTGCGTTATCCGCGGTTAGGGGTACTGCCTGAAATTTGGCCTTCTCGGCAAACTTTTTACAGTGTGGATCTCTGAATATTGAGTCCCCTGACGATTTGCGAAATGTAATGTCCCCTGCGTCTGGCTCCAACTACCACTCCGCTTTCAAAGTGTGTCAACTCCCGTCGTGCGTGGTAATCAGGTCGGAAACATATTCACATGAAGCACCTGAGTACAAATGACAGCTCCGTTAATGCACTGCCCTTTTGTAACCTGCGTACCCGATAATGCCGCCACCTGTATAGGCCCACGTACGTGTCGCTATCTCATGACTTTTCTCACCTCAGTGTACATTGTCCGCCACACTGTATAATATCCTTTTCTTAATTTCCTGAGGATGTACGTCTGGAGGACAGCATTGTATGGTAGTGAAACGTGGACTGTGAGAAAACCGGAGCAGAAGAGAATCGAAGCGTTTGAGATGTGGCGCTATAGACGAATGTTGAAAATTAGGTGGACTGATAAGGTAAGAACTGAGGAGGTTCTACGCAGAATCGGAGAGGAAAGGAAGATGTGGGAAACACTGATAAGGAGAAGGGACAGGATGATAGGACATCTGCTAAGACATGAGGGAATTACTTCCATGGTACTAGAGGGAGCTGTAGAGGGCAAAAACTGTAGAAGAAGACAGAGATTGGAATACGTCAAGCAAATAATTGAGGACGTAGGTTGCAAGTGCTACTCTGAGATGAAGAGGTTAGCACAGGAAAGGAATTCGTGGCGGGCCGCATCAAACCAGTCAGGACCAAAAAAAAAAAAGTCCTGCTGAGTATTATTATCCCATATTTTCCCATGCAAACGTTTAGCAGGTCTCTTCCCCATTGCTATTTTGGAACTAACATCTTTATCACATGTACTGAGTGAAGAGTATCTTCACTCATCTTTATTCCCATGACTATTTTCTGTACCAACCATTCAGCGCCTGTTCCAAATAGTGTTAAACAGAATAGGTGACATTCCACAGCCTTGTTTTAGGCCCCGATCACAGAAAATACTTTGGGTAACCTTGCTTCCCACTGTAATCATTACTTTGTGTTCTTGTACATCTGTTTAACCAGGTTAATCCATTTTTTCTGACATTCTCAGTGATTCCCACAATTTCATTCCACGGACACTGTCATACGGTTTCTGTAGCTTTACAAAGTTCACATGCATTTTTAATTCTGGATTTTTAGAATAACTGCCAGATGAAGTGAATGGTATCACGACATGGTGCTCGTTGTCTAAAACCACTTTGCTCTTCACTCAAAGCCAAAACATCCATTACCATTTCCTTACTCTAAATACAGGAGAAAAGTGTAGCCACTGCTAGGATAACACTTATTCCTCTACAGTTTGTGCACAGCCTCTTGTCTCCTTTTTTTATATAGATCTCGGAGGTATACAGTTTTAAGGGTATCATTGCAGATATTGTAATCATTGGTACCTTAATGCGTACCCACTCCAACGTATTAGTTGCTTTGGCTCTGCATCTATAGTCTTCCCATAAACACGTCACATAATTTATTGCCTGATGTTTTCCGCATGGTCGTAACCACACCACTAAGCGGATTACACCTGCCACTATAGCCATTTTGTGTCCACGTGTGCACACTTCACCACCTGACCTGCTGCCCAGAGGGAAAATAAGCATTAATGGCTTGCCCCTGCCACATGTAATTGGAGCTATTAAGCAAACTGAAAAGATACTCCTCCTAGTAGCTATAAATTATTAGCCTTAAAATGAAGTAAATACTAAAGTAATGATCTTCAGTACACTATCCTCAGTCACCAAGAAAAATTGCACTTATACCCTTAATAACCTGTATCACAATTTCTACTCAATCGGTGGACCTCGTCTCGCCTCTGTTTTCTCAAACAGTTCCTGTAGACGTCTTTTCAATAGATTTCTCCACACTTAAGAAGTTGCATTCGTATATTGTCTGGTCCTGGAACTTTATTTACTTTTCATTAGACAGTGCTGCTTTCACATCCTCTTCCGTTATTTCTATACTTTTTTCTGCTTCTTCTTCTTCTTCTTCTCATTACTAGTCCACCCAAAAATATTTAAAATACTAAAACTTAGTTTGAAATCTTACTTTCTTTAGTGTTTTGGCACTTCCGTTGCGTCGCGCAAATTAACACACAGCGATGGCTACAGCCGGCGGGCTCTTTGCGATGTGCAGCGCGCGAGACAAACTTAACGCAACCTACTGCCCCAAAGGTGTAATCGAAACTTTCACTATCTGGCCCACATTTATTCTTTGCACTCTTACACAGGTGAAATTAGTTTGAGTAAAGAGTGCCATCCTCACCTAGGCCCATGAGACAAGGTTAAACTTCTCACAACTCCAAAGTCAGTAATTCAAAGCCAGTAGCTAATCATTTTTAGGAATGATACCATGATACGAGCACTGTGCATCTAACTGCTAACAGCTCAATGCACCGCTTCCAACTACTTACAAGCAGCTAGTATATATATATATGTGTATATATATATATATACACTCCTGGAAATGGAAAAAAGAACACATTGACACCGGTGTGCTAGACCCACCATACTTGCTCCGGACACTGCGAGAGGGCTGTACGAGCAATGATCACACGCACGGCACAGCGGACACACCAGGAACCGCGGTGTTGGCCGTCGAATGGCGCTAGCTGCGCAGCATTTGTGCACCGCCGCCGTCAGTGTCAGCCAGTTTGCCGTGGCATACGGAGCTCCATCGCAGTCTTTAACACTGGTAGCATGCCGCGACAGCGTGGACGTGAACCGTATGTGCAGTTGACGGACTTTGAGCGAGGGCGTATAGTGGGCATGCGGGAGGCCGGGTGGACGTACCGCCGAAGTGCTCAACACGTGGGGCGTGAGGTCTCCACAGTACATCGATGTTGTCGCCAGTGGTCGGCGGAAGGTGCACGTGCCCGTCGACCTGGGACCGGACCGCAGCGACGCACGGATGCACGCCAAGACCGTAGGATCCTACGCAGTGCCGTAGGGGACCGCACCGCCACTTCCCAGCAAATTAGGGACACTGTTGCTCCTGGGGTATCGGCGAGGACCATTCGCAACCGTCTCCATGAAGCTGGGCTACGGTCCCGCACACCGTTAGGCCGTCTTCCGCTCACACCCCAACATCGTGCAGCCCGCCTCCAGTGGTGTCGCGACAGGCGTGAATGGAGGGACGAATGGAGACGTGTCGTCTTCAGCGATGAGAGTCGCTTCTGCCTTGGTGCCAATGATGGTCGTATGCGTGTTTGGCGCCGTGCAGGTGAGCGCCACAATCAGGACTGCATACGACCGAGGCACACAGGGCCAACACCCGGCATCATGGTGTGGGGAGCGATCTCCTACACTGGCCGTACACCACCGGTGATCGTCGAGGGGACACTGAATAGTGCACGGTACATCCAAACCGTCATCGAACCCATCGTTCTACCATTCCTAGACCGGCAAGGGAACTTGCTGTTCCAACAGGACAATGCACGTCCGCATGTATCCCGAGCCACCCAACGTGCTCTAGAAGGTGTAAGTCAACTACCCTGGCCAGCAAGATCTCCGGATCTGTCCCCCATTGAGCATGTTTGGGACTGGATGAAGCGTCGTCTCACGCGGTCTGCACGTCCAGCACGAACGCTGGTCCAACTGAGGCGCCAGGTGGAAATGGCATGGCAAGCCGTTCCACAGGACTACATCCAGAATCTCTACGATCGTCTCCATGGGAGAATAGCAGCCTGCATTGCTGCGAAAGGTGGATATACACTGTACTAGTGCCGACATTGTGCATGCTCTGTTGCCTGTGTCTATGTGCCTGTGGTTCTGTCAGTGTGATCATGTGATGTATCTGACCCCAGGAATGTGTCAATAAAGTTTCCCCTTCCTGGGACAATGAATTCACGGTGTTCTTATTTCAATTTCCAGGAGTATATATATATATATATATATATATATATATATATATATATATATATATATATATATATATATACGCCCCCTCACAGCTATTAGTCTCCTCAACAACATATGCTGGTGGTAATCATTCTGTATCAGGGCGCGAAAAGCAATCGCATAGCCGATAGTATGGACAGAAGAAATGTGTGGTCACGGTGTGGCGAGAGAGTAGCATGTCATCAATCGCTAGCCACTATGAATCAGGAACTCTGGTGATCCAATCTCTGTCCAACTCCATTTCCAGACACGTTATACTTTTTGCTGCTGGCAGACGTAGTTAATATCACACTATATGTAGTCCTGAATCACTTATAAATTTAATTACTTATTATTATTATTCTTATTGCTGTACCTCGAGGATGGTGTACTTATGAACATAGGAAGTTATTTGGTCTCCACTTGATTCTAGTGGCTGATTTTAGATTCACATGTACGAATGCTCACTAAAGACCGATAAGCAGTTTCCATCATTTTCTCAGTTTTTGTTACTATTAGAAATATGCCTGAGTTTTGTGCAGAATTGGTAACTATTTCTCCTTTTAAATATTTATGTGCTTCATAATACGAGTATATTAAAGCTATTTGAAAAATATTGTTATTTCTCCAGTTACAGAATCGTATGGGAGTAAAATACTACATATTTTTAGAACTGTTTATGCAGGGTGGTTCGATACAGTCTGAGAAACTCGTAAGAGTGTTTCAGGGGAAAAGTAAACGTTAAGAAAAAATTCGATGCCTTGCGCCGTTTCCGATTCAGTTGGTACTGAAATTAGCTGATCACGTCGTTACGCGTATAAATTTAAGCAGTCACCCAGAGACAGTGTCACCAAACGTGTTCTTCGTCTGCATTACAAGTGATAACTCACGAACCCACAAAAGTCTGTATATTACGACATTTTAGCACGTTCAAGTGCTTGAATTTGCGCTCGAAACGACCTGATTGGCTAACTTCAAAGCTAATTAAATCGGAAACTGCTAAACGTTTCGAGATTTTTTTCTTAACAATTATTTCTCAGCACAGCCTCCTCTGCAACACCCTTACAAGTTTTTCAGACTGTTTCTGATTCCACTGTATATCATGTAAACAATTAAGCAATCTTTTACTGGTCGCTGCATTGGGGCTCAATTATTAAATTTGAAAATCATTTTTATTTTTTTTAGTAGCTGTATGTCCGATTACGCTGTTTCGTAAACGGTTGGCCCTGACTAGTATTATTACGCAATCTGACTGCATAAAACGACAACAAAGAATGAAATGAAAATTTTCGTTAACACAATTAATTAATTAAGTCCCCAGCAACTATAAAACCTACGAAACCAAAGCACAAGTATAACTGTTCTGTGTGTGGAAGTATGACTCAACGTACACATCTGGCACGGTTCTTCTTCAAAAAGACAAGAAATTTCAAATACCATTTATACTGACGTGATAAAAAAAATTAGAAATACTATAATTGCGCAAGAAAACCAGAATTACACTCTAATACAAGAACACAAGCCAGATGCTTTGTTGACTGAACCTATAATGACGCATTATTCAGGACATTGAAATAATGAGAAAAAAAGAAAAGTAGTTTGTTACCTTCATTTATATTGATGAAAAGCACTATAAACATTACAATATCTCCACACCGACTCGCTACTACCACATCTCAACAAGAACTGACTACTGCCACATCTCGACAAGCACTCTTCACTACGACATCTCAGCAAGCACTGACTACTACGAGTTCTCAACAAGCACTGCCCTCCGCTACTTCTCAATAATCACTGCCAGTGGAGGTGGCGAAACAAAACTCTCTGGCGCTGTGGCTCAGTGTAGCCACCTTTCATAATGCCCTTCCTCCACGGGCTGGAATTTGAAGGTATTTTTGCCAGCATTGGTGGTGAAAATACCACCAAATTCGTCAAAAAAAAATACAGACAAAAATAAAAGATAATATTAATACGTAAATATCATATAATTAGATAAAATTTTGGCTTCGCACTGACCTTTCAATAACCTAATATATAAAATACAGTAGGCAATACAAATTCTTTCATACATGTGGCTTTACATAATAGTTTACACAATACACAAAAAATCAGTTTATACAAATGTTCACATAAAATACTTTTAATTATTTAAAAAAAAACAAATAGTTGATAGTTCCAGCAGCAGCACCCAGCAATGGTCAACAGGTGCAAACACCAACAAGTGACATCATTTTAATAAAAGCAGTTCAGGTACACACAGCAACGAGTCACATTTCTCAGCAGAAGCAGTTCCATTAGTGGCACCCAGCAATGTTGAACAGGTGCAGACCGCAACAAGTGACATTATTTCAGTACAAGCAGTCCATCAGTGGCACCCAGCAATGTTGAGCGGGTGCAGACAGCAACAAGTGACATTATCTCAGTAGAAGTAGTTCCATTAGTGGCACCCAGCAATGTTGAACAGGTGCAGACACCAACAAGTGACATCATTTCAGTAGAAGCAGTCCATCAGTGGCACCCAGCAATGTTGAGCAGGTGCAGACAGCAACAAGTGACATTATTTCAGTACAAGCAGTCCATCAGTGACACCCAGTAATGTTGAGCAGGTACACACAACAACAAGTCACATTATTTCAGTAAAAAACAGTCCATCAGTGGCACCCAGCAATGTCGAGCAGGTGCAGACAGCAACAAGTGACATTATTTCAGTAGAAGCAGTTCCATCTGTGGCACCCAGCAATGTTGAACAAGTGCAGACACCAACAAGTGACTTCATTTTAGTAGAAGCAGTCCATCAGTTGCACCTAGCAATGATGAGCAGGTCCAGAGAGCAGTCCATAATATTCACTATCACTGATCACACTGTTCATCAGAGTTTATAAGCAGAAATTAAACATGTCCTAGTGGCACCAATCATGTAGAAAAAGTACAAGTAACAGCCCATAATATTCACTATCCTAATCACACAGTTCATCAGCAGAAATTAATCATTTCTAAGTGGCACCCATTATGTTGAAAAAGTGCAGGTAACAGTCCATAATATTCACTATCACTAATCACACAGTTCATCAGCAGAAATTAAACATTTCTAAGTGTCACACATCAATGTTGAACAAGTGCAGGTAACAGTTCATACTATTCACCATCACTAATCAGACAGTTCAGGCATGAACAATAGTTTGAATGCACATACAAATGCTTTTACAAAATTGTTCTCAATGCTCTTACACTAAACATACAAATTCTAATAAACACACAAATGATATCAGATAATTGTCATATTAACTATTACAAATACTCAAATATCAGTAAACCTATAATATTTATGGGTGTCAGTGCAAACCACTACAAACAAATAAAATAATATTGAGGAGATAGGTGGGTAGGATTAGGAAAGGAAAACACACAAAACACACTCACTCATCTTTCATCCACATTAAGTACTACTGTGTAATTGAATAGTGTTAACTGTGTAAATGCAATTCTGTCAAAATTTGATGTTCATCATGTGTATCAAGTAGTAGTGGCAGCAATGTATAACAGTCAATAATAGTTAAGTCAACGTCATAGTCATCATGTCAAGACCAATGTTTGCCAAGCCAGATCAAAATGTACGGTTGCTGAACAACTGTCAGTGAGCCAAGGTATGCAATTACTTCCTCTCTCCAAAAAAAAAAAAAAAAAAAAAAAAAATGTACTGCTTATTGATTTAACAAAGTGTGTGTAGACAATCTTCCTTCCACTTGAGTGTTCTAGTCTGCTATCTTCATCCTCCTTGTTCCATATAGACCAACAACAAAAAAATGCACCTCACTAACTTTACCTCTCATCCACCAAAACTCCAATAATCATCAGCATCACATAATCTCAATACTTCAATAATACCTCTTACGTCGATACATATCTTATCATCAATATCATTTACCTTACCTCTTGTCCACAATAACTTCAATAATCATCAACTTCATATAATCTCTTTACCTCAATAATACCTCTTCAATACGTCGACACATATAAACCTTATCGCCAATATCATTTCACTTCCACAACAACTCTTTCCTCTAGTCAGTCTCCTCGAACAAGTACAGATAAAATCCTAATGCAAACCTCATCATCCCATACAATCCGAAGACACACTGTCAACACACAACCTCTGTGTAATCCATCTGACCCAAATCTTCCACTCATTATAAATTATAAGATGGATTTTGGTTACCTTGTCCATCATTAAATAAAAGAAATGCATACATGACCTCTAACAGACTTAGTTCGAATAATTCTCAGTAATTAAGTACGATTACGGAGTGTGAATGATCATAATATTTCACAGTGTGTACACCACTTCAAGAATTATGGCAAACAGAAGCAAACATGTGGAGTATTTCTTGTTTCAAGTGTCACTTCCTATTTCAATTGCTCACGAAAAATGCAGTGTAATAACTGTCAATGGTCTAACCCTAGTTTTGGTATGTCATATCGTTAGCTTCCTTCCTATTAGCATAAATTTATACAGCTTCCATAAAACCTCCAGCTCATGTGACTTCTATAAAGTTTCTTGTACTAATGTCGTTCGTCGAATTATAGCAGTTCATTTTCCTATCTTAAAAATATAAGGCACTGAGCGTAAGCAAAACATGCAATAGCGAGTAAATATACCAGTAGAGAACAGAAGGTCAACAAGTGGATGCAGCACAATTCTTACAACGAGGCTCTGCCAAGCGAACAATCTATAATTAATACAATAGTGTGACCTAAACTCTATGTTTGTACACAGTAATCAGCATTTCTATATACCAAATTAAAGAGTAGTTATGACAACAAACAGAAATGTATAAATATGCAATCCATACGCATAGCAGCAAACATATATCTTACGTAATAAACAGGTCATTAGCATCATATCAGCATAAGCAAATAAATGTTCATATGTCATCTTAATAAGTAAACATGAAGGCGCAAGCAGATAAATCACAAAGTATAACTTACATACATATCAGCACAACTAATCAGGTGACAATTATAATTTAAATAAATAAGCACAGCAGGCACATAATAAAAAAAAATATGACATCAGTGAAAAAGCATAGCAGCCAAGCGATGCATAATATATACAAATAACAACCCTGTTCATTACTAAAACATTGACAAAAATCAGCAAATGTACGGAAGCACATCGCTTCACAAGTAAATTCATGGAACATGAAATTAGCACAAAGTATGAATCACGTAATTGCGAGCAGCAAATTACGTCTAAAGTACGTACCTAAGTGGAAATATGTTACCTGAAAAAATAAACTCAATTAATAATTACCCTTTTTAGTTTATTACTTTCTTCTTCGAAATGACATTTTTCCTGAAATTTTCTCGATATCAAGTCCTCTTAGCGTCAGACACACACACACAATTAAATATTTTATACAACGGTATCCTGAAAAATACTGAACATTAATAACATAATTCATCAAGTCACTATAGCTTTATACTGAATTTAGTCGGAGAAATTAGACTGTGTATTTGTTTACGGCTGTCAGTGCATTCGCACTGAGCGCTCGATCAGTTGTAGGCGCGTGACGTAGGAAGCGATTGTTTGCGGTCAACGACTGCCTTGTGCGGCGCGCAGACTTGACTGTTGCTTTGAGTATATGCCGCCGCCAAAACACAGCGCGGTATCCTTGTATTCTCTGCATGTTTACGTAATCTGTTGGTTTCTCGAAAGTATGTCATTCCACAAAAATTTCAACGTTTGATATATGATGTATTCTCTTAGAGCGTCGTGATTTAAGAGTTTCTACTTCAACAGTGTTATCATGAATAATTTTGCGAATTCTATATGGACCGTTATAAAGCAGAAAAAATTTGCGACACAAGCCTTTTCCTTTGTGAGACTTTTCAGGTTTTACTGTTCACTTAATAACGCACAATCTCCTATTAACACAGCGGACGCACGGTAATTAATTGTTTCTCCGCGTATCGCCGTCTTTCACGCCGAAATTTGCAACGTTTGACACCCGCGAACCAACCACAATACCACAATAACTCGCAGGCCCTCTATCGATAGTCGTTCGCTCTCTCTCTGACACAATACTTCTCCGAGCCTAACCAAAGATTTACAAACCATATAGAACCAGAACATTCATATTCGTACAATATAAAATATAAAACAGTAGCAAAATGAATGAAGAAACAATGTGACGTATTAATAAATAAAGAATAGTTGAAATAAATGATACATACGTACTGTGACAAGGTAATGCACAAAAGAAAAAAAAATATTATCGTCTTTCGGGGAAAGCAATGTCTTTACATCGTACCACTAAGGTGCTCTATTTTCCAACGCGTTCTGTTTCGGAGTGCGTTATCTCCATTCACCTCCATAGCACATTTCCTATCCAATCAAGCCTCGTCAGCTCCAGACATCTTCTCACGCAGTCCTTATCAAGTCTTTTAATTTTCTCGCTAACTTTCTTTGTTTGATGCCACATCTCAGCTCTATATAGAAACGCAGCGAGGTGACAAAAGCCTTGGGAGACCTTGTAATATCGTGTCGGACATCATTTTGCGAGGAGTAGTGTGGCAACTCGACATGTGGGGAACTCAACAAGTCTGTGGATGGCCCATGTAGAAGTACTGAGCCTTACTTCCACCGTTGTTTGGAACCACTTTGCTCTTCACTTAAAGACGAAATTCCTTCTCTATTTTCTTACGTAAAATACCAGAGAATAGTCTAGCTCTTACTGGGATAACACTTATTAATGTATTTGTGAACACCGTTTTGTCAATATATATACGAGGGCAGTTCAATAAGTAATGCAACACTTTTTTTTTCTCGGCCAATTTTGGTTTAAAAAACCGGTAATTTCTTGTGGAATATTTTCAAACATTCCCGCTTCGTCTCGTACAGTTTCATTGACTTCCAACAGGTGCCAGCGCTGTACGGAGCTGTTAAAATGGCGTCTGTAACGGATGTGCGTTGCAAACAATGGGCAGTGATCGAGTTTCTTTTGGCGGAAAACCAGGGCATCTCAGATATTCATAGGTGCTTGCAGAATGTCTACGGTGATCTGGCAGTGGACAAAAGCACGGTGAGTCGTTGGGCAAAGCGTGTGTCATCATCGCCGCAAGGTCAAGCAAGACTGTCTGATCTCCCGCGTGCGGGCCGGCCGTGCACAGCTGTGACTCCTGCAATGGCGGAGCGTGCGAACACACTCGTTCGAGATGATCGACGGATCACCA
This sequence comes from Schistocerca americana, assembly GCF_021461395.2. NCBI lineage: Eukaryota > Metazoa > Arthropoda > Insecta > Orthoptera > Acrididae > Schistocerca > Schistocerca americana. Next base: position 142,119,162 of record NC_060121.1, read on the forward strand.
TCAAACAACTCAGTGCTCAACTTGACATCTCTGTTGGTAGTCCTGTCACAATTGTTCACCAGTTGGGATATTCAAAGTTTGTTCCCGCTGGGTCCCTCGTTGTCTAACCGAACACGATAAAGAGCAAAGGAGAACCATCTGTGCGGAATTGCTTGCTCGTCATGTGGCTGAGGGTGACAATTTCTTGTCAAAGATTGTTACAGACCTGAAACAAAACGGCAATCAATGGAGTGGCGCCACACCCACTCCCCTACCAAGAAAAAGTTTAAAGCCATACCCTCAGCTGGTAAAGTCATGGTTACAGTCTTCTGGGACGCTGAAGGGGTTATTCTGTTCGATGTTCTTCCCCATGGTCAAACGATCAACTCTGAAGTGTATTGTGCTACTCTTCAGAAATTGAAGAAACGACTTCAGCGTGCTCGTAGGCACAAAAATCTGAACGAACTTCTCCTTCTTCATGACAACGCAAGACCTCACACAAGTCTTCGCACCCGAGAGGAGCTCACAAAACTTCAGTGGACTGTTCTTCCTCATGCACCCTACAGCCCCGATCTCGCACCGTCGGATTTCCATGTTTGGCCCAATGAAGGACGCAATCCGTGGGAGGCACTACGCGGATGATGAAGAAGTTATTGATGCAGTACGACGTTGGCTCCGACATCAACCAGTGGAATGGTACCGTGCAGGCATACAGGCCCTCATTTCAAGGTGGCGTAAGGCCGTAGCGTTGAATGGAGATTACGTTGAAAAATAGTGTTGTGTAGCTAAAAGATTGGGGAATAACATGGTGTATTTCAATGCTGAATAAAACAACCCCTGTTTCAGAAAAAAAAGTGTTGCATTACTTATTGAACTGCCCTTATATATATATATATATATATATATATATATATATATATATATATATATATATATATATACACCAGGTGATCAAAAAGTCAGTATAAATTTGAAAACTGAGTAAATCACGGAATAATGTAGACAGCGAGGTACAAATTGCCACACATGCTTGGAATTACATGGGGTTTTATTATAACCGTAAAAATACAAAAGTTCATTAAAAGTCAGATAGATGGCGCTTCATCTGATCCGAATAGCAATAATTAGCACAACAAAGTAAGACAAAGCAAAAATGATATTCTTTACAGGAAATTCTCAATATGTCCAACATCATTCCTCAATAATAGTTGTAGTCGAGGAATAATGTTGTGAACAGCACTGTAAAACGTGTCCGGAGTTGGCCGGCCGGTGTGGCCAAGCGGTTACAGGCGCTACAGTCTGGAACCGCGTGGCCGCTACGGTCGCAGGTTCGAATCCTGCCTCGGGCATGGATGTGTGTGATGTCCTTAGGTTAGTTAGGTTGAAGTAGTTCTAAGTTCTATGGGACTGATGACCTTAGAAGTTAAGTCCCATAGTGCTCAGAGCCATTTGAACCGTGTCCGGAGTTATGGTGAGGCATTGGCGTCGGATGTTGTCTTTCAGCATCCCTAGAGATGTCGGTCGATCACAATACACTTGGTACTTCAAGTAACCCCAAAGCCAATAATCGCACGGACACAGGTCTGGGGACCTGGAAGGCCAAGCATGACTAAATTCGCGGCTGAGCACACGATCATCACCAAACGACGCGCGCAAGAGATCTTTCACGCGTCTAGCTATATGGGGTGGTTCTAATAAAAGCCCATGTCATTCAAAGCATGTGCGTCAATTTTTACCTCTCTATTTACATTATTCCGTGGTTTATTAAGTTTTCAAATTTATACTGACTTTTTGATCACCCGGTATATATGTCGGAGATATACGGGGTGTTAGGGATATCAGTGAATATATTGTGATCGTTGGTACCTTAATATGTACCCACATCATTGTCCACATACTGATAGTTATATCCCAGAAATGTTCTATGGGACTCATGTCGAGCGATCTGGGTGACCAAATCAATCAGTCGAATTATCCAGAATGTTCTTCAAAAAAATCACGAACAGTTGTGGTCCAGTGACATGATGCGGTCTCATGATGTCCATGAACGGTTCCAAATGGTCTGCAAGTAGCCAAACATAACCATTTATCGTTAATGATCGATTCAGTTGGACCAGAGGGCCCAGTCCATTCCACACAAACACAGCCCACGCCATTTTGGAACAACCACCAGCTTTCACAGTTTCTTGTTGACAGCTGGGGTCCGTGGCTTGGTGGGGTCTGCACCACACTCGAACCCTACTATCAGCTCTTACCAACTGAAACCAGCACTCGTCTCACGAGGCCAAGTTTTCCAGCCGTCCAGGCTCCAGCCGATATGGTCACGTGCCCAGGAGAGGTGCTGTTAGCGAAGGCACTCGCGTCGGTCGTCTGTTGCCATTAAGGACAAATTCCGCCACATTGTCGTAACGAATACGTTCGTCGTACGTTTCACATTGATGTCTGCGGTTATTTCACGAAGTGTTACTTGCCTATTAGCACTTTCAACTCTACGCAAGCGCCGCTGCCGTCGGCGGTTAGGCGAAAGTCGTCGGCCACTGCGTTATCCGCGGTTAGGGGTACTACCTGAAATTTGGCCTCCTCGACGAACTTTTTACAGTGTGGATCTCAGAATATTGAGTCCCCTGACGATTTCCGAAATGTAATGTCCCCTGCATCTGGCTCCAACTACCACTCCGCTTTCAAAGTGTGTTAACTCCCGTCGTGCGTGGTAATCAGGTCTGAAACATATTCACGTGAATGACCTGAGTACAAATGACAGCTCCGTTAATGCACTGCCCTATCGTAACCTGCGTACCCGATAATGCCGCCACCTGTATAGGCCCACGTACGTGTCGCTATCTCATGACTTTTCTCACCTCAGTGTACATTGTCCGACACACTGTATAATATTCTTTTCTTAATTTCCTGAGGATGTACGTCTGGAGGACAGCATTGTATGGTAGTGAAACATGGACTGTGGGAAAACCGGAACAGAAGAGAATCGAAGCATTTGAGATGTGGCGCTATAGACGAATGTTGAAAATTAGGTGGACTGATAAGGTAAGAACTGAGGAGGTTCTACGCAGAATCGGAGAGGAAAGGAATATGTGGAAAACACTGATAAGGAGAAGGGACAGGATGATAGGACATCTGCTAAGACATGAGGGAATGACTTCCATGGTACTAGAGGGAGTTGTAGAGGGCAAAAATTGTAGAGGAAGACAGAGATTGGAATACATCAAGCAAATAATTGAGGACGTAGGTTGCGAGTGCTACTCTGAGATGAAGAGGTTAGCACAGGAAAGGAATTCGTGGCGGGCCGCATTAAACCAGTCAGTAGACTGATGACCAAAAAAAAAAAAATTCCTGCTGAGTATTATTATCCCATATTTTCCCATGGAAACGTTTAGCAGGTCTCTTCCCCATTGCTATTTTGGAACTAGCATCTTTATCACATGTATGGAGTGAAGAGTATCTTCACTCATCTTTATTCCCACGACTATTTTCTGTACCAACCATTCAGCGCCTGTTCCAAATAATGTTAAACAGAATAGGTGACATTCCACAGCCTTGTTTTAGGCCCCGATCACAGAAAATACTTTGGGTAACCTTGCTTCCCACTGTAATCATTACTTTGTGTTCTTGTACATCTGTTTAACCAGGTTAATCCATTTTTTCTGACATTCTCAGTGATTCCCACAATTTCATTCCACGGACACTGTCATACGGTTTCTGTAGCTCTACAAAGTTCACATGCATTTTTAATTCTGGATTTTTAGAATAACTACCAGATGAGGTGAATGGTATCACGACATGGTGCTCGTTGTCTAAAACCACTTTGCTCTTCACTCAAAGCCAAAACATCCATTACCATTTCCTTACTCTAAATACAGGAGAAAAGTGTAGCCACTGCTAGGATAACACTTATTCCTCTACAATTTGTGCACAGCCTCTTGTCTCCTTTTTTTATATAGATCTCGGAGGTATACAGTTTTAAGGGTATCATTGCAGATATTGTAATCATTGGTACCTTAATGTGTACCCACTCCAGCGTATTAGTTGCTTTGGCTCTGCATCTATAGTCTTCCCATAAACACGTCACATAATTTATTGCCTGATGTTTCCCGCATGGTCGTAACCACACCACTAAGCGGATTACACCTGCCACTATAGCCATTTTGTGTCCACGTGTGCACACTTCACCACCTGACCTGCTGCCCAGAGGGAAAATAAGCATTAATGGCTTGCCCCTGCCACATGTACTTGGAGCTACTAAGCAAACTGAAAAGATACTCCTCCTAGTAGCTATAAATTACTAGCCTTAAAATGAAGTAAATACTAAAGTAATGATCTTCAGTACACTATCCTCGGTCACCAAGAAAAATTGCACTTATACCCTTAATAAGCTGTATCACAATTTCTACTCAATCGGTGGACCTCAAAAAGTTCCTGTAGACGTCTCCACACTTACGAAGTTGCATTCGTATATTGTCTGGTCCTGGAACTTTATTTACTTTTCATTAGACAGTGCTGCTTTCACATCCTCTTCCGTTATTTCTATACTTTTTTCTGCTTCTTCTTCTTCTTCTTCTCATTACTAGTCCACCCAAAAATATTTAAAATACTAAAACTTAGTATGAAATCTTACTTTCTTTAGTGTTTTGGCACTTCCGTTGCGTCGCGCAAATTAACACACAGCGATGGCTACAGCCGACGGGCTCTTTGCGATGTGCAGCGCGCGAGACAAACTTAACGCAACCTACTGCCCCAAAGGTGTAATCGAAACTTTCACTAACTGGCCCACATTTATTCTTTGCAGTCTTACACAGGTGAAATTAGTTTGAGTAAAGGGTGCCATCCTCGCCTAGGCCCACGAGACAAGGTTAAGCTTCTCACAACTCCAAAGTCAGTAATTCAAAGCCAGTAGCTAATCATTTTTAGGAATGATACCGTGATACGAGCACTGTGCATCTAACTGCTAACAGCTCAATGCACCGCTTCCAACTACTTACAAGCAGCTCTATATATATATATATATATATATATATATATATATATATATATATATATATATATATACGCGCCCTCACAGCTATTAGTCTCCTCAACAACATATGCTGGTGGTAATCATTCTGTATCAGGGCGCGAAAAGCAATCGCATAGCCGATAGTATGGACAGACGAAATGTGTGGTCACGGTGTGGCGAGAGAGTAGCATGTCATCAATCGCTAGCCACTATGAATCAGGAACTCTGGTGATCCAATCTCTCTCCAACTCCATTTCCAGACACGTTATACTTTTTGCTGCTGGCAGACGTAGTTAATATCACGCTCTATGTAGTCCTGAATCACTTATAAATTTAATTACTTATTATTATTATTCTTATTGCTGTACCTAGAGGATGGTGTACTTATGAGCATAGCAAGTTATTTGGTCTCCACTTGATTCTAGTGGCTGATTTTAGATTCACATGTAGGAACGCTCACTAAAGACCGATAAGCAGTTTCCAACATTTTCTGCAGTTTTTGTTGCTATTAGAAATAAGCCTGAGTTTTGTGCAGAATTGGTAACTATTTCTCCTTTTAAATATTTATGTGCTTCATAATACGAGTATATTAAAGCTATTTGAAAAATATTGTTATTTCTCCAGTTACAGAATCTTATGGGAGTAAAATACTACATATTTTTAGAACTGTTTATGCAGGGTGGTCCGATACAGTCTGAAAAACTCGTAAGAGTGGTTCAGGGGACAAGTAAATGTTAAGAAAAAATTCGATTCCTTGCGCCGTTTCTGTTGGTACTGAAGTTAGCTGATCACGTCGTTACGCGTATAAATTTAAGCAGTCACCCAGAGACAGTGTCGCGAAACGTGTTCTTCGTCTGCATTACAAGTGATAACTCACGAACCCACAAAAGTCGGTATATTACCACATTTTAGCACGTTCAAATGCTTGAATTTGTGCTCGAAACGACCTGACTGGCTAACTTCAAAGCTAATTAAATCGGAAACTGCAAAACGTTTCGAAATTTTTTTCTTAACAAGTATTTCTCAGCAGAGCCTCCTCTGCAACACCCTTACAAGTTTTTCAGACTGTTTCTGATCACACTGTATATCATGTGGACAATTAAGCAATCTTTTACCGGTCGTTCACCATCATATACCTTGAAACTGAAGGTCTTTTGCCATGGAACGTTTGATACTTGCAAATGAAATGAATTTCTTTAATGTCTTAGCAATTTACGGGTACTGAAAATGGAAACTTGTGTTAGTTGTCAGTAGCTCCTATTTAAAAATAAATGGTTTCTCCAAAATTTGATTTCACTTGCGGATTACTGATGCGTTGTATAAAATAATGTATCCAGCAGACTATTAAATACAGTGCTGATTAGATTTTTATCAATTGCAACGCTTTTAAATTTCAATTTGTTCCTAGGTACATGGCCACATTATACCTTGTAACACGTTTACACTTGTGGAGGAAGTTCAATATTACGGAGTAATTTTTGTAACTACAGAAATAGAATGCAGCTCGTAAAAAGTGAATGCCCTCTTTTAAAGATGTAAAACGTACACACTTCTACTGCAGGGCCAATTAGAGGCACATATATGATAAGCGTATCAAGGCACATCACCTACTGTATGTCCACACTAAACAAAAATTTGTTACTTTCTGTGTGTCCTGTTGATGAAATTTAAGTGTCCAGTATTGTGTAGATCTGGACCCTAAAGGTCTGAGACACCTCTGTGTGTCTCTAATGACGCGTTTTCTCCTTACATAGTGGAAGGATGGGTTAGCTTTCTTATCGTATCTGTGCCTGCTTTCCGGATGCGTTAGTAGCGTATTCTGTAGCTCATCGTGTTTGATAAACATTTTACAGCTGAAACGTGTTTATTGACGTTCATAGCAACATACATATTACAGTATCGAGCTACGTCTAACAGAGATTTGATGTGTTATGCGCATCGCTGCTTTTTCATAAATACTCCGCTGTATTTGTGACACTTACAGCTGGAACTACGTACACCTTATCAGTGGACGAAGTACTTTTACAGAAGACGTAAGGTATTTTCGCCTTTCGTGGTACACTGAACCCAGTTTCACTTTTCTTCATTTCGTATTATGTCAATGTGTTTACGAACAAGAGAAAAATGCTCAAGTTTCCTTTTAACTGACTAATTTAGAAGTAGTCAACACTAATTACTGGAGGGAAACGCTGTTCACTTTAAAGTCCTGTTACCTAAGTAAGCGTTTTCTGTAGCACAGTTTCTTCTGCCGCCTTCAGTTCTTTATAACTACCTAAGTCTTTTATCATGCTGTCGCAAGGAGGCTATCAAATGACAGCGAACGGCCGGAGAGAAAACGCTTTTTTACGGGGGCCAACGGTGCAGCGAGCGAAGAAATTAATTAACAGTTGAGAATTATGGGTCCTCATTAGCCACGGATCATAAAAGGGCGTTAATTCACGGATGGGAAGGCAATCACTTTTTGATTGCATTTTTATGTGCGGACACAAAAAAACGCGAGGGTGAGGGCACTTAAAATTCCGTATGAACGTGCAGAATGCCACATGACAGTAGCCAAACTGTCGGAGATAATCGCTATTTCTGGACCGACCAGACAAAATTTCTGTGAAGCTCTTTTACGTACGGAAACATGACTTCACTTTGATGTAGGTCGACCAGTCACAGCCTGATTAGTCTTTGTGAAGGGACATCACAGCAGCCTGTATTATTGCCAATTACTTTTTAAGAAGGCGTCGGAGAGTATTGTCCGAAGTTCCGTTTTTATTCTAACGTGATGCGGCAATACCATTCTTTTTTGTTCAATGCTTCGTACGGTTTTGCTGAACGTATTTTTCGATCAGTTCAGCTGGTGTACTTAACCACAAATTTCAGAGAGAGTAAAATTGTCGAATACCTCTTGCACATACTGCCAAATTTGTCATAAATGAATATTACTTACTTGAAGCAATAATATATTTTTTAAACAGTGTTGCCTGCTTTCGGGACCACTATAAAATCATTCAGAAAGTAAAATTAAGATTGTAGAGCAAGCACAATTCCCTTGTAACATTATTTTACTGACATAAAGCAGCAAAGCCCTATACATGGTCACATATAATTTCTGAAGATGCTAGCATCCGACGTGAGAAACATGTGAGTAAAGGAAAGTTGCACGCGACTCGTGGCTGCTCTAAAATTTTAATTTCTAGTGGTCGCTGTTCCCAATCATGTGATGCTTACACTCGCTACATTCGGAAAATGTTTTGACACAGTATTAAAGCATAGTTTTTACAACAGAATTGCTGTGCAGATATGATCATATGCGGGACTGTTCAAACGTAATGACAATAATCTTTACTCAAAGAAGGCTGGATTCTCTCAGCACTATGCAACTCATATTTTGTGTTTTTCACATCAGCGTTATTCTTAGATATCAGAGACGTCTTGTCAATGCATACACGGAAGTCCAACTCTTTTGAATCTTAAATCCTTGTCAGATTATTGTGTAACTATTAAACCAGTGACAGCCAATCATGGACAACCTAAGTTAACAGATTATTGACACACTCTCACTAACAACCAATAATTGAGGATAAATAAGTGATTTACCATTCATTTACAATTAATCACGGACAATCAATTATTTAAAGTTATTTGATGACTGCAATCGATCGGCAAAGTTTCTATCCTATCTTTGTCAGTCAGGAAATGACAATGATAAGCACGCCAAAGTAAAGTTATACTGCAGTTATAAGTATCCAGTCATTTCGAATATTTTGCTTTTTCTTTGCATTCCGTTTCTATACTTTAGATGTAGACGTCAAAGAAATGACTTAGTGAGAAAATTAAGCCCTGCATGTTTGTATCAAATTGCTAATACAGGACAAAGAAGATTCACGCAGAATATAGGAAGGACCTTGTTCTTTATTTCATTTGGTGTTTAAATAAGCATATCAGCCAAGAAATTGGTCACAATGAGAGTGTAAGTCCAAGGATGAAGTAATCGGATTAAAAAAAGGGTAGACAGTGATGTAGTCCCTCTACACCTCGAAGAAGCAGTGACGGAAATAAAGGTTTAAGAGTGGTACTAAAACTGAAGATGAAAAGATATCAATGTTAGGATTCGCAGATGACATTGCCATCCTCAGTGAAAATAAAGATGTATTACAGGACCGGTTTAAGGAAATGAACTGTCTAATAAGTATAGAAAATGGATTGAGAGTAAATCGAAGGAAGACGAAAGTAATGAGAAGTAGCAGAAATGAAAGTAGTGAGAAACTTAAGATCAGGGTTGACAGTCACGTAGTTGGTGTAGTTAAGGAATTCTGCTACCTAGGCAGCAAAATAACCCATGACAGACGGAGCAAGGAAGACATAAAAAGCAGACTATGAACTGGCAAAAAGGGCATTCCTGGTCAATATAAGTCTGCTACTATCAAACCAATAGGTTTCTGAGAATGTACGTTTGGAGCACAGAATTATGTTATAGTGAGATGTGAAGTGTGGGAAAACCAGAAGAGAATAGAAGCATTTCTGATGTTGTGCTACAGAAGAATATTGAAAATTTGGTGGACTTATAAGATCAGGAATGAGGAGATTCTCCGCAGAATCGGCGAGGGAAGGAAAATATGGGAAACACTGGCAAGAAGAAAGGAAAGGATGATAGTACACATTTTAAGATATCAGGAAGTAAATTCCATGATACTAGAGGGAGCTGTAAAGGCTAAAAACTGTAGAGAAAGAAAGAGACTGTGATACATCCATCAAATAACTGAGGATGGAGGTTGCAAGCGCTACTATGAGATGAAAATGTCGGCACAGGAGAGCAATTCGCGGAGTGCTGAATCAAACCAGTCAGAAGAACGATAAAAAAAAAGATCGGGTGATATTAGCGAGCCACTGGAGGTGCGATAGCATGTCTGAGAATTCTTCCAATCAGGGAAATATGCGTGCAGTCCTGCGCTCACAACTGCAGCGTCTTGTAACCAGGAACTATCCACCGCACACTCAGCAAGAAGGTGTAGGAGAAGGGGCGGCACTTTGACACTGAGAACCTTGAAACAAACATATTGATTCACTTTCATGGTAAGCTGAATGCCTGGGCCGAAGTTGTGGTACTTATATCACCTCCAAAAGTGCACCTACAGTCTAAACTAAACCTTACACATAATGTGGCTTAAAAACCTCATTCTGCTGTCAGTGCACTCGAAGTCGATCCTCATTTGAAAAGGAGAAAATTTCTGACACCTACTATCAAGTCTCCTTGAAGACGGTTCAAAAAGGCTCTTATCACTATGGGACTTAACTTTTCAGGTCATCAGTCACCTAGAACTTAGAACTACTTAAACCTAACTAACCTAAGGACATCACACACATCCATGCCCGAGGCAGGATTCGAACCGCCGACCGTAGCGGGCGCGCCGTTCCAGACCATACTTGAAGACGGTCAGTTTGTTTCCAGCTACTAACAAATTCGATGAAAGGAGAAAATTGACGAAAGGAGAAAATTTAAAACTTCAGGAAAAGATCCGGCGAATGGGCATAAAATCGTTTAAAAAAAAGGGATTGACAGAAAGGGGAAATGGCTAAACAGTAATGGCGAGAGGAAAAATGTAAGGGTTTAGAGGCATATTTCACGAGGAGAAAGATAGATACGGCCTGCAGGAAAGTTAAAGAGGTCTTTGGGGAAAAGGGAAACAGCTATGTGAACATCAAGAGCTCTGATGGAAAACCAATACTAAGCAAAGGAAGGAAAGTTGAAAGTATGTAGAGAGTCTGTACAAGGGAGATGAACTTGAAGGCAGTGGTATAGAAAGGGAAGTGGATGCAGATGAAGGTGATATGGGAGACATTATATTGCGAGAAGGTTCTGACAGAGCTCTGAAAGATGTAACAAGGCCCCGGAGGTAGACGACATTCTGTCCGAACTACTGATAGCCTTGGGAGAGCCAGCAGTGACGAAACTCTCTCATCTGGTGTGTAAGATGTGTGATACATGCGATATACAATAAGACTTCAAGAAGAAAGTAATAATTTCAATTATAAAGAAAGAAGGTGTGTGAAAGGTGTGAATATTACCAAACTATCAGTTTAATAAGTTATGGTTGGAAAATACAAACACGAATTCCCGACAAAAGAATGGAAAAACTGGTAGTAGCCGACCTCGGGGAAGATCAGTTTGGATTCCTACGGCTTATTTCATAAGATAGGTTAAGGAAAGACAAACCTACGTTTATAGCGTTTGTAGACTTAGAGAAAACCTTTGACAATGTTGACTGGAATACTCTCTTTGAAATTCTGAAGGCAGCAGGGGTAAAATACAGGAAGCGAAAATCTATTTACAACTCGCACAGAAACCAGACCGCATTAATAAGGGTCGATGAGTATGAACGGCAAGCAGTGGTCGAGAAGCGAGACAGGGTTGTAGCCTATCCCAGATGTTATTCAATCTGTACAATGAACAAGCTCTAATGGGGATCAAAGAAAAATTTGGAATATGAATTAAACTTCAGGAAGAAGAAATAAAAAATTTGAGGTTTGCCGATGACACTCCAATTCTGTCAGGAGAGCAAAGGACTTGGAGAAGCAGGGTGCTGAGAAGTACATGTCTTGTGACTTATTCATTTTAGCGAGGAGATCCTTGTGGTTATCTGGCTGGCTCTGCTTTTTGGCATTAGATATTTGCCTTCAAGTGACTGTTTCTTAGCACCATGCAGAGGACA